>NW_022900928.1:52733745-52802528 GCF_012274545.1 Fukomys damarensis
TATATATATCAAGATATATCTGTACAGGTACAAATTCCCTATGATGAATGTGAACATTATGTATAACTGAAACCTACCAATGAGGTTAATTAATTAAAAAAATATAAAGGACAAGGCTGTAGATATGTAGCGATAGAGTTCTTGCTTAGCATGTGTAAGGTCCTGTGCTTTATCACCAGTACAGCAGAAAAAAAAGTAAATGACTAAGTCTTTGTGGATTTCATGTTGCCTGATAGCAGTTATAATTTACATCTTAAATGTTCCCCAAAGACCTACATGCTAAAGGCTTGGTCTGTAAGTAGCCTTCAGCACTACTGGGAAGTGGTAGAACCTTGAAGAGGTGCTGCCTAGTATAAAGAAGTCAGGTCACTGGGGATTGCCTTGAAGGAGATATTGAGATCTTGGTCCCTTTTCTTTTTGCTTCTTGGTCACCATAAACTAAGTAGCTTTGCTCTATCCAGTGTTCCCTGCCACAGCTTTCTGCCTTGCCACAGGCTCAAAAATAATGGAGCCATGGGCTGGGGATTTAGTTCAGTGGCACCACACCTGCCTCACAAGTGCAAAGTCCTGAGTTACATCTCCAGTACCACACACACACACACACATACACACACACATGCGCACACACACACAAAATGCCTATTGACCATGGCCTTAAATCTATGAAACTATAAGCCAAAACAAACAGTTCTTCATTTTAAGTTGTTTATAATAAGTGCTTCATTATAGTGAGAAAGCTAACACAATAGCTATGCATAAATACCCCAGGTCCCTCACCCCTTGCAAGAAGTGACTATGAGCATGTGTTCTACAAGGGATCTTAAAATTCCCTGGCATGTTCAAGTTCTAATAACACATATTTGAGTTGGTTCCATCTCTTATTCTCAACTCCCTCTCCATGAAAGTATTTTATGAGTTCATTTTCCAAATAAGCCACTTGTTCCCAAATCTGTTTCAGTGCTTGCGTCTGGAGAACTGAAAATAAGACATGCCCACCTAAAAGATTTGTAAGTTATTTCCCCAAACATGGTTTTTATCTTTAAAAGGAACTCTGATGCAGATTATAAAGATAAATGATTTATATTTTTCTCTGCTCTATGTATACCTTTCAGAAAGGTTTCTAATAGAATTGTCTTGCTCTTTTTAAGGGAGGGGATTAAGGCAGCAATGTCTCTAAAATTGTTGATTTATCCTGGTCTTCTAAGATAGCTTTTTATTTTGAACACTACTACTCTTATGCTGGGGAATCACATGACTGGCAAGCTATATCAAAGCTTAGGTTGAAATTATCATTTAGAACCTTTCTTATTCTGTGCTTCTCAAGGGAGTACATTTTAATTCCAAGGCAAAACCTAAGAGTTACAACTCTTCTCAGTTTTATAATAGTTTAGGAAACAGTGATTCAGCATTGACTATGTGCTTAACACTGCTTGAGACCTAGGAAATACAGAGATGGAAGAAACAGATGTTACCATCCTATCAGAGCCAACAGACTTAATCAGATATGTTGACACCATGATTAGGGGATGCATAAGCAAGATGGTAACACTTGTTTGGTCTTTGCATGGACTAAATACTAAAAAATAGCTTGCTAAGTGAGAAGAACAAAAATGAAGACTTTCTAGGGGAAGGACAACACCATTTCTTATCTCTCCTAGATACTTCTGAAATTTCCCTAGAAAACTTGTGTTTGTACTCTTTGAGCATAGAAATAAAATTTCAGATCTTAACATAATAAATCATGTTTTAGAATATCAGAACTAGGAAAGACTTAGAGATCACCTAATTAATTTAGTGAGGAATATATCTCAAAGTCATATAGGAAAATCATTCAGATCAAATATTGTTATTTTTTATATAAAAGATCTCCTCATGTACAGTCTCCCACTCCAGGGTGTGCCATAAAGACGCATCCTATACTTAAATACTTAGAAAATTTAGATGAGAAAGAATAAATTACTCTTGTTAGTTTAAGCCTTCTACAATTTTCTGTAGGGGAAAGGAACATAGTACTACTGAAACATTTAAAATATTATGGGACCAATGCATGACATAACGGAATTGAATTTAGAATAGGAGCCTAGATTGTTCACGAAAGTCCTCAGATTACTCTTTCAGGACAACTGCAAGATTGCCTTTATGTTGAACAAGACACTGATTTATATCTCCAGTTTTTCAAAGAATTTACAATTTATCTCTCTACATTTAGGGAACTTTCCACTGTAGAATCTGTAAAAGAGAAAACCAATTTTTCTAGAATTTTCCTTTGTAGTTAAAAGAGAGAAAGAATGCAGTAAAATTTGCAATTAAAACATTGCATGTGGAAGTGTAGGCATTAAGAGAAAGGCTCTTTCCAATTTGGAGTAGGATAAATAATTGCATTCCCAGAAGACATGCATTGATAACAGCACAAGGTGCTCTTAATACAGGTTTGCTTATTTGAACAACTGGTATTTGGTTAAAAAATGTAATGAAACACTGACCAGAGAAATGTAGAAAGAAACATAGGGCAGGCAGAATGGTCTAATAGTCCTTTTAAAAAGGGATTGGTGAGTGAGGGAGAAGGAAAGGCTTTTTCTCCATTTATGAATCAAAAGTTAGAGCTTTTCCAGATGGCCCCAACATTTTTGTTTTAAGTCACTTGAATGATAGTCTTAGGTCTAGAAGAGTGTTCTTTTTAGAAGTTTTATGATGTGAAATCCAAACAAGATGGAAGTGACTGATCTGACAAGCATTAAGTGATAGATAGATGCATGAGTCTGGTAGCAGAGAAGAGTACACTAATGAAGCATCTGATTTTGGCAGAGAGGAGTGAGCATTTGTTTGTCTAGAAATAATTGTGAATGATGGCTTTAAAAGTTTTGCTTATAAGTTTGAAGTGATGGCAGTTTAATAAATCATATTCCCCTAAATCAGAATTGTTTTTGAGCAAACTAGTGACCTCTTGAGGAGGTCAATAAATAAAGACAGGATACGAATACCCAGAAAGGCAGGATCAGGCTTTATTTATCCTTTTATTTTCACTAAACTAGATATCTATATAAGTAGGCAAGACCTAATTTGCTGAATCCATGTAAGTAATCAAGTACCAAGCATGTGCCAGACTGTGCTAGACTGAGGATATTAAAAAACCTTATATTTTGATAACAGAAAAAACTAAAGATAAAATAATAAATTATGTGCAGTGAACAAGTGGAATATCAGAATATTGCACCTGGTGCAACAAGAAAGGATATTAGCTAAAGAATTATCTGAGATGGTGCATCTGAGAAGCCTCATGAAGTAAACGATTGATTAATTTCTTGAAGGAGCAATGGGTGATCACCAGATAGATAAGCATTTTCAGAAAGTTGCAAGAAATGTTAAGTAAGCAAAGGCAAATATTTTGAGAGTGATTGACACAGCATCTTATACTGCAAAAAATATTACAATTTATACCATACTTTTTATTCACCTCGTGATTTGTTAAGGAACTCCTAGAAAACAAAAATAGTGATCTAAACTTTAACAAATGGAAAAGTTTAATAATTAGCATCAGGCAATCTAGAAGATTTAGTATTTAGTTAGTTCTACATGAAATTTTATCATAAAACCTAAAATATAATTCAGTTTCCAAATGCTGACTTTAGGAAGTAGTAAAGTTTGAAAAAGTATTTCTAGCTTGAGCCTATAAGATTTAAATTTTATTGGTGTGTTTTTCTAGTATGTATCACAACCTGAGATCTTAACATATCCACTGGAAACTAGACATGATGGGCAACATAAATGAAGTAGGTATTGCTGAGCTACCAAATGGGAAGAAAAACTTAGATACCAATAAAGTATCTGGAGCTGCAGAAATGAAGTTCTTTTTTTCCCTGGTAGCATCTGCCAAGTCTTTGTGACTGTCACTTGATGACATGAGAGCTATGCAGACAATGGAGAAGGGAGCATGAGACTGCATATATCCCATGCAAAATGAAGAGGATAAAATACCACCCCCATATCACTTGGACTCCAAAGGACTACAAGAGTAAAAAACAACAACAACAAAAAAAAACAACTTCCAGAATAACTTGGTTTTTAAGAGATGAGAAAGCAATTGATAATTCAATCAATCAATCTCTTAGCTATAGGCTTGCTTTCTGTTCAGTTCATAGCCTCAGTTCATATTATTTGTGGCAGTTCACGAAACTTCAAATCCTCACTGAATGAATGCATCATCCTCAGCCAAGCCTTGGAGAAGCTGAACTGCTAAGTTTTATAGGAATAGGAATACCAGTTCACAACATAGCAAACCTAAATGCATACACACACACACACACACACACACCCAATACACCAGTCAGTAGAAGCAGATCTATAAGTACTCAGATGTAGAATCACAAATTGGGCAATATAAAATATATATGTTTAACTTGATTCAATAAATAATAGATATGATTGAAATGAGTAAAATTTTTGGAGATCATAAAAGAGAACAGGAATGGCTGAAAATGAACCAAACAGGACTTCTAGATATAAATAAGTAATTTGAAACTTAAAAAATTTAAGGAATGGTTAAAGAACAAATTATATACCTGAAAAAAAGAATCAATGGCCTGGAAAATAGATATGAAAAAAATCACTGAAAAGCTGTGCACATACTGAAGTGGAAAATGTAAAAAAGAAGCGAGGTGTGGAGTGTAGAATGGGAGGTCATACTAATACAAATCTAATAGGAATTATTAGGAATTATGTGGAATTCCAAAATAAAGTAGGACAATGTATGAGAGGCAAGAAATCTCTGATTCAAGAGTAGATGTAAAACTATTTTTTAAGGTAAAAGTTGATACATTTTGCCAATGATTAGTCATTACCAAAGGAATTATTTCAAGTAGAAGGGAAAAAAATCTTGAAGGAAGGTCTTAAGGGAGGCTGATGAGCAAAGAAAGAGTTTAATATGTTTCTACGTCTAAACATATGGAGTCTTGTAGACTAAAAAGAGAATAGAATCAAAATATATATAAATATTAATGTGTATTTTGGGAATGAGGCAACTAAAGCCAACATTGACTAATGTTAGACTTATAGTTTATGTCTACTAAAATTTCTGGGAGAACTACTAAGAGACCATAAAACTACTTGTATAATATCCACAAATGAGAATAAATCGAGCAAAACAAAGTTAATTAACAGATGTAAAAGGACAGAAAAACGATTGGCAAAAACAATACAAATAGAATAAAATACTGAAAATAATTTCAAGAGCATTGCAAGTTATAATAAGTGAAGAGATCTAAGCCTTTTACTTAAAAGAAGTACCAAATGCAATATGGTATTCTGAATTAGATTCTGGAACAGAAAAGAACAACAGTGATGGTTTTACCACCTGCCTTGCAAGCACAGTGTCCCTAGTTTAATCCCCAGTACTCCCCCAAAATAGTGAAGAATTGATAAAATATCGTCTATAATTTAGTTATTAGTTTTATATTAATGTTTAATCTCTCCATTTTGAAAAATATATCATTGTTATATACTATATTAACATGAAGGAATTTGGGTAAAGAGTTTATAGGAATTTTATAGTATTTTCTGTAAATTTGAAAAATGATTACAAATTAAATTTAAATTTACTTTTAAAATTCTACCTTTCTTTGTTTATAAGAGAGTTTAGCATAATTAAAACTAAAAGCCCAAAATAGTTGAAAATAAGAGAATGGAAAATCATACATCAAGAAAGCAAATTCCAATAAATCATTGTTGCTATCAAAACACACCAGATCTCATGGAATTTGAAGCAGAAAGCATTGCTAGAAATAAAGAGGAGCATTGCATGTGATAAAATAAAATTTTAAGGCCAATGAATCAATTTAAAACCTGGGTATATAAAAACACAGCTTAGAAACATAAAATAAAACAGGAAGTAATGACCTATCTATCATCAGAGTGGGAAATTTTAATATTTCTATTTTGTTACCTTTACAAGAATGCTGGGGTTATGTTCCACAGTGATGAAAAATAAAACCATGTAATGAAGAGGTAGGATACAAGAAAATTTAATTAAAAGATATAAAAGCAATAAAATAAAAGTTATAAAGGCAAGAAAGTTAATGGTATAAAAATGAGGAAGTAAAGCTCCCACAAGCCAAGAGGGTGGTTTGAGTCCAATACCTATGAAGGCCGTTTGTCTAGGGGTTTTATATAGGTGTAGAAGGAATCTTGGGCTGTTACAATATAACATTTACCCTATAGGAGACTGTATACTTTTTAGAGTCGGAGTTCTACAGTGTTCGTACAATGTCTCTGCAGGGCCCGTGCACTCGTGAGCCAATGGCCTGCCTGATCGTGCTCTGGACAGGTGCCAGACAGCTGAAGGACACATGGCATATATTTTTGTAATATCCCTGGAGGGCTGCAACTTATCAGACTTCATTTTAGGCTTCCCAACTCCATTTTGGGGCTGCTGTTCTTACTGCCTAATAGATTCCTAACTCCTGTCTGATTTCTTGCACAGTGTTTGATGGCTCAAACAGACAATAGTCAGAACAAACATTGATAATGTAGTCTGTTTAATAACAGGCTTGATATAATGAGCTGCTGGTGTAAGACATTGTGTTTAACAACTGAAGAATACACATGAGTATTTTCAAAATTTTGAAATACTTAGTGTTGTTCTATTTACCTGTTATTGATTTCTAACTTAATTGCACTATGGTTAAAAATAATCCTTTGAAATTTAATGAGTTCCTTTATAGCTTAGTACAAAGTCAATTTTCATAAATGTCCTGTGTAAACCTGAAAAGGATGTATAGGATATTTATACTCAGCTTTGAGGGAAATTAATTGTTAGAAACTTTTCTATTAGAAACAAAGGCTGAATATTAATATGCTAACATCTATTTTAAGGAGTTAGAAAAAGAACAGTAGAATAAAAATGTAGATTTTTTTCTTTCCCTTAATGTCAGTGATCAGATGGTACATATAATTCTTTAGTAAAATATCATTAGAGAAAACACAAAAATATAATCTGAAGTTAATATAATTATGTACATAAAATATCTCTCAGAAAGCAATGGTGGTTTATTCATTCATAAAGCTGTGAGATCATTAAATACTGGAGCAAGACATTGGGGAAAAGACCTCTCCAAAGAACTGAAATTTAAATGGCTTTCAAGGGAAAATGAGATTAATCTAGACAACACAGCTTTACTATATGAAACTGAAGGAGAAATTCTTAGGCTGAGATACTTATTTCCCTGTTTCTGGCTTCAGTAAAGTTGGAGATAGAGTTTAAAGAACTTATCTATTAGGGACATAGGAGAGATGGTCAGCACTAACCTCCCTTTCTCAGCAAGAAACCCCTTTTTGTCTTTTACTGCTGTCAATCCATGAGTCAAAAATGTTTGTCTCATTAATCCCATGTTAGGGAGAAGATGAGGAAAATGAGTTGATCAATCAGGACTTTGTTTCCTAGCAGTTGATTATAATCACCCAGACAGATATGACTGATTGAAATTGTTCATGATTGAAGATTGGATAGCAGAAACCTGCTGGTCTCTTGGAAAGTTAATCAAATATTTGATACAGTGAAAAATGTTCTGACCTGGGAGGCAGAAGACCACTTTTTGCCTCCAGTTCCTGTGAGATTAGGGGTACTTCTTTCTCTGTGTCTCTAGTTTAGTCATCTGAAACTGAAGGGGTGGGGTTTTATAATCTTCAAGACCCATTTGAGCTGATCAGCATCTCCACTTATCTTCACAAGAAGGTGAGCAAGATAACCCTGTGCTATCTTGAGTAGTTGGGCAACCAGTTGGGAGTTGTGATAATGATAATAGCAGTAAAAATAGCTAACATTCACTGACTGTTCTGATGGCTAAACACTGCACATGCCTTACCTCATGCTGTAGCCCCATGAGGTGAAATATATTCTTGTCTTCATTTGAAGTCAAGAATCTGATGTAAAAGGAAGTTAAGTAACTTGCCAAGGTCACATAACTCACAAAGCACAGTCAGAGGTGAACTAACTTCACACCAACTACATGCAGACTACCTGTCATCTGAGGAGGTAACTGGGGAGGTAGGCAAGAGAGGGGACAGAAAGTGACCATTACCAAGTAATAGAAAATTAAGAGGTAGGATGACAAACCTCATCTCTTTCACAGTTTGGTTTAAAATAGGCCTGATAATATGGCCACATTGCATATCTATATGGGCATTATCCATATCTTCAAAGACAGAAATTTGGATGCTATAAGTAGGGGTCATTCACTGCTGTGGCCCTGGGCCAAGGCAAAAGGAGAGAGACATTCACTCACTCCCCTAAATCTTTTTACTACTTTCTCTTGCTGCTGGGATGAGGCTCAGTTTAAGTTTATTTGAGGTGAAAGTAAGAGGTGGGAGATGGAAATCAACTCTTACATAGAGAAATTTTTGGCATGCTTAATATGGAAGAGAAAATATATTATTCTAAATTCAAACCTCATTTATCCAAGAAGGTACTCTCATATCAATAGATAAAGACATATATGAACCTAATTGTTTCAGATCCAGTGGTGGCAAAAATCTCTGATCTTTTGTGTAACACAGAGTATCTGGAAGATGTGTTCAAACTCTTGACTCAATTTGCTTTCTTTCGCCCAAGAAAATGTTGGTCTCACTTGCAAGGTGAACTCTCAGAAGAATACAGAGAGCTTGCTGTGGGAGTACAGAAATGACACAGAAATTTTAAATGGCACAGAATTAAAGGACAGGTGATTAATATTAGGAACCTTGGTTCTTGGGTTGATAATACTTTTGTCAAGAAGAGTTTTCTGACTTGCTTCTTTAGAAAAATAGAAAGAGTTCTTAATCTCATCTTCTCTCTCTCTCTCTCTCTCTCTCTCTCTTTGAGCTTATTGGTACATTTTAGGTATACAGTACAGTTACATTCATCACTGGGATTCTGTACCTTTACATGACAGGTCTTGGTTCTCATTTTTTTCCCTCATCCCTGCCCTCCCTTCATCCCTTTAACCTCAAATCTTTAAAGCCCTTGAAAAACCAGGGAGTCTCTAACTGGCTGAGATAATTTATCTGGAGTTAGCTTTTGAAGTTGTGTTGAACTTGTTATTATGCCTTCTACATTTTCAATATTTTTGTAATAGGTTTAAGCAGTTAACTTTACAGCAGGATAAATGATCTTATTTATAAATTTAAACTTCCAAAAGAACTATATATATTAAAAAAGAATCAACTGTGTCAGAATTATTTATTCATTCATTCATTGATGTTTTCATGTGTTTACTTATTCATTTATTCTGGGAGTAGAATATAATAATTAAAGATATTGGGTTTAGAGAACCACAGAGTGAGACTTAAATCCCAGCCTGTAGCTCTCTAGCTGAGTGAGTTTAAGGAAATTATTCAATCTCTTGAGTCTAAGTCTCTTTATCTGTAAATGGGATTAATAGTATCTATCTTGTAGAGTCATTATGAGGATCAAGTCAGATAAAGATATAGTAAAAACTCAATAAATCTAAGCAATTAATATTAATAAAATATCTCTATATGTCCCATAGAAACAGTGAGTAGGTATAGAAGCTTAAAAATAAAATTATATATTTTAGTTCTATCAAGCCTTATTTTTTATTAGCTTGGGATACTGCCTAGTTTAAAAGTTTGGACTTTAAAGCTTAACATTATAAATTTCACTATATACAGTTTAGTTTCTTACCACTAGTAGACTATTTTCTACTCCTGCCTAGAATACTAACTCACTTTCTTCTCCAGAAGAGGGAGTGAATACATTTTAACTGTTTATACTGTTGAAAATTGTTCTTGCAGAGCTACTACAATCTGTCATTACTGACCTTGGCATGGTGTATCAAAAGTGTGTCTGAAGATAGTTTGTGTCCAGTGTCTTTTTAAATTTTCTGTTCCTGCTGAAAATATGTATAAAAAGCAGCATCTTCCAAGGCTGCAAAGATGTGATGAGGGATTAGAGGAAATTCATTGCTTTATACAGACATTTCCATGTTGGTTTCTGTTTTCTATAGTAGGAAAAATTTATTACACACTTAAGCATGGATATAGTAGACTCTGGTTTCTAATTTAAGTGATGATTTTATCAGTTCACATTGAACCCTGTCTTGAATTTAAACACAAACATTTGCACCACTAATAACAAAAACACTAGCTAAGGTGTATTTAGTGTTTACTATAGTCTATGTGCTATACCAATATCTTCAGGAATTTCCTTATTTAATTCTTGTAGAAAGATACCAGGTAAGAACCCTTATTTAATCAAAAAACAGGCTTACTGAAGTTAATTACTTGTTTAAATCACAGTACTCAACAGATATATTCATCAAGTTTATTGAGTGCCTGAACCTGTGAAGGGCTCTGAGGGCTTTAAAGCTATTCTATGGTCCTCTGGGAGCTTGTGATCTAATGGCAAATTGTAAGACACAGCATAAACCCTGTCTGATAGCTGATAAGTGTCAATGAAAGTATGATTATTCTTTGTTTTTCCTCCTTTTCTTCTTTCCTTTCTTAATTTCTTTCTCTTTTTGTCTACAACTTAGATTCCTAATAAACTATTGTCTCTTCTTCTTCTCTTTCTTATTCTTCTTTTTGTACTGGGGATTGAACTCTGGCCCTTGTGCTTATGAGGCAGGCGGTGGAACCACTGAGACAAATCCCCGGGTCCAACTACTGTCTCTTCTAGGCATATGAAACTATGTATGTCACTGCCTCTCCACAGATTGTGTTTTTCTCTTGGTCTCCTCTTCCTTCCTCACTTCTTTCCTTCACTAACTCCCATGTGTACTTTGAGACTCTGAGGATCATCCTTCAACTTCAACTGGTTTTCTTTTTTCATTCTTATTGTAGTCTAGAAAATTGTACAAAAAGTTAGTGATTAAAGTTCATCCAGTTAACACAAGTGCCAAGATCTTTTGAAAGCTAAAGACTTGTACATAGGCTTTGAATAGCTTTGAGGTATAGTAGAGCACATGACTGGATGGACAGAGAATTAATGCTAATCATAATTCTGCTATTAGAACCAGATTTGTGCTCATTTAACTTTGGGCTTCATAAAATGGGTACAAAAATGGAACTTCATCAGAAAACAACTGTGATTTTTCAAATGAGAAATACATAAATTTCTTGTTAGTTTAAATTTTACATAAAAATGTTAAAGGGAAAGGAATAAGTATGAGAAAAGAAAAAATGGAAAAGTCTTTGTAACTAGGGAGGGGTGAAAGGGTTGAAGGGAGGGCAAGGGAGTGGGGAAAAAGTAAGAACCAAGATATAGCATATAAAGGTCCAAATTCCCAATGATGAACATCATCATATTGTATGCCTAAAATGGACCAATAAACTTAATGAATTAAAAAAAAAGATTAATTGAGGTCATAACAGTGGGACCCTAATCAGATAAGATTCATGTCCTTAGAAGAGGAAGTGGAAAAGCCATGGGAGGTCATAGTGATAAAAAAATCATCAGCAAGCCAAGGAGAAAGGCCTCAAGAAATTGATCATACTGGCTCTTTGGTTTTGAACTTCTAGCCTCCAAAATGGATTCCCATATCTTAACCCACCAGTGTTCTGATGGATACAGTGGCCCTTGAAGATAAAACACATTCACAGGTACACATAGATTTGGATGGAAGATGTGTTACACAGTTTCGTTTGCCAAATCACAACATACACTTTTCAGTCCTAGAAACCAACCTTGCTAGGGTTTTTGTTGATATTTGCCTAGCAATTTTTAACTGCCCCATAATTTAATAAAAATTTATTATATTTTAATATTTTTAACAAGTGAGTAAATAAACCATTGGAACTTAAAAAAAACTTTAAAGAGCTATCCCTATTAACATGACTATTATTTTCTGATCTTGATTTAGGAAGGATGAACCTGAATTATAAAGTAGGCAGTAGCCTCAAATTAACAAAAGAACAGAGCATTCTGCACATTCCTTTCTATGTATCTGGTCTTTCTTTATTATAAATTATTTAAAAAGTTCTCTGTGAAATCTTGTTTCAAATATCTTAGTGATAATTTTTTTATACTTAAGCTTATATGTATAGATCACCTCAGAAGTATATTAACTGCACTATGGAGAACAATGCATTTATTTATGTTTTGTTTTTTATTTTTAATTTTGGTACTAGGGAGAGAACTCAGGACCTTGCACCTGTGAGGCAGGCAGCTGAACCACTGAGCTAAATTTCCAGTCCTTTATTCATGTATTTTAAAAAATGAATAAATCCAGGGCCAGGGATTTAGCTCAGCGGTTTGGTGGTCTGCCTTGCAAGTGCAAGGACCTGAGTTCAATCCCCGGTACCGGGGGGGGGAGAATAAATCCAGTGAAGTGTAAAAATTCTCCCTTTTTCATTTACATGTTTGTAATTAATACACAGGAGAAGTGACCATTCTGGAGGTATAGGAGTGAGTTTCTAAAATGAATCATCACCTTGTAGTAGTCGAGTCAAGAATCCTGTGAGCAGATATATATGAGGGAACATTGCCTATTTTCTGTTACCGAATAGCACTGTTACTTAGTTAATATGTGACTCTTTTCTTGGTTGTTCCATTGTTTCTGCTTGATTTCCTAAAGAGAGTGAAATGAAAAACAGTGAAGATTTTCAAATGAAAGCTATACTAGTTCTAATAATGTTTTCATATTTCATATCATAAATAAATCCTGACACAGAAGTAATTTGTTTTTATATAAAAGTACCATCTATATTATTCCCTTAAGGGATTATAATTGTTAAGCCAGGGGTGTTCCCTGGGAAAACTTCCAAAGGGTGGAAACAGTTGCCACCATGTTGTATATAGTGGACCCTCAAATTGTGACTGGCCTGATATCCTGATATACAAACAACTTGGGTTACAATTGGAATTTTAGTTTTAACTTATGATCAAAGTTATTACCTGAGCTCACTCGGGACTGCATCTGCCAGATGGTGAGAATGGGAGAACTGTGCCTACAACTTACTCCCCCACCACCTCATGGTCTCAAGCCTCCTTATTATGCCATTTACTGGATCCACTCTGCAGAGGCACAGGTGGCCATAAAGGTCATTTTACTGAGCTCCAGAAGATAGAATGGAAATGAACAACTGCAATAAAGGCACACCAGACCTCCGTACTTGGAAAGTTGAAGGGATCACCACCTTCCATCAAAACTTTGACTATCTTCAGAGAAAAGGCAGAGGGAACCTGTAGTAGAACTTTGCAGAACTTAACCCTGCATGAGGTCAGGGAGCTCAATTTGGGCCTTGCAGACTGAATTCAGCCTGCATTTTAGGGGTCTGCCAACAGATAGCTGAGACTAAATGACTTAGTTCTGCACATTGCTGTGCACATTATCTATTGTGACAGCTGAGATATACCCTGAAAGAGGCTCTTCAAATTCTCTTCCTTCTTTCTTTTCCTTATTCAATGCTGCAGATTCTTTCTTTTTTCTGTCTTTTTTTTCCCACTCAGTCTCTTGCTCTCCCATATTATTCTTCATCTCCCTTTCTGTTTCTGTTCCTGCCCTAATTTGGGTTTCTTCTTTTTTAATTTTTCTTCTTTCTTTTCTTGTCATCTTTCTTTTTCCTTCACTTGAGAATTACCACTTTGAAAGGAAAGTGAGTCCCTATTACTGTGAAGTTGTTTTATTCTTGTCCTTGTTATTGCACTCTGTCTTTCTCTCTTGTCTTCAACAGTTTCCTAAAGTTTGCACGGTCATCCTGTGTCCTCTGGCTTCTCTTGAAACCTTCTCCAATTCTTCAAACTATCTATTCCTCTTTTCCTAACTCCGTCTAAGTCCCCATCCTAAAGGGTAAAGTTGCTATATTGAAGACTTTCTTCACTAACAACAAATTTTGGGCTGTTCCTCAATTTTGATTTAATTCACATGATATAAAGGTGATAGCTTAATAACTACCACAAATGGTCAATTTTTAAGCTGTTCTTGATGCTATTGTGCTGTTGATTGTATCAATTGGGCTAAAGGGTTGTGATTGATTTAATGAATTGTCCTTTCTGATATGAAAATGAGAGAATCTATGAGTCATTAGAGACTCAAAACATAAAGAGCAGCTATATCAGGAAGATCAAAGTTCTGACCCAGGAAGTAAACCAGGGACAGCCTAACAACAAAGATAAAAGTGAGAAAACACTTAAGCAAGACACAAAGACAGAATTCCAGTTCACCAATGGCAAACTCTAGGGTAAATGAGGTGGAAAAGTCTGACAATCAACCACCAGGAAAACCTGAAGTCATAGCACAGGAAGTAACAAAACAGATCAAGCAGGTTCTAGAAAAATTCAAAACAGAAATAATTTCCCAGATAATTACAGAGATGGTGAGCACAATGAAAGACATGATTAGAGACTCTAGAACAGAAACTGGCAAAAAAAAAATAGATGAGCTCAGGACCATGATAGAAGCCACGAAGGCCCAGCATAAGAAGAACAGGAAGCCAAGAATGCCCAACATAGGAAAGAAATGCAATCCATGAAACACAGATTAAAACATATCCATGAAATTAAAACTCTAGTGAAAGTTTTCACAGCAGGATAAATGAATGTGAAGATAGAATTTCAGATATAGAAGACAGGATTGCAGTCAGTGACTGTGAAAAGAGAGATCTCTCAGACAGTAAGGGATCATGAGAAATCAATCCAATAACTTCTAGATGTTGCAAAGAAGAATAACATAAGGCTGATAGGAATCCATGAAGTAGCAGGAGAAAATATAAATGACTTAAAAAAGCTGTTCACAGAATTAATGACAGAAAACTTCCCAAACAGAGCAAAAGAATAAGACTTACAGATAAGTGAGGCAAAAAGGACTCCAACTAGCCATGATAAAAAAAAAGTCGACACCTAGACATGTAATAGTCAAGATCCCAGAAACCCAATAGAAGAACAAAATACTATAAGCACTTAGAGAAAAGAAACAAATAACAGGCAGAGGAAAGCAAATCAGAGTCACAGCAGACTTTTCAACACAAACCCTCAGGTCAATGAGAGTCTTGAGTGAGGTATTTGAAACCCTAAAGAAAACAACCTTCAACCTAGGTTGATGTATCCTGCAAAACTCTCTTTCAAAATGGATGGGAAAATAAGATGCTTCCATGAAAAGAACACCTGAGAAACTTCATGAATACCAAACCAGCACTCCAACACATTCTAAACAATATCTTAGAAAAATACAATGAAGGTCACAACACCCTGAGGCACAACAGAGCAAATCAATTAGACAAGACAAGAAACTAAAGGAAGAGGGGGAAAGATTAAAAAGAGCCAACAAGACAATAACTTAACAATGATAAATCAGTACATATAAATTATAACTATTAATGTTAATGGCCTCAATTCACCAATCAAAAGAAATAGACTGGCAGAATGAATTAAGAAACAAAATCCAACAATATGTTGTATACAAGAAACACACCTAGTGCAAAAATAAACCCATAGACTGAAAGTGAAAGAATGGAAAACAGTTCTCCATGCAAAAAGAGCCCAGAAAAAAAGCAGGGGTAGCTATCTTATTTGCAGACAAAGTAAATTTCAACCCAAAACTCATTAAAAGAGATAAGGAAACTACAACATCCTTGTAAAGAGAACAGTTCAAGAGGAAGAGATGACAATCATAAATAGCTATACACCAAATATTAAAGCCCCAACTATATAAAAATATATTAAGGAACATGAAAAACCAAATAAGCACTAATACAAATGTAATGGGAGACCTAAATACCCTACTATCACAAATATACAGATCATCTAGACAAAAAAAAAAAAAACCCAACAATGAAATACTAAAACTGAACCAAGATTTTGAACATATGGATTTAATAGACATCTATAGAGTGTTCCACAACACAAAATCAGATTTTTTTTTTTTTTTTTTGGTACTGGGGATCAAATTGGGTCCTTACACTTGCAAGGCAGGTGGCAGAACCACTGAGCCAAACCCTCGGCTCCAAAACATATTTTCTTTTTGGATTCAGATGGGTCATTCTCCAAAATAGACCACATACTAGCTCATAGAAGAGGTTTAAATAAATGCAAAGGAATCAAAGTTATCCCATGTATATTATCAGATCACAGTGAAATTAAGCTGGAGATCAATGGTACAGGAAAAGGTAAGAACTTCACAAGCACATGGAAATTGAACAACACCCTCCTGAACCTCAATGGGTCACAGAGAAAATTAAGAAATTAGACAGTTCTTACAAATAAATGAAAATGCCAATACAACATAACAGGAATCTATGGGACACAATGAAAGCAGCTCTACATGGAAAATTCATAGCATTGAATGCCCAGAAACAGAGTGAGCTCAAACAAACAACCTAATGATGAATCTTAGGCTCCTAGAAAAAGAAGAGTAAGAAAAAAACAAAGTACATAAAAGGGAGGAAATTATAAAGATTAGAGCAGAAATCAATGCAATGGAAACTAAAAGAACAATACCAAAAAATCAATGAAAGGAAGAGTTTTTTTTTGAAAGAATAAATAAAATCGATAAACCCTTAGCCAAGCTTGTAAATAAAAGGAAAAAAAGTTTCAGATCCATTCAACTAGGTAATGTCACAACAGATCCACCAGAAATACAGAGGATCATCAAAACCTACTTTGAGAATCTGTACTCTAAAAAAATGGAAAAAAACAGAAGAAATGAACAGATTTCTAGATACTTATGAATTACCAAAGTTGAATAAAGATGAAAAATTCTAAACATCCCAATTACAATGAATGAAATTAAAAATGTAATTAAAAGTTTACCAACAAAGTAAAGCCCAAGTCCTGATGGCTTCAGTGCTGAATTTAGAAGACAGTTAGAGAAAAACTACTGCAACTACGCTTTAAACTATTCAATGAAATTGAAAGGGAAGCAAGACTTCCAAATACATTTCTGAAAAGAAGTGTTACTTTGATTCCCACACCAGGGAGAGACACAACCAAAAAACAGAACTACAGGAAAATCTCCTTAATGAATATGGGGGCAAAAATCCTTAATAAGATACTGGAAAACAGAATAGAGAGAGTCATCAAGAAGATCATACACCCTGACCAAGTCGGATTTATTCCATGGATACAAGGATGGTTCAACATATGTAAATCAATAAATGTAATACACTTTATTAACAGAGTCAAGGACAAAAACCATATGATCCTCTCAATAGATACAGAAAAAGCATTTGACAAAACTCAATATCCATTCATGAAAAAAACCCTGCAGAAAATTGGAATAGATGGTCTATACCTCAACTTAATAAAGGCTATCTATGAAAAACCAACAGCCAACATCATATTAAATGGCCAAAAACTGAAAACCATCGCGTTAAAATCAGGAACAAGACAAGTATGCCCACTAGCACCTCTCCTGTTCAATATAGTTCTGGAAACATTAGCCATAGCAATTAGAAAAGAGAAAGAAATTAAAGCAATAAAGATAGGAAAGGAAGAAGTTAAACTGTCATTATTTGCTGATGATATGATACTCTACATAGAAGACCCAAAAAACTCTACCAAAAGACTTCTAGACTTAATTGACACTTTCAGCAGAGTATCTGGATACAAGGTCAACACTCAAAAATCAATAGCCTTCTTGTACACAAATAACAGACTCACTGAGAGAGAAACTAGGGAAACAATTCCTTTCATAATAGCAACCAAAAAATGAAATATTTAGGAATTTATTTAATGAAAGAAGCAAAAGACCACTACACTGAAAACACAGCACTCTGAAAAAAGAGACTGAAGAGGATATAAGAAAATGGAAAGATCTCCCATGCTCCTGGGTGGAAGAATCAACATGGTGAAAATGGCCATACTATCAAAACTGCTTTTAGATTCAATGCAATGCTTATTGAAATCCCAATAGTATAGTTCACAGAACTAGAAAAATTAATCAAAAAATTCATTTGGAATCAGAAGAGACCTAGAATAGCAAAAGTCATTCTAGGTAACTGAGACTTGGCAGTGGGTATAACAATTCCCTACTTGAAACCATACTAAAAAGCCACTGTGATAAAAACAGCATGTACTGGCAAAGAAACTGACCTGAGGATCAGTGGAATAAATTTGAAGACACGGAAACAACACTAGATGTACTCAGCTACCTCATCTTTGACAAAGGAGCCAACAATCTTCACTGAGGAAAGATAACCTCTTTAATAAATGGTGTTGGAAAAACTGGATATCAACCTGTCAAAGGTTAAAACTAGACCCATATCTTTCACCATGCACTAACCTAAAATCAAAGTGGATTGAATATCTAAATATTAAAAAAGAAACACTAAATTTGCTGGCAGATAAGTTAAGTAGAACTCTTGAAGACACTGACATAGGAAAAGACTTTATGAACATATCCTCTGTAGCATGGGAACTAGCACAAAGACTCCACAACTGGGATTTCACCTTATTAAAAAGCATCTGCACTGCAAAAGAAACCACCAACAGAACTAAAAGACAACCTACAATGTGGGAAAAATTTTTTTACCAGCTGCTCCTCAGACAAAGGACTCTTATCTAGAATATATAAAGAACTCAAAAAAATCAGACCCCTCAAATATAAGATCCAATTAAAAAATGGGCATCTGAAAAGAACAGATATTTCTCAGATAAAGAAGTAAAAGCAGCAAATAAATATATGAAAAAATATTCCAAATCACTGGTCATTTGAGAGATGCAGATGAAAACAACACTGAGATTCTACCTCATCTGACAAAGAATGGCTGCTATCAAGAAATAAACCAATAACAGATGTTGTCAGGGTTGTTGGGAGAAAGGAACCCTTCTCCACTGTTGGTGGGAGTGCAGACTGGTGCAACCTCTGTGGAAATAAATATGGAGATACCTCAAAGAGCTGGGACTAGAGGTTCCATTTGACCCAGCCATCCCTCTGCTGGGTATCTTTCCAAAATAATTAAAGGAACCACACCACAGTGATATATGCACACCCATGTTTATAGCAGCACCGTTTGTAATAGCTAAAACTTTGAAACAGCCCAATTGCCCATCAGTTGGAGACTCAATAAAGAAGATGTGGTTTTATTATAAAATGGAATACTACTCAGCCATAAAGAATGAGAAATTAGAGTCATTCATAGGAAAATGGATGCATGTTGAGGCCATACTCTTAACTGAAATAAATAAGACACGTATATAAATACTGAATAGTTTCTCTGGTGTGAAAAGCTAAAAGTGTAAATAAGATCAAAGTGGTATAATTGACAATGTAAAATAGGAAAGAAAGGGCTGAAGGTGTAGGGGAAGTGGGAAGGGTATGGGAAAGGAAATAAGGGAAAAGAAAAATATGAGAAAATGAAAATACGGAAACAAAGTTTTTATAAATAAGGAAGAGTGGAGGGGGTGAAGGGAGGGCAGGGGTATGGGGAAAAAATGAGAACCAAGACCCGTCATGTAAAGGTACAAGATCCCAATAATGAATATAACTGTACTGTGTATCTACAATGTACCAATAAACTCAATGATTGAAAAAAAAAGTTACCACCTGAATGCCAGCCGCTTGTGCTTCCAGATGTTCTCAGGTACAGATTTAACCCTTAAAGAGTTTGGAAAGAACATTACAACATCCCTTCCTGTGAGATTAATTGAGAAATCCTGAGCCAAAGTCTTTCTAAAGACACTGAGATCTGCCTTTATACAGGAGAGAAGGCAGTGTGGAGGAGCCTGAGCCTTCAGGTGATCAACTTTTGCTACAATCAGCCCTCAGGAAGAAATTGAGCTCATAACTGAAGTGTTCACTATATTTGAAAATTTAGGGATCTTTACTGAATACAACCAATATTATCCATATGGATATGGATTATCAATTAATATAGATAATATTAATGTGCTACCTAGATGGCAACTTTGTGCTTTGATAATTTCCTTCATAGATTTAAGGAGGTATATTAGTTTGGCTACGAAGTTCAGTGGTCATCAAGGTGAATATGCAGTGCTTTAACACACACATCTAAAGCTAATCTCACATTTTACATAAGGGAAAACAACAAAATCTTTCACATCACAGAATAGCAATGAGAAAGGAAAGGCTACACAAATGTGGCTGTAGATAAACTTTTTCTGGGAAACTGCAGTAATTCTCTTACATTAAGAAGGCACCTCGGGCCCGGGAGTTTAGCCCAGTGGTTTTACCACCTGCCTGGCAAGTGCAAGGTCCAAATTTTGATCCCTGGTACAAAAGAAAAAAATTACTTCTTAGGAAGAGATACACAGAATGAAACAGATATCAATGCCTATGACCTAACAAACAGAGGGAAAAAATCCCATAGGGCTTGAAAGAAATATCCTAGGAATTTACCATGGAATTGAATTTGAGATAAGGTGAATATATCTCAGATCCCCTGCATAGGTATTATTTTTTGGCTGCATTACTAAAATAACCTTTTATAAGTTGGTCTTGAAGCATAGAGGCCAAAGACAGTATTTCATTTAAGCTCTTATGTATAAAGGTGGAGTTGTACAAAGACATTGGGATAGCTTTAAAGAAAGTGCACACATAAAAACTTATGCTACTGCTCTTGTCTTTTTCCAGACAAGGTTATATTTCTCAATTTTGTCTGCCCTTAGCAAACTAGACTTGCATGAAGTGCTAATGAGATCCTGAAAGAAACAAACAGTGCCATTTCATATGCAGTGCTGCAAATTGGTGAGTTTTAAATTCCATCCTTATCATACTGAACAATGACCTTGGGTAAATTGCTCACTCCATCTTGTGTGTCACTTTTGAAACATATTATAACAACAGAGCCACAATACCAGATTGCAAGAGTCTTTCCTTGACCAAGCCCACAAAGAACTCTCCCTTCTCAGTGGACTTGCCTGGAATAGGCACAGGAGTTTGATCCTATGTGATATAACTGACATAGAGGAAAGGTGAGCTTTGAAGACACACAATCTTAGGTCTAAATTTCTGTAGTTTACCAGATGGATATTCATGGGCAAGGTACCAAACATCTTTGAGTATTATTTTCTGATTTATCAAATGATTATTCCTACTTTGTAGAGAATACAAATTCCCTGTTTGGGAATATGAAGTGCCATGATAGGATCACTCAAAAATAACTGCCATTCTTATTCTTGTCTAAGCATGTCCTTTAAGAATGTAATTAATCTAGCAAATATTCATTGGGTGCATTAGTTAATGACACTAGTTAATGTCTATGCATGGCTTAGGAAAGTAAAGTCTCATAGAAGTATATACTTCCTCCTCTTACCTCACGACTTGTACTGGAATATTAATTTTACGTTTCAATTTGAGAGCCCACAGTACCCAGATATTTGGCCAAACGTTATTCTACAAGATTTTGTAAAGCCATTTTGAGATGAAATTAACATTTAAATCAGTAGATTGTAAGTAAAATAGATAACTTTCCATAATATGAGTCAATCTCATCTAATCAGCTGAAGGTTTTAATAGAAAAAAAAAAGGCTGACCTTGCCCAGAACAAAATGAATTCTGCCAGCAGATGGCAACATCACGTCTTCCCTAAAATCTCTGGCCTGTGGTCTGTGTTGCAGATCTTGAACTAGCTATTCCTTAAAATATCTATCTATCTATCTATCTATCTATCTATCTATCTATCTATCTATCTATCTATCCACCTATCATCTATCATGTATCTATTGCTATTGAGATATAGATATACATTTTATTATTTCTCTATGTTTGCCCCCTAAAATTCTGTTTCTCTGGAGAACCTTAACTAATATACGTACTGATATTTTCTGTCCTACTTTCTTAGAACAGTTTAGATTTCTCAGTTTTTAGTTTAGGAAAAGTTTATTAATGCACTAATTGATTTCATGACAGACTAATAGGTTGTAACTTGCAGTGTGGAAAAATGTTCTGAAAAATTATACCTTTCTACTTAAATGTTGTACCTAACTCTGCTTCTCAATTTTTGTTTCACTCTGTTTTTAGTGCCATAAAATACAGCTTTGATCCATCACCTTTGGACAAATCATTCTGGAAAATAATTGTTGCGGTAATATATAAACTTTCCTTAAAGTTTCATTATAGTTTTTCCAATTTGAATAACTAAAAAAGGCAAAATGTTCATTTGCTCCTCATAAAATATGGGTATATAAAGTTAAAAAATAAATCATCTCATTTTTATTAGTTGGCTATACTGATTCCATAAAGATTATGTTCCAGTAAAACAAAAGAAGTTGGTTGCTTCTGAAAGTGAAACACCAAAAATTTTTATTTATAGGAATATATATTTGAAAAGTAAAATGAGTACTTTTAGCAGCCAAAGCTAGAACAATTTTAGCAAAACATATAAATTCAGTAGCTATGATTTACGTCGCAAAATAAAATCTTCATGAGTCCATATTGATGTAAATAAATAATGGAATGAATACATGTGAAAGAGAAAAGATGACTTCCTTCCAGAAGAATTTCACTTAATTTATATAGGTATGCCCATCTCAAGAGGTAGAGTTCAGTTTTTCTTCAGCTTTCCTTATGCTTCATGCCAGCCCCTACTGAGCTGCACTAGTAACTTGCTTCCAAAGTACAGAGTAAAGGGGCAGGGGATCGGTAATTTTGAGAGAGCTGGCAAATGCTGCCTTATCAAGATGATCAAATTTAGTATCATCAGTGATGTTACATAGACAGAAGGTATCCTTGACATAATATAAGAATGACATTTCACTTCTGTGGTTTTCCTGCCTAATAACCATAAGACCAATGTAGTCAAGAGAAAGATATCAATCAAACCCAAACTGAGTGATGCTTTGTAAAAATTTTGTAAAAATTGTCAGGTCATCAATGAGAAAAAAACTGTCACAGACCTGAGGGGGCAAGATAGATCTAATGACTAAAGTAATATGGTACCCAGGATGGAGCAGGAAATGGACATTGAGGAAAAAAATACTGAAATATGAACTAACAGCTGAATCCAGTTAATAACACTATTGGTTTCCTAGTTATGAAAAATTTTCCACAGTGGTTTAGAATTGTGTTAGAATAGTGGTTTAGGGGAAATTGGGTAGGGTTACGTAGAAATTCTCTATACTAACTTTGCAACTTTTCTGTAAAAATAAAACTGTTCTAAAAAAAAATTATTCCACAAAAGAAATAGTTACATAAGCTACAGAAAAATGTACTAAATGCAAATGAAATAAGGTAATTTGAAAGTGTCAGGAAGTAATGGTTGGCTATATCTGAATTGCTCTTTTTCTTTTTGTACTCCAAAGGAACAATTCTTTCAGCTCTAATTGCTCTTAAAAATTTATGGAGAATATATTTAAAGACTTTCATTTAATATTTTATACCATAGTAACATTATATTGAGTAAAGTTGCTTGGCTCATTAATGTCAGTATTTTAACAAAACTTACTAAACAAGTCACTTTATTGGTGGTATTTTTCAAAATCTTCTTTGAGAGAAAAGGAAAATGCAACAAGAAAACATGATGTGTTATTTCAAAAAGTACCTGGGATTTGACTCAAAATAACAGGTGTTAATTTTCATCTTGGCTTGCATTTCATTTGAATATCACTCATCTATTGTAAATTTTTTTATTTTTTGGTACCAGGGATTAAACTCAGGTCCTTGTGCTTGCAAGAAGGCAGGCGACAGAATCACTGAGCCAAATCCCTGGCCCTTCATCTATTGTAAATTTGTGCTGAATTCTTGATGTGTGTTTTTGTTGTTGTTGTTATTGTTGTGGTTGTTGTTTTGGAAGGAGAAAAAGAAGAGTTGGATAAGAGATTGTATATGGGATAAGAAATTGATACTTCCTATCATACATAGAAATTCTATGTAACTGTATTCTAAGAGCATCAAAAAAGTTAGGTGGCGATAATCAAGGTTTATAGCTTTGATTTAGCCATTTTCAAGATTAAAATGTTTTTCCCTGGAGGCATTGAATATAGATATTCTGTACAGTAGAGGAATATTATTCATCTATAGGCATGGATTATTTTAGATTTTTCCTTCAAAATTCCTTTTCTAGTATTATTGCTAACAGGCTGGCTTAGTCCAAGTGTGCTAATTTCTATAGTGTAATCTTTAACCTTTTGTGGCAAAAATGTAGTAATGGCTTATATCTCATTCAGCTCACAGCCACTGCAGATCTTTGGGGGCAGAAGTTTTGCTCAGTACAGTCATTTAGAGTTATGCTTCTTCCACCTTTCCACATTACTTTGGCCAAATAAAATGGCCCTAACCTGGTAAAAGTAAGATACCTGGGGGACCAGGAGAAAAGTGGAACTGGGTTTCCCTCGGATTTGCAAAACAAATAAAAGATTATGATGGAAGGCTTTGCCAGCCATGTGTTTGGATTAGCATAGAGAGCCTTCTCTCAGTGAGGGGACAACTAATATAAAAGTATTAGATTGCTGGGCTTGCTTTTAGTTTTTGACTTCACACAAAATGGGAATGGGCTAAATAACTTTTCTAATTGTAGATCTCGAACATTCCTCATGTCTCCAGTGAAAAGTTACTGATAATATCTTTTGTGGTGTTGACTAGATAATATTGGAAGTATGTGAACTACAATCTGCAGTATAGACTAGGATTTTTCCGTACTAACTAAGCATGCCTCAGGTATGGACTTCTGGTTAGGTTATTTCAGATATTAACTAGTCTTTCATAGGTGAGGATGAAAACTAATTTAAGCACACAGATTATATCTATCTCATAATTGGTGAGAGGTATTTAAAAGTACATTAGAGACAATACAATAAATGCTCACAATTATTTTATTGCATATTGAATCATGTTTTATTTTTGACATTTTGTGACTTTTGAACCTTTCTAATATTTAATAGCTATTCTCTTTTAATTTCCATGATCTACCAGTACCTCTGGCAAATGTCTTAAAACTTGAGAGGGCACTGGGGTGTGACCTTGGAAATGGAAGAACAGAGGAAGTTAATTGAGATTATTATCTAAATAAAACATCTAAAATGTCTCTGATGCAATTACAAATCTAGATTTTTTTTTTTGTAAGAAAATTAATATGTGTTCATACCAGGGACTGAGAAGATTATGTTCCTTCATTTTTTTCTTTTCTTCTGAGGTTGTCAGACATCTTCCACATGAAGGTTTTCTGAATTATTCATGTGTTTTTTCTTTTCTTATTTTTGGTATCTTGATTGAGATTAGGTGGACTCTTAGATTTTTTAAAAATGTTTTTCTTTTGCTCATTCCATCTGCTAATTAGGTAGATAAACTAGGAGCAGCATTCAAATCTTTTCCAAGCAAAGGGTATAAAACTTCATTTTTAGCTGAAATTTTCCAATATTACACAGGAAGCCTGTTGCCACTGTAGAGTCCAGTGATGGATTGTAAATGTTTAATAGTCAACAATGTTGGAGGAAAAAAAAATTTTCAAAGTTTAATATAGAATATATATTGCCTCTATGGCTTATTTCAAGCTCCCAAATTGGCATCATGGAAAGCAGAATTGGGCAGAGCTATGCACATTCTACTATCTCAAGCCAGTGTGAGTTGGTTTAGCACAAAACCATCAAATAGCCATTCCATTCTGCATATGGGAAGGAGGGAAGAGAGATTTCAGTTACAATTCTGACATTCCTTATTTTGTTCAACACAAAGTTATGAAGGCAGAGCTCTGTGTAAGTCTAGATTAAGGTGCCATTTATGTCACAACTACACAGCTCATGCCTCAATCTGTACAGTTGTCTGTGGCAGCCCTACTGTGGAATAATGCTGCTCGATAAAATACCAAAGGTAAGATCCTAATGAGATAATTGACAATGTGAAATCGGAAGAAAAGGGCTCAAGGTGTAGGGAAAATGGGAAGGGTAGGGGAAAGGAAATAAGGGAAAAGAAAAAAATATGAGAAAATGTAAAAATGGAAATAAAGTTTTTGTAAACTGGGAGGGGGTGAAGGGAGGGCAGGGACAAGGAGAAAAAATGAGAACCAGGACCTGTCATGTAAAAGTACACGATCCCAATAATGAATGTAACTGTACTGTATACCTAAATTGTACAAATAAACTAAAAAAAAAAAAAAAAAAAAAAAGAGCAAGAAGAAAAAAAAAAAGAAAAATTCTTTTCCACGAAGTAGTATCATCTAAAACCAACAGTTTTGAAATCCAAATGTAGGTGCCATTGTTGCAAATTTTAATAGCACTTTAATTTATATGGCTGCTAGAATGACCATTAAAATAGGCTGCAAATTATATCACTGTATATAAATCCTCAATAAAAATAAATTTATATGGATCACTTCCAAAATCCAAGCCATTTGCTTACAAAATTTTCACTCTATTTGAGATAGACAAATTATGTTCAGGCATCAGTAGCAAGCAGCCAGAGAATGTCTGTCATAAAACCTCTTCAACACTTTCTAACTCACTTTTATTTTGGGTGATAACTTGTTTATAGATTAACTTCCTAACAAGAATTTGTAGACTTCAGAATGAACTTAATATTCATGTACTAATTAGGAAATAATTAAATACGATATACTTCAAAGAATGTGAAAATGAAAAAAAGAGAAGCTTAGAGTGTAGAAAATTAAAATGTATTGTTCCTTTTGTTTAAACAAACTTAGCAAAGGAGGTGATTATGCACCTCACAGTAGGGGTGACTCATGACACCATAGGAATATCCTTTTGAGTCAAATCATTGTAGAATCAGAGAACAACTTCCCAGGATTAATGTATTCATTGTGTATCACAAACATGTACTAATAAAAAAGAGAAAGACAGGGCCAGAGATTTAACTCAGTGGTTCCATCACCTGCCTCGCAAGTGCAAGGTAACACTAGTTTGATCCCCAGTACCAAACAAACAAACAAAAAGAGAAAGATAGAATAAAAGAAATCCAAGTGTATGAAAGATCTAAATATTAAAATAGAAACACTAAACTTGCTGGAAGATAAGTTAGGCAGAACTCTTGAAGACATTGGCATAGGAAAAGACTTTATGAACAAATCCTCAGTAGCACTAGAACTAGCAGAAAGAATCAATAAGTGGGATCTCATATTATTAAAAAGCTTCTTCACTGCAAAAGAAACCATCAACAGAACTAAGAGAAAACCTACAATGTGGGAAAAATTTTTTACCAGCTGCTCCTCAAAGGACTCTTATCTAGAATATATAAAGAACTCAAAAAAAAATCAGACCTCCCAAATATAAAGATCCGATTCAAAAATGGGCATCTGAAATGAACAGACATTTCTCAGACAAAGAGGTAAAAGCAGCAAGCAAATATATGAAAAAATGTTCCACATCACTGGTCACTCGAGAGATGCAGATGAAAACAACACTGAGATTCCACCTCTCCCCACAAAGAATGGCTGCTATCAAGAAATCAAACAATAACAAATGTTGGTAGGGTTGTGGGGGAGAAAGGAACCCTTCTCCATTGTTGGTGGGAGTACAGACTGGTGCAACCAGTACGGAAATCAATATGCAGATACCTCAAAGAGCTGGGACTAGAGGTTCCATTTGACCCAGCTATTCCTCTGCTGCATATCTTTCCAAAAGAATTAAAAGAATCATATCACAGTGATATATGCACACCCATGTTTATAGTGGCACAGTTTGTAATAGCTAAAACTTGGAAACAGCCCATTTGCCCATCAGTTGGAAACTGGATAAAGAAGATGTGGTTTTTCTATACAATGGAATACTACTCAGCCATAAAGAATGAGAAGTTAGAGTCATTCATAGGAAAATGTATACATTTTGAGGATATACTCCTAAGTGAAATAAATAAGTCACACATATGCAAATACCAACTAGTTTCTGTGGTGTGAATAAACTGTAATAATACATAAGATCATAATGTGATAACTGACATTGTGAAATGGGAAGAAAAGGGCTAAAGGTGTAGGGAAGTTGGGATGGGTAGGGAAAGGGTTATAAGGGAAAAGAAAAAATGTGAGAAAATGAAAATATATGGAAATAAAGTGTTTGTAAATGGGGAGGGAGGAAGGGGTGAAGGGAGGGCACGGACAAGGGGAAAAAAATGAGAACCAAGACCTGTCATGTAAAGGTGCAAGATCCCAATAATGAATGTAACTGTACTGTATACCTAAAATGTACCAATAAACTCAACTAAAAAAAAAGAGAAACAAAAGATGGCAGTTGATTGGTTTTTGCTTTGTCTAACAGCAAAATTGAGAAAATAATTCCTAAATATAATCATTTCTTCTCCAGAACTGACTTTTAAACATGTTAATACCAATAAAGTACATTAAAAGGTCCATAACACTCCCATAGTCCAATGTTTATGTAACAAAATCTCTTAATATTATTCTTTATGAGATTTTGTATTTATGCCTACTTAAAAGGCCTTGCTCATACTAAAAAAAAAAATTCATCTGTATTTATTCTTTTGTGTTTTTAAAAAACTCTTTAATTAATTGGATTTAAAGCTGACTGTTGTGATGATTAATTTTATATGTCAACTTGGCTGGGCCACAGGTACTCAAGTGTTTGGTCAAAGATTATACTCAGTGTGGTGCTTGGATGAGATTAATATTTGAGTCTGCAGACTAAGGATAGCAGATCACCCACCCTCCCTGATTGGACCTCATCCAATCAGACAAAGGCCTGGATAGAGAAAAGGCTAAACCTCCTTTGAATAAGGGGGAATTTCAGCCTGTCCAACTACCTTTGAGCTGGGACATTTTTTTGCCTTTTGGATTCAGGTAAAACATCAGCTCTTTCTTGGTTTCAAGTTCACTGGCATTCAGCCTGAAATTATACCATTCACTCTCCTGAGTCTACAGTTTGCTATCTATAGATTTGGAGATTTTTTAGGTTCTGTAATTGTGTGAGATACCCCCCCACACACATTTAATTCTCTTTCTCTGGTCGACTGTAATAATTACAACAATTAAAATGGTAGGGGAAAGAGAATAAAGGAAAAGAAAAAAATATGAGAAAATGAAAAAATGGAAACAAAGTATTTGTAAATGGGGAGGGGAGGAGGGAGTGAAGGGAGAGCAAGGGGTAAGGGGAAAAAATGAGAACCAAGATCTGTCATGTAAAGGAACAAGATCCCAGTACTGAATGTAACTGTACTGAACACCTAGAATGTACCAATAAACTCAATAAAAAGAAAAAACAATAAAATGGATCCAACTGGGTTGGTCACCCCCACAATTAACAAATTGTCTCAACATTTTGAAAATCCTTTTTCAATATTGACTAAACTTTCATATGTTTTTTGACCTGATTTCCAGATCTATATTTTGTTCCATTAATCTCTACCTAATCTTTATCAGTAATGCATTATTTTAATCATGATCATTTAATAGATGTTTAGTATCAAGTGGTGCTTGTCCATATCAGTTTGAAAACTGTTATTCTATTACAACAAAGATGAGGTCTGAGCTGAGGTTTGACAAGTGATAAACTTTTCTACCTGAACTAGGCAAAAACAAACATAAGGCTTTTCAAACTTTTTCTTTTGCTTTCCCTCCTGCCTTGCCTGCCTGCTTTGGAATCCTTTCTTCAAATGAAATCTTCCATAGAATTCAACCACAAAATGAAGACATGACAAACGTGTGTCCTGGTTGGGTAGTGGGCTGCCCAAGAGCCTTCCTTTCCTCACCCCAATTTGGCTATCTTGCAACTTGCCTTTGGATATTCCTTTACTTTCCAGAAAGCCCTGTTGAAAAACTACCCTCATAGATTTGTATTTGCAGTCCTAAGGTATGTTTTTACTCTTTGTACTTTCACAAATCATGGCAACAATTTAAATGGCACTGTTAATATCACAATTTACCTAATGCATTTTCAATGTCCTCTTTAATTCTTCCCAACCGGCAGAAAGGCAAGATGAGAAGAGATTTATAAAATTGCTGCATATTATGTTACCTCCTGAGTGGTTTATTTGCTTACTAAATGATCCTACATTTACAGTCAATCGTCATCAACAGATAACACATCAAAAGTAAACTTCAATTTCACATTGCAGAGGAGGACGTGATTCTGATTTGAATGTTGTTTATCATGGAGAATATGTTACTAAATCCATTTTATGGAAAGATTATGCCATTTAATTTACTTTTAGAAAGAGGGATATGCTTTCATGAGGAACTGCATTAGCTATTAGGAAAGTAATATAGCTGTCTGTCTGCGTGGTTTCCAGGAAGTATGGACTTGCTACATTAGCAAAACCGAGGCAGATTTTTTTTTTCGATGTGATCCAGGAGAAAGAGCCTCAGCCTGTAGTCAGCTCATGGCCAGGTTCTGACAGTAACTAGCTGAATGACTATAAGGAGATAGTTGGATAACCTGTCAGGGCCTCAGATGTGTTATCTGCAAGGTGGATAAAATCTGTGAGCCTGTGATCACAAAGAGATGCTTTTTGTTTTTGTTTTGTTTTTTTGGTATGGGGGATTGAACTTGGGACCTTGTGCTTGCGAGGCATGTGGTGGAACCACTGAGCTAAATCCCCAGCCCTGAGGAGATTTAATTGTATCAGTTGTTGGGAGTAGGACATAGACCTTCTCTCTGTGCCAAATGCGGAGGTATGTGTGTGCTCATGTGTGGTGGAAAGGTGGGGTACAGGCATTATAATGATACCAACTAGAAGATCTGTCAGGTGAAACTTCATCATCTTCAGAGTAGGTGGTAACAAAGTTAAAGCTCAATTCAATTTATGGGAATGTTATACTCAGTTTATTTTTAGAATGAGAATTAGAATCCTGAAACTGTAAATTACTTGAGACAAGGGCTATGTTTTCCTCATTGGTGCGTAGTATTTCCCATTGCCAAACTTCAAAATTCTGTATATGCTTCACGGATTATTCTGATTATTTGGATTATTATTATGGTTCCAATTTTATATTTTATCCTATTAAAATTCTAAAAAATTCTATAACAGTTATAACAGCAGTGAAGTGAAGGGAAGTTTTTGCTTTTACGTTTCAACAATATTTGCTGTTCAAATTTTGTCATTTTGAGATTATAAACTTTTAAAACATGACTGGAGTGATTATTAGCCATTTTATTTTCCTCATTATTTCTTCATATTAAAACAATAGCTTTTAACATCATATCATAAAATTTCCATTCTGTTGCCAAAGCATGAATCAATAAATACTGTTTTGAATTTTGGTTATGGAAACTGATTACCATTCTAAGGTCTCTTGTTAAGTATAAAATTTTGTACACTGAACTCAAAGCCCATTGGAAGGCCTACAAAGAGGTCTACCTCTGCATTACCCTTTCACTGGTATTGACTTGCTTCCTGTCTCAATTAACAATACCGATTTAATGAGTGCCAGTGAACATCACTAAAGTTTAATGTGTTTTGCTCCCAGAAAACATGTTTTAGCTCAAAGAATATTATAGAATGTTGTTCATAGGGAAAAGGTGGTGGGTGTGAGTCAGGGGTCAAACTTTCCAGATGTACCCCAGAGCACCATATAAACAACTACCAACTCTTACCACTTATGAACACATCTAGTTGTAGCTACAGCTTCATGAAGCACTTCAAACCAGTTAGAGATGGTGGGGTGGGAAGACTGAAAATCAGATATAACAGTTGAGGTGTCATAGAGATTCCAACAGAAGCTTGAATTATTTTCACTGTTTTACTCATAGTGCTGGCATAACATGCTAAGGTTATTTTAATCTGCTGTAATTCATCCTCATTGTTACTTGGCACCACCATAAAAATTAAAATGTAAACTTTGAATACGTGTGTTTCTCACTCTCTCAAAGTTGAGTTTCCTAGACAGGAAGTAGAAGGTGAGGAAGAGGCTAATAGTAACTGAATATCCAAGATGAGATACATTTTTTTTTAAAAATCAGGAATTCAAGAACAAGAAGAAACTAGAGTTTCTCAGCTCAGAGAGGCTCTGGTCTGCACCTTACTTTGTACAGGTACTAAATCTGTATCTCACAGTAATTTAGGAACTTACTCCAAGCCCATGGTCATAGGAGATACTCTGTCCCCCTGCTCTCCTTTTCCTGTGTTCCCACACACCTTTTACATGAAGCTGCTAGCTAGACTAGGTATAGTCTAGCTTATGTGGTTTAATAGTATGCTTAATTATCTATGCTACCCACTCATCTGTAGGCTCTCTGTTCACATAAGCCACATTTGAAAATTTGTGTTTGTTACAGTATTTGAATCCCAATTTTTCTACAGCCAAGAAAGGATATTTTAGTCATTTTTCTATTACTGCAACAAAATGCCTGACATACATAACCTCAAAGAGAAAAGGTTTATTTTAACTCACAATTTTAGAGGTTTCGATTCATGACTGGTTGGCTTGAAGGCAGAAAGTGCATGTTGGGAAGGCATGGTGGTGAAAAGCTGCTCATTTCATGGTAGCCAGGAAGCAGAGAGCAAAGGAAAGAGCCAGAGAGGAAAGGGCAAGAAACCAGATATAGGCCTCAGGGTCCCAACTCCATGACCCACCCAAATACACTCCGAAGTACGCTTTATAATCTCCCAGGCATCTCTCGAGCAGAGCACTTCAATTAATAATCAAGATTAACCACCACCAAGGACATCTTGTGACTTTTCAGGGCATCTTCAGAAAGTCTACTATATGCTGTCTTAACTGAGGTTTGAAAAGTGGCTGAGGCAGCTCCTAGGAAGACAGTTGTACAGAGCACCTCACAAAGCAGCGGACTCTGGAAGAAGACATCTGTGTTCTCTGTCCTTATGCTGCTTTTTCTTACCTTGCACATTTTCCTTCTAGGGGAAACATTCAGGTACTGATTAGGTGAATAATACCTTATAATTAAACAGACATTTTCCATAAAGAGACAAAAAACTCTGAATCACTTATTCAGAATTGGATAAAATAAGCCATCCTATCATGTATGCTGCTTTACAATTTTAATAGCTCTGACCAAGCAAAGCTCTTTGTTGAAATATAATAAAACCTGCAAATAAGCTGCAGCAACAGCAGCACAGGAATCACTACAATGTCAGAAGGACACTGGCTCTGCCAGAAAATGAAAATCCAACTTTCTCAGGCCATTAATCTAAATGACAACTATAATTTCCTTTGAAAAGCCTTACCCAAATAAAACTTTAAGTACAGCAGTCTTCATATTGATATGTGTTCTGAATCTCTATAACTGTATTCTCAATGGAATGTAATTGAAATAGTAAAATTAAGATTTTATAAGTAGTGTACAGCAGTTTCTCCCTTATCTGTGATTTTGCCTTCAGCAATTTACGTTTCCTGCACTCAAATGTGGTCCGATAATATTAAATGAAAAATTCTAGGAATAAAAAATTCTTAAATTTTACACTGCATGGTGTTCTCAGAAGCACAGCTTTCTTGTTCCATGCTGCCTGGGTACAGTACCTGTCTGATAATAACCACTTAGCTGCCCAGCTGTCTCATTGAATCATGGCATTGCAGGGCTTCTTTTCTACCCTTATTCTCTTAATAATGGCCCCACAGCACACGGATAGTGATGCTGGCAATTTGGACATGTAAAAGAGAAGCCAAAAAGTGAATTCTTTATATGAAAAGTTAAAGATTCTCAACTTAATAAAGAAAGAAAAAATAGTATTATGAAGTTGCCGAAATCTATAGGATAATAAGATTGTAAGAGAAAGAGACTATATTCACATAACCTTTATTATATTATTATAATTGTTCTGTTTTATCAGTTATTTTTTGTTAATCTCTTATCATACTTAATTCATAAATTAAGCTTTATCATAGGATTGTGTGTGTGTATATATAGAAAAATAGCAGTATATACAGTTTCAATACTATCTGTGGCCTTATGTATCCACTTAGGGTTTTGGAATGTATCTCCTGTGGATAAGAGGAGGGGATCTAGAGTATAACGTAATATTAATAAAGTTAATGCTCGCTGACAGCTTAACATGTGCTAGACATTCTTAACATTCATACACTAACTTATTGAACCTTTTCAAACTGTACATATGTACTGATATTGTGCTCACGTTCTGAGATGGAAATAGAGGTAAGAAAAGGTAAAACTCACTAGAAGTTGCCAAGACACAAGACTTTTAAGTGATAAAAGTCAAGCACGAATCTAGGGCACCACCAGCTAGTAGAGCCATGTATGGTGCTTAATATTTTATAATGTCCAAATTAAAATAAAAAGAAGCAGATTGTTTTAATTGTAATATTTTGTCAACATATCCAAAATATTATCAATTCAATATGCATTTTATGCACACAGGACATCTCCATTTAGACATAAAATTTCACATGAAATATTTGACATTTTGATTATATAAAATTCATAATGGAAAATGTAGATTCACAGAGCCAAATGGTTCCAAACATAATTTCTAATTGTAGTTATTTATTACATTGAGCATTTTTAAAACTTAAAATTAATGAAAATAAAAATTTATCTGTTGTACTAGCGGGCTCTCTCCTTCCCTCTCTCTCTCTTTCTTAATATATGTGTATATTTATATATGAATGTATGTGAATGTGTGTGAATATGTTTATACATATTTCTTTTTCTCCTATTTGGTTCTAATTACAGGAAATAAGTACAAAATAATGGCCTCCTATTTTATTCAATGGTAAGAAGAACAAAAACTCTAATGTCCATGCCCTTGTGCTTGGCTAGATGACAAATGGATTTGGAGAGTAAAAAATTATTTGGCAACTGTCGTGTGGAAGAATTGGTCTTTGGAGACTTGACTGAGACTCAACAGATGCCGAGGCTGTGGCCTTGCCCTCCTCGGCTAGTCTGGGTTCAACTTAACTCAAGAACCCCATGGAGGTAGGTCAGTCTTACGAGGCTGCTCTGGGCTCCCTGGGCCCAGTGCCCTCTGTATTCCAGACATGGGCCAAAAAACAAGTCCCATCAGGCTGTGGGCTCACAATGTTGGGGAAACAGAGGCAGAAACATAGGAATTTGCACGATACCATGGAGTACAGCCCTCACAGGGCTGGGGATAGGAAGGAAGGGGCAGTACTGAAGAGGTGACACCACGGTGACCCTGAAAATGTGAGAACTCAGTATCATCCTGGTGGAGGACAGAAAGACAGACACTCATGCGGACATTTGGAATACATTGCCAGGCACCATGCTAGGCACTGGGCTTGCACTAATCTGTCATAAATGGCAACATAACAACACATTTAGCTTTAAATTTCAGCTGGCTTTATTATTCGTGATTCTAGACTTGGGCAACACTTCATTTCTTAAAACAGAATAAATGTTTTGGAGGACAGAGGAAGTTAATTTTACAGGCAGAGAAGGTCTAAAAAGGCAGAAATAAAATAAAACACAAACTGATCATTTTAAAGTTACTTTCATTTTAAGGCACAGACAAGAGAATGGAATATTAGAAACATAATTACATCAGGTTACTTTATGTTACTTTCTTGGTCAGAATTATAGGAGAAGGAAATTTATTATCATGCTGATTAAAACTGGCCTATTTGGGAAACTGGGCCCTTAATGCTCATGATTTCTCAGAAGGTCAGATAACAAGTTAGTTTTGGTTTGTGAGTCAATTTCGTATGAATGAGTTCATTTTTATTTTTAGTTTGATCTGTTGTGGTCCCAAACAGGAGCTGAGTCCAATACAATAGTCTCTGATAATTTTATTTCACCTGAATGAAAAGGATTTGGTTATAATCCCCTGACAGACCATAGCAGAGATGCACACAGGAAATCAATGGGTTAATTAATTGTAACTGTGTAAAAATACTGCGATCTCAATTTATCTACGGGGTAACCCCTTAAAGAGTGTTTTTGTGTATGCTGTAGTTGATGTAGGATATACAAAATGTGGTGTGATTGATAGGCTTAGTCTATATGAGATTATATTGTTGCTTATTTCTCATAAATCTGTAGAAAATACAAGCATTTTGAAAGGTATTTTTAGCTAGGTTCCAAGCTAGACAAAAGAATGTAAAATAGTGTGCTGTCAGCCTTTGACCTCTCTATACATTTGGTACCATTGCATCAACAACAGGTAGCTCCTGGACTTGAATAAAATGCCACAGGGAGTCACCATAGATGGCTCTGGCTTCCTAGGGGCCAGATGATGCAACCTAGAAGCTCAGAAGAGTTAACTCCCCATGTGAAGAATTTTGACCCTTAGGGTACAGGAGAGGAGAACCTGGGAAGTTAAACTTCTTTTCTTTCTCCCATGAATTAATGTACTTCCTTTGGTTTACCCTACATTCCAAGTATACACAGAGTGCCTGCCATACTGTATCACATGATATTGTTTTGTATCTTTGGTTTCCTTACTTCCTGCCTGGCCTTTGATCTCTCAAAGTATTCATGCCTTTATCCTGCCTAAGGCTCTGTGTTCTGGAGGATCTAAGGTAACATTCTGCAGTCCTACATTTTCCAAGCAAAGAGGGGACTTGGAGTTTCCTACCCTGTATTGCGAACTACACCAAACATGCTCTCCTTTTCTTCATAAACTCTTGGCAGTGTTTCAGTTTACTGGTTTTAAGTCACAAAGAAGGTGAGCAGGCCCCATGCAGTTTATGGGGCCCTGAAGTTGCTAAATGGAAGAGAAGAAATGCTGATTTTTGTGCTCATTGATTTTATTGATTTCATTTATGTCTAAAACAGTCTGGCTGTAGTGACATTAGAGAAAGGCAACTCGGAAAGGAAATATGTACAATTGGGTAAAGAAAATATAAGGTATATTGCATTCCTAAATAATGTCACTTAGCACAATTTAGAACTGCCAGGCACAACCATTTCCATGAATGTGGAGAGAAATGTTCAAAGCCATATTTTTATACCATTGTGGAAACTTCCTCAGGGGTCTCATACCCAACCTGTGCTCATGTTAACCATCATGAGTAATCTTATGTAAATTCAGAAAATAGTGGAAAACTCCTTCATTCTTGTCAGGAAACTTGTAGAAGTGGAATTAGTAGAAATGCTAGGTAAGATACCAAAAGGACCTTAAGAATAATAACAGAAACTAGCATAAACTGAGTGTTTACAATGGGACAAGTGTTTTGTGAACTTTTTACATGTATTGAAGGCTCTACTCTTGCTCTCTTTTACAGATGTGGAAACCAAGACAGTGTGATCTCAGGAACCATTTCTAACATTTTTTTCAGCTGGGCCAGCTGATGTAACTAGGACTCAAATCTGTCTTCTGGTTAATAAGGTGGGACTGATTAAAAAGAAGACTGGGCCTCTACATCCTGTTGCTATAAAAGTCCTATACCCAAAATGAAGCAGCTATTTCATATTTTCCCGTCTTCAAACTGGTTTTCCCTTTCTCAGAAATACTCATTTTTCTTTAAGATCTAGCACCAGAAATTGGTTCTAGGAAGGCTGATAAATGTCTCAGTCTCAGTCCTTGGCCCCTTTCTAAATTGCCACCATCCCTCCATTCCCTTGAGAATCACTGTCATCAAGACTGTGCATATAGAAAGATTTATGGAAGGTTTGGGGCCATCCTTGTAGGGGCAAAGGGAGGTATTACAGCACAGCAAAACCTTAAATTGAAAATTAGCCATAAATGTTCTTAAAAGTGTTGTGGCCACTCAGGACATGGTGGCTCCTCCACATATGGCCCAGATAGCAGGATAACTTTTCCCCATGCCAGCGCTTCCAGTTACTTCTCTGTTCCATGTGGAGATGCCAGAAAGAAACAACAGAGGGATGGCTGGGTCAAATGGAACCTCTAATCCTAGTTCTTTGAGTTATCTCCATATTGACTTCCATAGAGGTTGCACCAGTCTGCACTCCCACCAACAATGGAGAAGGGTTCCTTTCTACCCGCAATCCTGCCAACAGTTGTTATTGGTTGATTTCTTGATATCAGCCATTCTTTGTGGGGTGAGGTGGAATCTCAGTATTGTTTTCATCTGCATCTCTCCAGTGACCAGTGATGTGATACATTTTTTCATATATTTACTTGCTGCTTTTACTTCTTTGTCTGAGAAATGTCTGTTCATTTCACATGCCCATTTTAGAACTGGTTCTTTATATTTGGGGGGCCTGGTTGTTTTGAGTTCTTTATATATTTTAGATAATAGTCCTTTGTCTGAGGAGCAGCTGGTAAAAAGTTTTTCCCACATTGTAGGTTGTCTCTTAGTTCTGTTGATGGTTTCTTTTGCAGTGCAGAAGCTTTTTACTAAGATGAGATCCCAGTTGTTGATTCTTTCTGCTAGTTCCCTTGCTACTGAGGATTTGTTCATAGAGTCTTTTCCTATGCGAATGTCTTCCAATGTTTATTTTTTTATATTTAGATCTTTAATCCACTTGGATTTTAATTTAGTGCATGGTGACAGATAAGGGTCTAGTTTTAATCTTTGCCACAGTGATATATGCACACCCATGTTTATAGTGGCACAGTTTGTAATAGCTGAAACTTGGAAACAGCCCATCTGCCCATCAGTTGGAAACTGGATAAAGAAGATGTGGTTTTTCTATAAAATGGAATACTACTCAGCCATAAGGAATGAGAAAGTAGATTCATTCATAGGTAAATGGGTACATTTTGAGGATATACTCCTAAGTGAAATACATAAGTCACACATATGCAAATACCTAATAGTTTATCTGGTGTGAAAAACTAAAATAGTACTCAATATCCTAACGGGACAATTAGCAACATGAAATAGGAAGAAAAGGACCAAAGGTGTAGGGACAGTGAGAAGGATAGGGAAAGGGGAATAAGGGAAAAGGAAAAAAATATGAGAAAATGTAAAAATGTATTAAAGTGTTTGAAGGTGGGGAGGTGAGGAGGAGGTGAAGGGAGGGTGGGGACAAGGGGAAAAAATGAGAACCAAGACGTGTCATGTAGAGGTACAAGATCCCAGTAATGAATGTAACTGTACTGTCTACCTAGAGTGTACCAATAAATTAAATTAAAAAAAAAAAAGAACCTACAAATCTTTCTTTCTTCATTATGCAAAGCATTGTGGTTTTGGGCCTATCACAGGAGTATTTTCTTCAAAATGACCTGTTCATACCCTATATCTTCTTAATCAAAGACAGTTTCCTTTTCCCAAGAGGAAATCCATTTTAAACATTTTAAAAATGACTTTTATTTTCTCTTCTTCACATATGAATGAGTGAAAGTGTACTTAAGTGATCGAGTGTGTAACTGGGTAGAGATTTTTATTAGAAATTCTCCACTAGAACCTTGGTGGGAAAGCAGTGAGGATGAAAGGACCAATTTTCAGGTTGTTTGGAGACTTCTAGCCCTGAGGGAGAAGTGAGAACTGGGTCTAGAGCTTCTGGAGGGACATAATGTGAGAGAGCTACTGGGAGAGGGCAGAATTGTAAGGGGTTCCTTCAGGGAAGGTGGAAAGCAATACTTGAGTGAAGTGTTGTTGGAGAACTGACAAATGGCAAATTAGGGAGCAAATTGGTATGTGAGAAAATTGGCATGAAGAAGAAATTTTTAAATTTCAGTAGTCTCTCCCACGGGTCATGAACTAGATTCCCTTCAATACTATTCAAGTGAACAGAGACTGGAATTATATTTAATTACTTTTTTGGGGCAAAAGAATATTTTAATGCAATATAATTTTCACACTAGATCCCCTTAGGCTAAATGATTTATCTAGTTTACAAATAAAAGAAATGGGCAGCCAGAAAACTTGCATAGAAATCCGATATCTAGGTTTCATAGGCCTTATAAATATGCACAAATTGTTTAACTTCTGCGTTACATCTGTGTAATTGTCTGGTGATTTTACAGAATTATATGAGGATGACACGGGTTACCTACAAGGTACAGACTGTTGAAAGGAGTGGTGACCTTGGTCAATTTGAGAGAAAACCACCTCTCAAACTGCCCAGAGGTATCATGTGTATGTATATGTCTATGCAGGTGTGTTGTGCACGTGTGCGTGCGTGTGCATGTGCATGTGTGTGTTTTTTAACATCAGTATTTTGCTCCTTGACTCTGAATGTTGAAAGTGCAGCCACATAATTTCTGGATGATACTCAGGAGTTCATCATTTCTCAGGGCAAATTTCACAATAATTCGCTCATAGATGCATATATAAATATAGATGATTACGTAATTCACAATGTCAATGGTAGAAAAATCCTGCTTTACCTTGAGAATGGTATTGTTTTCTGTAGATAATTTAACTTGGGAAGTTGATTTACAACAGGAAAGTAAATTATTGGATATAGGGTATGGATCAAATGTTTAATTATGTCATGCTAAGGTAGATAAATGCTCAGCTCTACCATGGGTATCAGCCATCCATGAGGATTATTCAGGACTTGGAGTCCCAGTCCCATTATGTAAGTCATCAATGTTTTCCCATTAACTTTCATTTTCCTTGTTTCAGGTCACTTCTTTTAATTATTATACTATTTTCTTTGTAAAAGAAAAGATACTTGCATTTTATTTTTAAATAACTTCAGTTATGCATTAATAAAATAGGTAGCCTATTAGGTACTGAATACCTTTCCTAATCTTGGAATCACTGCAACTTTCATTTCCTGTTCCCATAGAAAATTTTATAATCTGATTTCATTTTATTGGAACAAATGCCAGGCACCCAACTTGCAGATATGACATCATCAAAAGTAATGTAGCACAATCTAATGTTAAAAGCATAAACCACCTACCAGTTTACATGAGTTCCAACAGACTCTACTAGTTCCCTCCAAAATCTAAAATAGGCCCCTGCAACCACTCACTCTGGGTGGTACTCACTCTGGGAACTGGATAACATTGTTTGCTAAGGTAATGTTAAAATTACTGAGTAAATTTCAGTTAAGTCCTACTTCTGAAATTTTGGCTTCAAGTGCTTTTCATCATACCGCATCATTCTGTGTCATTTTCAGATTTCCTTTATTTCCAATTTGAGAGCAGTTGTCCCTATTCTATAGAGTCACTGCAATGGAAATGAAAGGGTCATAGATTTAAGAGATCATAGAACACACAGATCAGGAGCCCACATTGGGGGAGCAGAGCCCTATGTGTGATGCCAGTTGAAGCCTGAGGATCAGTACATGACAGGTTGCTAGAAGTGTGACTAGTTACTGGATCATTGATTTCTCACTGGCAGGTCTTCACTCTAGTTGTCTTTGTTTTGGGAGATGGCCCAGAGGTAGTTACAGCAAAAGTAGGTAAGGCTCTGTATTATACACCTAGCTCACATGGGGGTAGAAAGGTAGGGTCGAGGACTATGACTGGGAATGATACATGGCACTTTCAAAAGTTTTGATACATAAGTAGGGAATCTATGGGCTTCATTTGCTCACCTGCTTATACCTTTCTATTAGCAAGATTGAGAACTCGTCATATACAGATACTTTCATTTAACTCGTCTTGTACTAATTTGCCCATTTCTATTGGAGCATACCATCAACAAGCAAACATGCTAATGTCTCATCTAAACTAACTTCTCTATTTAATCCACCTTTTCCTGTAGTTATGGATCCATTTACTTTTTTTTTAATTCCAAAACTTCTCATTTTTTTTTCATCTTCCCCATATGACTGTCACACTGCCAACCCAATGTGAATTATGCCTTTCCTACATCACTCAGCAGCTTTTGGCTCAGTTGACTGCTCCCCCTTTGAGATGCCTTCTTAACTGAGATTCCAGGTTATGAAAGTCCACTTCTGTATTCAGACTCAGTCAGGTCAAAAATGTTTTCAAACAAATGAAAGATTAAAAAGTAAATTGGAAGAATTCAGTTTATTATTTCCTGTGTTTGTATACTATCTCAAATTATGCACAAATACCAGGCAGGTGGAGAGCTTGCTTTACTGTTTCTCTGCAGCTGAATCTACACTTAACATACCATAGATTCTTAAGAAATCTGGTTGAGTGAATGTGTTGTTCTCTCAAGAATACTAAAATGTACCAATAAACTCAATAAAACAAAAAAGAAAAGAATACATATTTAGGCCTTGAATCAAAGACCAAAGAGTTTCTCCATTGAAAGGCCCTGGGAACATTTTATCATTCTGTGTTTTTCTAGTTTGTTGCTGGTCTGGAGATGCCAGTGTTGGCCCCTTTTGCCTTTTGTGGACTAGTGCTTGATTACAATTTCAGGTTTGGGGCCAGATGCTCATTTAAGCAATAGCAGTAATATATATATTTGATGTTAGATTAACTTGCTATGACTTGTGATCACAGTGGCAGGAGATTTTCTACTGAAAACTGCCTACTGAATATGAATAAGGTGTCTGCTCTTTTATTAACTTATAGTGGGGTTATGTTTAACCACAAGAGGAAAGAAACACACCAATTATTCTCTTGTGCAGTTTTAAGCAAGTATGAATAGAAAATAGCTTTGTGGCATGAGTGACTTGAATCCCTGAATTGGTTTCTGCACATAACATTTGAAAGAGAGTCATAGCTATGTATTCATTAGAGGGACTATAAAATAGCAGGGTGTTAAATTTGCAACCAACAGGCTTAGTATCAGGGATTCAGGATTTATTATCTACTAGTTTATAGCTGGTCTTAATCTGGAAGCTTTTTGCAGAAAAAGAAATGGATAACATTTCTAAAATCTGCAATTATGAATTCTGCCAATGCATTTAGCCATCCAGATATTTATTTATACATGTCACTCAATGGAGTAATTTGCAATTCTGGATAGATTTCATTGCTTAAAGGAAAATGCTTGTTCTCTATAATCCAGTGGTTTGCACCTCTTGAAATGGGCAACCACAGGCCTAGCCATCTGCTTTATGTTAAATGAGTCTCAGATGAGGAGTCCAGTGCTATATGCTTTTGCTAAGACAGACAAGATTCACTTAAATTAATTTTAACTCCTATGGAGCCAAAGAAACTTGGAATAGAGCTTCTGGGAGACAGAGGAGGGAATGGCTGAGGTAATTCCCACCATCAATAAGTTTGGATTGGTTTCCATGACTCAGACAGTAAGTTCCTTGAGAATGACTTTCATGAAGGTATTTGTGAATGGATATCATAGGTCTGGAGTGGATTTCTCTATCTCTGTACTACTCTCTGTAGGTATGGTTTTATTGTGGTCTACTCACTCTGCAAATCTGAGTGTGGTTCCATTTGTGATAACCTGAAGCCAATCCAAGGGATTGTTTCACCCTTTCTGTCCTACTGAGCAATCTCTATCATACTGAATACAAAAACTACTCTTGGTTATTTGTGCTTAGGTTTAAAATTCCTTTAATAGGACATTGCTCAAAGGGCCGCAGGGTCTTATATTGCATACTTTAATTTCATTTATTTTTCTTTTTCAAGAAAGGAACAGAACATTGAAGATTACTTAAAGCCAAAGATTCAGTCCTGGGCATTGTGGGTGTAGGATGCTTCCTTTATGAAATGGCTCGCTGATATTGTTCTCCTGCTTTTAGATTTATATGAAATGACAAACTCTCCCAATTATTTGAAAATAGCCACAATTTCTTTTCCAGACATTTATCGGCAATTGTGCCCTCTCTATGAAAAGGAAATATTGAAAAATGAACTTTGATGCTTCTTTTTATTGTTTACTTCAAGGAAAATGACTCCATTTGAAAATCACAATGGTGCAAATAGTGTGTAGTAAAGCCAAGTTTCTTATGCTGAGCAGACTTACACTAAGAAGAAATTATGCTTTTAAAAGCATCATTGCTGGAAAGGAAGTACTAGCATAGAAGTCTCTTTTTTTTTTTTTGTAATAGAAAGAACATTGGATTTGGAGTTAGATTACTTGAAATCCTGGTTTGGGACCTTGAATAAGTAATTTATTCTCTTTGAGTTTCAGTTTTCAGGGTTGGTATAGAACATTTTCAGTGACTTGGACATGTCTATGCCAGTATAGAGTAATCTCTGTGTTATTTTAACTGGCTAAAATAAATGTCTTTAGCCCACAGTCTCAAAAAATTCATCAAAATGACTTATATGATTTTTTTTATCAAGGCATATTTGACAAAGTATAAAATTTGTTAACTTTTGACCGTATATATATCTATGAAATCATTAAATCACCACTATATATCATGTTAGTACCCCCAAATTTATCATGCGTCTTGATATTCTTTCCCTCATCTTCCTAGATCTGGGAAATGTATATAATGTGCTGTTTCTCAGTGCACTGATTTTCTAAATTATGTTTCTTTAGCATGTGTTTTATTTAATTTGCCACATATCACATGATGACATTTTATTCACAATATCATAATAACCCATCTCTCCCTGCCACAGAAGTTTCAAACAATGAGTTTTATCCTTTTCAGTGTTAACAGGGTTTCTGATGGCGATTATGCAGATAACTTATCTCAGTGGATATTTAATAGGAAATGGGATGATGCTGAGAGTGTGAGGATGTCACTGACAGGGACCTCAGGATAGCCTCACATGTTTTACTATCTAGGCATAATGATACACCTTTATGTTAGAAACAATGACCAGCTGACTGTAGTTGCTAAAACTGCCTGTTGATTTTGAGTAATAATAAACTAACTGAAAGATGTTTTGGTTTATATCTAGAATGCTTGTGTGTTCAGAGGTGAGGCTTTGGAAGGAGACTGGACCATGGGGGTTCTGTAGTCATCTACTAATGAGTGCAGAGCTGAGTGTGTTGTTAGAGCCTGGCTGGCAGAGGCAGGTCATGAGGGCATAACCTGGATGGGTCTATTTTCCTCCTGACTCCTTCTCTCTCTGAACCTGGCTTCCACATCATGAGCAGCTGTCTTTCATCCAATCCCTTTCTGCGTGGGAGTCAGCTGTGTATGGACTGAACCCTCTATAAACTGTGAGCCAAAATAAAATATCTCCTTCTTTAAGTTGCAGGTGTTGGAATTTTGTCTCAGCAATGTGAAAGAGATTAAGACAAAATCTTTCCTTTAAAAAAATGCCAGTTTGAATATAAGAAAAAATAACTATAAGATAATTTTGAATAATTGCTAATCTCAAAGTTAATTGTAGGAGTTTTTGGTTTTTTTAATGCATTGACTACTACTAATAGCACAATAGTTAGGAGTCTGGGCTTTGGAGTCACACAGATTGTATGAAGCTGGGAAAATTACTTAATGTTACGGCATGGTCTAAATGTCCCCCCATAGCCTCAGGCAGTTGTAGGAGGGCTTTGTTAGAGGTGGTTGAATGTAGACTATGTGATTGATTTATGGTACAATGCTATGCTCAAGGGCACCAGGATTAAATGTGTGAGTATTACTCACCCTAAGTAGTCTGGATAAAATAAAAGAGGCAAAAAGATGCTGTTAAATTCCCTTGTTGCTTGCTTTTGCTGTCTTCTGCTGCCATGAACTGTTGCCCCTGTGCCACATGCCACCCTGCTTTGGAGCCAGCCAATTATGGACTGAAACCTCTACAAATTGGGAGCTACATAAATCTGTCTGCCTTTAACTTTGGATGTTGGTTATTTTGTCTCAGAAATGAGAGAAAAGTAACTAACACACTTAATTTTTGTAAGTCTTGGTCTGCTCATCTGCAAAGTAGGCATACTAATAGCGCCTATGCCGTAACATTGTTGTAAAAATTAAGTTGGATCATGCCTCTGTAGGTTTAGCATGGGGCACAGAGTAAAAATTCATGTTTGTATGATGCAGATGATTGTCTCATTGTAAAAAGCATCTCAGAATAAGGCAAATACAATATGCTCTTTATATCCTCTGGGTTCTAAATCCCAATATTCAGCCAACAAAGGACTGAAATTATTCAAAAACAGCAGTACATTGTTAATGATTTGTACTGCTTTTGGGCCTATACTATTTGCACCTGTACTAAAAGGTGTACTAACACTTCATTATTGTTCCCTAAACAAATATGAGAACTAGATAAATAGCATCTTCATTGTATTAAGAATTATAAGCTAGAGATGATTTTCAGATATATTGGTACATGTACATAGGTTTGTGTAAATACTATGCTCTTTTATATAAGGTATTTGAGCATCTTTAGATTTTAGTACATAAAATAAATTATAGACTGCTTACTAAAGAAGGCTAGGTCCCATATTTGTCTATATTTATTCCTCTCAGCCAGTCCTTTCAACTGTGTGAAACCTGAAGATTATGATTCTTGCCAACTCTCCCAGTGCTCTCACTGGGTGTCATGAAGGTACCATTCCCATGAACTCATACTGGCCCTGATTAGCATGAATATCCAACTACTCGAATATTGCTGTAGTTTGGATTTGGAATGTCCTCCGAAGGCCCATGTGATAAACTCTTGATTCCCAGCTTTGTGTTACTAGGAGGTGGTGGAAACTAGGAAAGGGAGCCTAGTGGGAGGTGTTTTGATCACTGCGACCATGCACTGGAAGGGGATAGTGGGGCCTCACTCCTTTCTCTTCCTCTTTGTTCCCAGCCATGAAGTGCATGGCTTTACTGTATGTGGCTCCACCATGATGTGCACCACAGGCCCAAAGCAAGCACGCAAATTGGTCATGGACTGAAAATACCAAAGCTCTGTGCCCGCATAAAATTATCCTCTTCAAAAGTTAATTAATCTTAGGTGTTTGTGACAGTGATGAAAAACTAAAACAAACACCAACCATTTTAAGTATTTTCATCTTCAGATTTTTAACTCATGGGGAACAGCTATAGAGCATTCCAAGCCCTTGTTCACTTGAGCATCTTCTCTACCTTTCTCTGTCTCTGACAGGTCTTGATGAGATGATGTAAGTGGCTCTTTTAGGCACAACCTTCCAGGTGAATTGATTTACCTTTAGCTCTCACTGATTGGCTTTGAAGTGACAAGGTCACGTGCTATTGCTATTCCATAAATCCAACACCAGGGGGTGATCAAAGCACACCATACTCATTACCACTAATGTAATCAAAGCAGAGCTCTAACCTCCTCGGGTGCACACAGAGCAGCAGGCACAGGAGAGGCTGGGCTCACAGAAATTCTGGTCAGTACTACTCAGAGCATGTAAATAAAGAGCCTTTTTAATGGCATGATACTGTACAATGTTTGCTATGATTACTATAACCTCAGCAGAGTTGCTGTTTAATGCCCCAAAAGGGAAAAATGGTATTTCATAAACTGTAAATAATTGCATAGGAAGGAGAAGGCAGAGACTCATCGTACCTGGTACCCCACAGTGTGGGGTAATTTACAGATGCCCCTGAGACCCCATATTCCTTCTCTGGTCGCTCTGCCTTACACACTGTCTTATACATTCTTTTAATGTACAAATCCCTGTATCTCCTCATGCACCCAAAATTCTTCAGGCCAATGGTGTTTGTGACAATTGTGCCTTGACAATTCTTGGAAATGCCTGTAGCAAAACACTTCTTGAAAGGAATGTGAGAGGAAGCGATTTGGTTCATTTCTCCAGAAACTTGCTCAGTGACCTAGTGAAGCACTGTTTGTGTTTGCTTTTTAATGATCAAGATGCAAGTGACTGCTCTTTTGATGCTGTATTTTTCCATTAGCAAACACTAGTTTCCTTCTTTCTACTCCTCTAAGAGCTCAAAAAAAAATTTTTCATTTTCTGTTTCTCCTTCGTCTGCAATGCATCAATATCACATCTAGAACTGTATAGTAAGTGGTGTTGAAGCAAGGACATATGGCTAATTGTCTTGAGTGAAAGTTTATGAAGGTTAATTTCTTCTTCTAGGTTAAGAAATCCTTAAATAAAGCATACAAATGTCTCCAGAAGCCCTTCATAAAGAGAGCACTTGGATAGAAACGAGCACTATCATCTTTAGTTTTCTTTTTAAAGTCTTTTACTAAATTATGACATACTTTGAAATTTTTACAAATCATAAATGTTTCTTAGTAAAATTTCAAAAGTGAACATATCTATATAACCTTAACTTATGTTATGAAACAGACTAGCATGCCAGCAGCTAACTTACACTACAGAGTGAATTTATAGTTTATTTTTTGTGTAAATGTTGCATTCTATGGTCTATTACATACTATGATTAGGATACATTTTCTTAATAATGTGATTTTTCTAGGAGTGGTGCTTAAAGTGTGGCTCTGTGAACAGCAGTTCCAGCATCTTTGGGGAATCTATCAGAAATGCACATGCTTAGCCCTTTGCCCTAATCTACTGAAACAGAAATTCTGGGTGTGAGCTCAGCTATTCCTTTAAATAAGGCTTTCTGGTGGTTTGGCTGCACCTAAAGCTTGTAGGAGCCTTTTACTCTACAGGAACATCAATTTTTTAGCCTCAAAATTTTAATCATGTTCTATGATCACTGGGGTATAAAGTGTTACATTAGAGCAATTCCTACAAGATCTAATTGCTTATCTCCCTTTTTCCTTCTAAAATTTATTAGCTTTACTGAGGTATGATTTACACCCAATGAAGCTCAACAATTTTATGAGTAATTCAGTAGGTTCTGACAACTGCTTATAGTTGCTTCCCCTCTTACCTATTTCCATTTCACAGTTTTTTACTCCATCAAAATTGCTGGCCTATTTAAGTCTCTCCTAATAATTGCAGAGCAGAACACTTGAGGACAAAACTTCCCTGCTCATCACTGTGTTTCTACCCCTTGATGAGACACAAAGAAGTGGTTTCATAAATATTTGTTGAAGAAATGAGTGAAATCAAGCTAGGTCAGTAAAACCCATCAAAAAGACTAACTAGACTGCAGGATGTACAGAGTATGTGGGCCAGAGAACGTTGCCTAAGTGTCTGGTCCACAATGGAAAGAGACTATTGGTGTAATAACGTGTGGGCAGCCTTGCTGTGCTCTGTTGCATACCTGAACATGTGTTACAGGTTACCTGTGATCAATTCTCTTTCAGGCTGAAATATTATCTGTTTTGTTCTCTTTCTGTGCTTCTTCTGGACATCTGAGTTTCTTAGCCCACAAGTGGGACAAGTTAGAAGTGTGTGAAAGTTAAAACTCCAGGGACAGCCCCAACCCATGGACTATTGGGGAAATGTAGTCTGCTTCATCCAGCGGCGGGTGTTTGTGGCCTCCTGAGATGTGATCCGCCCACTTTTTTATCACTTTCCCTGGGCTCGAGCCCCACTGGCCTGCCTGTTAGTGAATCTTCTCTGGCTTCCTTCCTTCCCCATCTTTCCCAATTCTCCACAGTGCTTCCTGGGATCACCTCCTTACAAACTACCAACACCCAAATTTTACACCGTGGCTATGCTTCTGAGAGACACAAACTAAGGCAATAAGATGGGTATATTTGCCTCCTCCTTGCTCTGTGACCTAGAGTAATGTACTTCCACCTTTGACTGTCTATTTGCTCATTTTAGAGCAGGGATAATAATATCACTTTTTAAGGTTATAAGGAATCATTATTCTGTACTTATAATATTGTAGAAGTTCCAGAAATAATAACTATATTCAGGTATTATACATATCAGACTGCTTCCCTTCTGCATTTCCAAAAATTGATGATTCTATAGAGGTGACCTTATGACAGTGCAGTCCTTAAAGCATTATAGAGTTAGAAGGATGGAAACATGTGTAGGAGTTAGCCCTCTCTTCTGATGGTACTCTGGGCGTGGCTGTTCTGCAATCCTTATTTCCTTTCTGGTGAGATCTAGGACTCCACAGAGCAATGGAGAGAGTCTTTGGGTATTTTAGTTCTGTTCGTCTCTGCCTCAATGACAGTTTACATGCCAGGGGAAAAACTTTGGATTAAGAAACAATGAAATAAATATTTTACATGGAAAAAAGATGGGATTTTGAAAAATGAGAAAATAGAGAATAGGGAGAATAGGGATCAAGGGTGTGGAGAAATTAATTTATATACATCCTTTCTGATGACAGCATTTGTGTGCATATTTGCTGAATCCAGGGCTTTGTACCTGCTATGCAAGCCCTCTACAGTTGAGCCATAATCCAGACTTTTAAGAATTTTTATATTGAATCAACATCTCACTGAGTTGCCCAGTCTGGCTTCAAACTTGCAAATCTTCCTCCCTTAGCCCCCCAGGTAGTTAGCATTATAGATAAAAATATTTTTGAGTGAAGACTTAAAATTGATAAGTGAGCTAGTCTCAGGATATTTATGGAAAAAGGCAGGAGCACTCTTCACATACTCCATAAATAGCAAAGAGGTCAATGGAGCAAGGATGGAGTAAACAAAGGGAAGAATGAGACTAGATTGTTTCATCTGTAAGGCAGCAGGGGCATTATAGTCTTGGGCTTTGTAGTTTCTAGTATGGGCTTTGGACTCTACTTCAAGGCAGAGTTTGTAGTCCAGGTAGGTGGTGAGTATGGCTCAACCCAAATAGCAGTGGAGATGGTAAGAAAGTGTTAGTTTCCTCCAGAAGTAATTGGTAATAGATGGATAGGCTGCAAGAGAATGCGAAGACATAAGCATGATCCAACGTTTGGAATGTACAACTGAAAGAATGGAGATGTCATTTAATGATTTGGGGAAGATTAGTAGAGTTTAAGTTTGTAATGTCTTTTACCATCTCTTCAGAGAACAGCATAGTGTACTGGTTAAGAGCATTCATTCTACAGTTCTACTCTTGGGTCAAACCTGGTTTCTCATTTCACTACCATATGATTCTGGGATACCTATTTTACCTGTCTGTCCTTGTTTCTTCATCAGTGAAATGGAGGTAGAAGCAATTTTCTATGAGACGAACTGAGTTAATACATGTAAAATGCTGTTACCACACACAGCACAAAGCAAGCGCTAGGTAATAATACGTCAAGTAAAATGACTAGATATATGAGTTTGAAGTTCAGGATAGAGGACTGTAGGTAGAATCTGGAGTTGTTATCAGAGTGCATGTGCTATGTCAAGCTCTGACAGAATGTGATCACCTGCAATGTTAAGTGCAGGCAGAAAAGGTGAGATCACCACAGACTGAGTCCTGGGGTAATCCAGGGTTTACGGGCTAAGAAAAGATGGAGTTCAAATTTACAAGTTGTTAATTCATTCTGAAGAGCTCTACATTCCTTGTGAGCTGTCATATTACTTCTTGAAAATTCAGATAAGTGATTCACAGAAAGTAGCATTTGCTTGGAAACATGTCTGCAGTGGGCCCTGCAGGAGAACCAATCTTGAAATAACACTTGTCATTCCCGGAAGCGGGCTGGAGTGTCAGAAGCTGCCAGCCATGCGTTACACATTTTATTTCCATGAAAAGCAGAGGCAAGACTGCAAGACATGATCATTTTTCAAGGAGTTGTTAGCCTTCAAAGGATTCCTCTTAGGAGACAACATACCAACATATATACTTACCACTTACTTCAGTGTATTTTTCTTCATTCACAATTATGGAAATGGTTATCAGGACAATTAAAAATTACAAAAGAAAACCAGTTTCTATCTTTCATGGGAGGTATATTAAAATTATAGTGAAACATGAAATGTGTCTTTTTAATTATATTTAAATATAAATTCATTAGCATTGATTACATGCACAAAGGTGTACAACAACCACTGTTGCCTACTTCCAGAGCAATTTCACTATTTCATTGCCCCAAGCAGAAACTCTCATTAAGCAACATTTGCATTTCCCCTTCAACCCCCTCCCTAGTACGTTTTAACCTTTTTTCTCTATTCGACTATTTTAAGTGACTTGTGGATTGATAAAGTTGACAAGTATATTTGTCTTTTCCTACCTGGATTATTTTACTCTGCATGTGTTTTTTCAGTTTATTCATATTATAGTATGTGTAAAATATTTCTTTTTATATCTTATTAATGGTCCAACACATTTAAAAATATTAATGATTCCAACACCTTTAAGAATATCATCTGTTGATAGACACTTGGGTTGTTCCCACTCTTCAGCTAGCATCAACAATTCTGCAATGAACACCGGTATGCCAGTATCTGTGCCATTTTCAATTCTTATGGCTATAGACCTAGGAATAGAATTGGTAGGTCACATGGGACTATGATTAACCTTTCAATAACAGTAATACTGCTTTCCAGGGCAGATGCATGACATTGAATTCTCACCAGCAATGTATGGATGTTCCATATCCCTTCCTTCATCATCAACATTTATTTTTCTTTAACTTAAAAAACAATGAACTATCCTAGGGTGTATGAAGTGGTTTAGCAGTGTGGATTTGATGTATATTTCACTAATAATAAATGGTATTGAGTGTCTTTTCATCTGCTTATTTGCCATTTGTATACAATAGATATATTTCTTATCTATTTTTTTCTTTCATGTCCCTTGCCCATTTCTTACTGTTTGTTTTATCTTGTTAAGTTTTAAGAGAGTTTTTTTTAATATATTCTGGACATTAACCATCATCAAATATACGATTTCCAAATATTTATTCTCATTCTGTATGTTGTCTATTAATGTACTTTTATGAGTGAATGTTTTAATTTTCATAAAATATTATGTACTTATTTTTCTTTGTTGGTTATGCTTTTGGCATTACTTGCTAATATTTGTTGCAAATCCAAGGCTACAAATATTTACTTGTGCTTTCTTCCAAGACTTTTATGGGTTTGTCGCTCATATTTGGATTGTTGATCGATTTTGAGTTAATTCCTTGGTATGGTGTGAGGTAGGGGTCAAATTGTATGTGTTTGCAATAGAAATCTAATTGTTCCAGCAGCATCTGCTTGAGAGACTGTTCTTTTGCCTGTTGAATGGATTTGGCACTCACTCTCATTAAAAATCAATTTATCATAGATGTATAGGTTTATTTTTTGAACTCTCTGTTCTGTTTGTTGTTCTGTATGTCTGTCCTTACATTATATTCACACAGACTTGATTATTACAGCTTTGCTGTAGCAGTAAGTTTTGGGATCAGAAAGTGTGAATTCTCCAATTTTAGTCTTTCTTGCTACCATTTGAATTATAGTATTTCCCCAAATTTATTTGTGGAAATTCTAACTGCTAAGGTGATTGTAGTGGAAAGAGTGGTATTTGAGTGATAATTAGGTTATTAGGGTAGATCTCTCATGAACAGTATCATTAGCTTACAAAATAAATCCAAGAGAGAGCACTGAGAGAGCTGAGGTTGTAGTGACAAGGTGGCCATCTATAAATCCTGTAAGGAAAAGGTCCTTAATGGATACATAATCTACTGACATTTTAATTTTCTACATCCTAGCCTCTAAAGCTGGGGGAAATTAATTTCTACTGTTTATAAGCAACAACTCTATAGTATTTAGTATATAATATGGCAGCTTAAATGGGGTAGTACATTTCTCAGTATTGTTTTGGTTTATTCAGGGTCCCTGGAAATTCTGTGTGAACTTGAAGATGAGCTTTTATATTTGTGAAAAAATTGCTGTTGGAATTTTGATGAGCTTTTATATTTGTGCAAAAAATAGCTGTTGGAATCTGTATATTACTTTTTTTTTATAATAGAAAATCATCTTAACCATGAACACATGGTATCTTTCCATTTATTTATGCCTTTTAAAATTCTTTCAAAAGTGTTTGTAGTCTTCATGCACAAGTCTTCTACCTCTTCTGTTAAATTTACTCCTAAGTATTTTATTCTTTTAGATATTATTGTAAATGGAATTATTCTCTAGTTTTAAAAATGATTACAGAAAAAGTTTATTTATTAATGAAGGGCAGATTAGATAAAGTATGGTAATTATCTCCAAACATTTTTTTATAGCATATCCCTTTCAGCTGAAACACAATACTACATGCAATATTTGAAATTATATGTGTATTTCTTGAATAAAATAATGCACATTACAGCTTTTAAAGTAAATATAAGAAAAATTCTATATATTTCTCTTATGCTAATCAATACCTTATGACTCCATTGAGTGAAAGTACTTATTTATGAGATCATGGAAATATATGCAGTCATTTAAAAATAAAGTAGTTCTATGTATGTAAGTGGTGCCTAAAAGAAAAATGCTGAACAGTGTTTTAAAGCTGATTTTAGTTTTGCAAAGAGCACGTGCATATGCTTACACAGACATAAAAATTATGTAACGCTATAAACAGAATAGTTTTATCTGAGAGTCATGCTGCTGATAAACCAATTTGATATTTTTATTCATTTTTATAACTTAGAATTTCATAAGCACATTTTTATAATCAAATATCTTAGTGAAAAGAAGTTTTAAAAAATGCTCCTTTTTATTAGTATATGTTTTGATAAAAAATACATTCATTGTGGGGAACGGGCACATGAATATATCACATGAAATTGCTCTCTTAAGTTCCTTTATAGATTGTTTATTTTTATCATATATACATACAACTGATTTTTGTGTATTGGTCTTAAAACTTGAAACTTTGCTGAATTTATTAACTCTAAAACTTTTCTTATGGATTGACATTTTTGATATTTAGCCTCTTGTCATCTGTGAATAAAAATAGTTTTTTTTCTTATAATTTTTTCTTGTCTACTTTCTTTGGTAGAACTTCTCGTCAAATTCTAAATGATAGTGGAGAAACATGGAGCATAATTTTATTCCTGATCTAAGGGGAAAATATTTCAGCCTTTTGATGTTCAGTACTATGTCAGTGATATGGTTTTCATAGAAGTCCTTTATCATATTGAGGAATTCTCTTCTATTCTTAGTTTTCTGAGCAATTTTCTAATGAAAGTTTGCTGGATTTTGTCAGGTATCTTTTTCTGCATCAATGGAGATGATTGTGTAGTTTTGTTTCTCTTTTTGACCTTTGTTGTATTAATTGTGGTGTATGATACTGAATGGCCTTTGAATGTTGAACTACTTTTGTATTCTTGGAGCAAATGCCATTTGATGCTGGTGTATATGCTTTAAATTTTTTTAATTCTATAAAAACAAAGTTTCATAATGAAATAAGAGAATAACTAATTAATACACTGTGTATTCATATCTTCAAAGTAGTTACTCAGTGCAAAAGATATAAACCAAAAAGATTCTAGCAAAAAAGAAACAAATTAATAATAATACTAACCTTCTTTTCAATGAACTAAGATAAAGTAGCAGTATAAATGAAAACAATTAGCATATGATTGGATTCAATTTGTCAGTATTTTGTCAATTTTTATCTATATTCATTAGGGTTAATTATCTGAGTTTCTTCGCTTATTATGACTTTTTTTTGGCTTGAGTATCAGGGTAATACTCACTTTACAGAATGAATAAGAAATTATTCCCTCCTCCTTTTTTTCAGAAAGATTGGTGATAATTCTTTAAATGTTTTGTAGAAATTCCCTATGAAATTATCCAGTACTGTACTTTTATTTGTTGAGAAGTATTAAATTATTGACAGCACATTTTAATCATAAGAATTTATAGATATAAATTTCCTTTTGAACCCTCTTCTTGCTGTATCCTGTAAGTATTGGTATGGTGCATTTTCATTTTTATTCATCTCAAAGTATTTGCTAATTTCCCTTGTGATTTCTCTTTTAACTCATCAGTTTTTAAATTTCCTCATAAATGTGATATTTATGTGAGGTCTAGTTGGTTTATCTTGTTGTTCAACCCATTTCCTCATTGATCTCTACTTGTTATTAAAAGTGGTATTATTTTCTTTTATTAATGATTTCTGTTTTCACTCTATTGTCATCCAAGAAAATACTTTGTATGATTTTAAACTTTTTAATGTACTGAGACTTATTTCATGGTTTAGCAAATAGTTTAGACTGGTGAAATTTCCATATACACTTCAGCTGAATGTGTATTCTGCTATTGTTAAATCTTTCTTACTTTACTATTAAAGATTTTACATGTTCTAATTAGCTTATTAATTAATAAATATTAATATTTATTAAAAATAAACCAAAAAACTGAAATGTTTTCTTTTGGATCACAGACATTAATTCATCCTGGAGAGGAAGAATAAAATATTTGGGGTCCAGAGATTTAGCTCTGTGGCTCTGCTGCTTGCCTTACAAGTGCAAGGTTCCAAATTTGATGCCCAGTACTCCTAAGTGAGATAAATAAGTCACACATGTGTAAATACCGAATAGTTTCGCTGGTGTGAAAAACTATAATAGTACATAAGATATGAATGAGATAGTTAACAATGTGAAATAGGAAGAAAAGGGCTAAAGGTGTAGGGAAAGTGGGAAGGGTAGGGGAAAGGTAATGAGAGAAAAGAAAAAAAATATGAGAAAATGAAAAAATGGAAATAAAATGGGGAGGGGAGGAGGGGGTGAAGGGAGGGCAGGGACAAGGGGAAAAAATGAGAATCAATACCTGTCATGTAAAGGTACAAGATCCCAATAATGAATGTAATTGTACTGTATACCTAAAATGTACCAATAAATTCAATAAAAAAAAGAATAAGATGTTTGCTTTCTGCAGTAGAAGAGATGTTTTTAAGTTCTTTTAAAAAGGCAATGACCATGTTTATCTTTAAAAAGAAAAAGCAATCAGTAGGCTCAGAACGTTTAAGACATAGAAAGGCAGTACTACTCAGTCTGAAGAGATCATAAAAAGGAGGTGGATGTGTCTGAAGGTATAGCTCTCCTCCTTAGTCTTAATCTCACAATTCTGTCTACCTGGAATTCTAAAACTTGATGGTACAATCAAAAATTTAAAAAAAATCTGGATCCCAGGTACTCTGTAGAGCACTTAAATTATAATATGTGGAATGTGGTACAAAGGTATGTTTGTTTTTAAATTCTCCAGATTGAGTCCAATATTTAGATAAGATTATAACCATTTCAAGGAAGAGAAAGTCACTGAAACTATTTTTTATCTCCCCGTAATCATAGAATTTTCTTCTACCATGTAGAATAGTCAGAAATGGTTGGAATAGCTGGATTAGTATAATTAATTTTGTTTCACTGTATTTCACAGAAAACAGGGTTAGAACAGAAAGTGAGCTTTTTAGGCCATGAAAATGTTAGCAGAACTTTAAAAACACGAAAGGAGATAGTGCATGTATTTGGAACCAAGTGACTTGTTCTTTTGTTAATTGACTCCTGAGGAGGATATTTTTCAGAAGGAAATGTGCCAGAGGTCAGAAGAAAGAGAAAAAATAAAAATCATCCCCTGTTCTCTATGTTGAAAAGCTCAATGACTAGGAAAAAAAATCTGTGAGGAATATCTTGTTCCTTTCATTATGTCTCTCTTCCACTATATCAGGATAGAACAAAGGGAATTAATTAAGAGGATCTCCTAGAATCATTAACAAACTCCTTTTTGTCTGATTATGATTCCAAGAGATCAAAATGTTACTATCTCTGAAGATCAGAATTGTAAAGCACTTCTTCCCCATTTCATTTTAAGGAACTCTTATTGTCGGTATTGGGTGTATTTGAACTGAAACAACTTAATAGATTTGGATACTAAAAATAAAACAGAAAACAAAGTATCAAAGAAACTACTATATAAGTTAGTAATAAGCATACAGTATTTTGGAAAGAAGAGGTTAAAATTGTTAGAAAAAGGTCTGATCAGGCCAGGTAGTAAATGAATAGATGAGGTAGTGACTGATGAAAAATAAAGATAAGGAGAGGGTGAAGGGAGGGCAGGGACAAGAGGAAAAAAATGAGAACAAAGACCTGTCATGTAAAGGTCCAAGATCCCAAAAATGAATGTAACTGTACTGTATTCCTAAAATGTACCAATAAACTCAATTAAAAAAATAAAGAAAAATAAAGATAGCATTTTCTAAAAGAGAGATCTCAGCTCATTTTAGTTTTAAAGTTTTCTTAAATTTTTCTTGAAATGAGTTTAATTTCAGCAAGGCAATCCTTTTGAGGAAACCTCTTTTATCTTTCTGTGCATGCTGCAAATAAGTTCAGAATGGGGCGGCGGTCAGGGTGTTGATGTAATTATTCCTACTTGCTGTAATCAAAAGGCTAGTGCCTATTTACTTTTCAATTCTGTCTCAGCATAGGGAAGTACTGGCCCGACTGACCCTACTCAGAGCACTTTGTGAACAGCAGTGTTTATAGAGGGTGAAGCTGGACAGACTTTTCCAGCACTGTCCACTTGTCCATGGAGATTGCCCATGGATGTTTCTGCATTCCCTCTGTCCTATAATCTATATCTTTTAAGTGCCATGTTGTAAATATTGAAATACAATTGGCATTTTTTTATGTCTTGTAAGTTTTCTATTATTTGGGCTTTTTGCATAATGACCACTGAAACACGCACTCGGAAATCTAGAACAAGCACACCTGGCAAATGTCTCTCACATAAACAGATCAAGGTAACACCACTAGACTTCAGGGTGCTAGGAGAAAACATCTCTAACTAAAGTTACAATTGCAAATTGTATCATAAAGGAAGGAAAGAAGAGGTAAGGGAAAATAGAAAATGCAGGAGAGAACTAACAAGTTCTTGAGCAATTTAAATATCAGGTATGATGCAAGTACCTTGATGTATTTATCATCAAATAAAAACATAGTGGCTTGGAAAGATGAAATGGTGTATCTAAATTTGCTTTGCTAAAAAGCAGAGGACATACCCAAGTGTGATGACATATAACTATAATCCCAGCACTCTGGGAGGCTAAGGTAGCAGTATTGAAAGTCTTAGCCTAGCTTGTGCAATTTAGCCATTTAGTAAAACTGTCTCAAAATATAAAATTTTTAAAAAAGGACTGGGGATGTAGCTCAATGCTGTGATCCTGAATTCAAGCCCTATTATTACAAAAAAAAGAGGAGAACCTGAAATTACAAAGCAATTTCTTGGGTTCCAGATTCCTGTCTTTTGCATGATACTATTCTTTCTTCTCACAGGGGGAAAAGAAAAACAAATAAAAAATAAGCATAATAAAAGGCAAAGTTCAAGAAGATATCATACTTATTTTAATTTGTAGTCTTTTTCATTGTGCAGGTGGGCTACAACAAGGAACCTTACTACAAATGGTCAAAACACAATGACAGATGTGTCCATCTACCCCACCTGCCACCATAGCCTAATCAGGCCTGTCACATAGAGCCTTCCATTGTTGTCAATGCTTGCAGCCCTCATCCCACAGGGGCTGGAAGCCCTTCTTTGGGGTGCTGCAGTGGCTACATAGTCACTGATCATTCTGAGCAATATCCTTCACACTCAGGTTGGAGAGCTTTAAATTTGAGTAGCTTAGTCAAGATTTGTCAAGAATTTTGGAGGTGTGGATCAGAGTGGTATGGCAGGGGCAGACAGGGCTTCACCCAGACCCCAAGCAGCTTGGGTCCCCAGGCCCCAGCGGAAGGCCCACCTGGCAAAGAGCTGCATAGGCATACAAGCAACAGCCAGAGGCCCACCCAGATTCCATCCATAAGTGCTCATAGACTCCAGCCAGAAGGCTTACTCAGACACCATTGACTGAGGCACACTCCCCCACAGCCAAAGGTCCTCCCAGATAATAGCTACTGTGGAGGGGGGGCAGGACCCAACCAGAGACACGCCCAGATACCATAGCAAGTCTGTACAAGCTCCAGCCAGAATGTAGCCTGGACAAAAGGGCAGGGAAGGTATTCATAAAGTCACTATTCTGAACCCAGGAAATAGTGCAGAAGTGAGCACCAGAGAAAAGGCTTCTTGGTGGCTTGCTGAGAATTGAAGACCACTGGATGAGCAAAAAGTCACCTAAACAAAGTCACAGCATGTTGTATCTGTTGAAATGAAAAGACATGTAAATAAGTCTCAAAACCAGACTTCCAGATCACTTAAGGCAACCCCAAAGGGCAATGAGATGAAACAATCCAATACTCAATCATCTGGACTCCCTGATCTGGCAATGAAACAGGATCTGGAAAAAATGAAATCAGAAATAATTTCTCAGATAACAGCAGAGATTGTGTCCATGGTGCAAGACATGATTGATAAATTTGAAGCAGACAAAGATTAAAAAAAAAAGAGGACCTGAAGAACATGATGGAATCCCAGTGTAGGAAACAAATACAGTCCATTAAACAAATGCAAACAGATATCCAGGAGATTAAAAACTCCACTGAAAGTTTATGTAGCAGAATGAGCCTATGTAAGGACAGAATTTCAGATATAGAAAACAGGATTGCAATTGGTGATAAGGAAAATAAAATTTCTTAAAAATAGTTAGGGATCATGAGAAATCAATCCAGCAGCTGCTAGATGATGCAAAGAATAACACAGGTCTGATCAGAGTCAATGAAAAAACATGAGAGAATGCAAATGACATAAAAAAATTCACAGAAGTAATGGAAGAAAACTTCTCAAGCAGGGGAGAAGAACTTGACATACAGACAAGTGAGGATATAGGACTCCAACTAGCCATGATTAAAAAAAAAAACAACTACATGTAGCCATATAACAGTTAAGATTCCAGAAACCAACAGAAGAGCAAAATTCTACAAGCAGTTAGAGAAAAGAGGCAAATCACATACAAAGGAAAACCCATCAGAATCACAGCAGACTTCTCAACACAAACCCTCAAGGCAGAAAAGCCTGTAGTGATGTATTTCAAGCTCTAAAGGAAAAGAACCTCCAACCCAGATGATTGTACCCTGAAAAAGTATCTTTCAATTGATGGAGAAATAAGACAATTTCATGAAAAAGAGCACCCAAGAAACTTCATGAATAACAAACCAGCACTTCAAACATTTTTAAACAACATCCTAGGAAAAGACAGTGAGTAACACAACCCCAGGAAGCCCAGCAGAATGAATCCATCAGGCATGACAAAAAATTAAATGAAAAGTGGGAGAATCCAACAAAAAGAAAAAAGTCATGACAAGGATAAGTCAAAACATATCAATCATAACCATCAATGTTAATGGTCTCAATTCACCAATCAAAAGAAATAGACTGGTAGAATGGGTAGTAAGATTCAACAATATGCTGCATACAAGAAACACACTTAATTAAAAAATAAACTCATAGACTGAAAGTTAAAGGGGTGGAAAACAATACTCCATGAAAGAAGAACCTGAAGAAAGCTGAAGTAGCTATCCTGTCTGTAGATTAAATGGATTTCTAACAAAACTAATTAAGAGAGACTAAAAACAGCTACTATATCCTTTTAATATGAACAATCCAAGACGAAGAGATGAGAGTCATATATGCACCAAACAATAATGTGTCCAACTATATAAAACAAACACTAATGGACATGAAAAATGAGGGACCACAACACTCCACTGTCACAAATAAACTAGAAAAAATAAGCAACAAAATACTAGAACTCAAACTCTTGAACAAATGAATTTAACTGATGTTTACAGAATGCTCCACCCAACAAAAACATAATACACACCATTTTCAGCTGCACACATGCCATTTCCAAAAATAGACCACATATTTTCTCATAAAATATGTTTAGGTAAATGCAAATAAATTGAAGTTATCCCCTGTATATTATCAGACCATAGTGTGAGGAAATTAGAGATCAATAACAAAAGAAACCACAATAATCTCATAAACACATGTAAATTAAACAACACACTTCTGAATAACCAATGGGCCACAGAGGAAATTAAAGAAGAAATCAGACAATTTCTATAATTAAATGACAGTGTCAATATAACATATCAGAATCTATGGGACACAATGAAAGCAGTCTTATGAGGGTAATTCACAGCAGCACTCATATTAGGAAAACAAAGTGAGCTCAAATAAACAACCCAATGTTGAATGAACATCAAGATTCTAATAAAGGAAGAGGACAAATCCAAAGCTCATACAAGGGAGGAAATTATAAAGACCAAAACAAAAATCAATGCAATTGAGACCAAGAGAACAATACAAAACAAAACAAAAAAATTAATCAAGCCAAGAATTGGTTCTTTGAAAGAATAAACAAAATTGGCAAACCCTTAGCCAACCTTATCATAAAAAGGAAAGAAAAGACCCAAATCCATGCAATTAGAAATAAAAATGGTGGAATTATGATGGACCCAGCAGAAATTCAGAGCATCATCAATACCTACTCTGAGAACTTATATGCCAACAAGATGGAAAACACAGAAGGAATGAACAGATTTATAGATACATATAAATTACCAAAGTTGAACAAAGAAGACATAAAAATTAAAAACAACCCTGTATCAATCAATGAAATTGAAAATGTAATTAAAAACTTACCAACTAAGAAAAGCTCTGTCCCTGATGGGTTCACTGCTGAATTCTATAAGACATTTAGAGAAGAACTATTGCCACTACTGTTTAAACTCTTCAATGAAATTGAAAGGGAAGCAATATTCCCAAATTCATTCCTGGAAGCAAGAATCATCTTCATCCCAAAAGCAGAGAAGGACTCAACTGAAAAAGAGAATAATAGGCAAATCTAACTAATGAACATTGACACAAAAATCCTCAATAAGAACTTGGCAAACAGAAGGCAGAAGATCATCAAGAAGATCATACACCCTGACAAAGTGGGATACATCCCAGGGATGCAAGAATGGTTCAACATATGCATCAATAAATGTAATACACTATATTAATAGAGCCAAGTATAAAAACCATATGATCATCTCAATAGATGCAGAAAAAGCATTTGACAAAATACAGCACCCATCAATGATAAAAACCCTACAAAAACTGGAATAGACAGTCTTTACCTCTACCTTATAAAAGCCATCTATGAAAAACCAACAGCCAATATCATACTAAATGGTCAAAAACTGAAATCCTTCATAATAAAATGAGAAACAAGACAAGGATGTCCACTATCACCACTCCTGTTCAATATAGATTTGGAAACATTAGCCACAGCAATTAGATAAGAGAAAGAAATAAAAGGAATAAAGGTAAAAAACAAAGAAGTCAAACTGTCATTTGCAGATGACATGATACCCTACCCCAAGAACTCCACCTAAAGTCTTCTAGACTTAATAACCAAATTGAATCTGTATAGCAGTTTTGGTAGTATGGCCATTTTCACTATGTTGATTCTTCCTACTTAGGAGCAGGGGATATCTTTCCATTTTCTTATATGCTATACAGATTCAATGCAATGCCAATTGAAATTCCAACACTATATTTCACAGAACTAGAAAAAATAATCCAAAAATTCATTTGGAATGAGAAGAGACCTAGAATAGCAAAAGCCATCCTAGGCAACACACACATGGCAATGGGTATAATAATTCCCAATTTCAAACTATACTACAAAGACACTGTGATAAAAACAGCATGATACTGGCAAAGAAACAGACCTGAGGATCAGTTGAACAGATTGGAAGATACAAAACCAACTCCAGATGTACTCAGCTACCTCATCTTTGACAAAGGAGCCAACCATCCTCACTGGAAGCAAGATAGACTCTTTTATAAATCGTGGTGTAAAAACTGGATTTCAACCTGCCAAAGATTAAAACTAGACCCTTATCTTTTATCATGCATTAAACTAAACTCCAAGTGGATTAAAGATGTAAATATTTAAAAAGAGTCACTAGGGCTGGGGATTTAGCTCAGTGGTGCCACTGCCTGCCTTGAAAGTGCAAGGCCCCAAGTTCAATCCCTGGTACCAAAAAAAAAAAAAAAAAAAAAAAAGTCACTAAATTTGCAGGAAGATAAGTTAGGCAGAACTCTTGAAGACAGTGGCTTGGGAAAAGACTTTATGAACAAATGCTCAGTAGCATGGGAACTAGCAGAAAGAATCAACAACTGGGATCCCATCTTATTAAAAAGCTTTTGTACTGCAAAAGAAACAATCAACAGAAATAAGTAAGAGCCAACCTACCCACAATGTGGGAAAAACTTTTTACCAGCTGCTCCTCAGACAAAGGACTCTTATCTAGAATATATAAAGAACTCTAAAAAATAAGCCCTCCCAAATATAAAGACCCAATTCAAAAATGGGCATCTGAAATGAACAGACATTTCTCAGACAAAGAAGTAAAAGCAGCAAGCAAATATATGAAAAAATGTTCCACATCACTGGTCATTCAAGAGATGCAGATGAAAACAACACTGAGATTCCACCTCTCCCCACAAAGAATGGCTGCTATCAAGAAATCAAACAATAACAAATGCTGGTAGGGTTATGGGGGAGAAAGGAACCCTTCTCCATTGTTGGTGGGAGTGCAGACTGGTGCAACCAGTATGGAAATCAATTTGCAGATACCTCAAAGAGCTGGGACTAGAGGTTCCACTTGACCCAGCTATTCCTCTGTTGGGTATCTTTCCAAAAGAATTAGAAGAATCATACCACAGTGATATATGCACACCCATGTTTATAGCAGCACAATTTATAATAGCTAAAACTTGGAAACAGCCTATTTGCCCATTAGTTAGAAACTGGATAAAGAAGATGTGGTTTTTCTATAAAATGGAATATTACTCAGCCATAAAGAATAAGAAATTAGAGTCAATCATAGGAAAATGTATACATTTTGAGGATATATTCCTAAGTGAAATAAACAAGTCACACATGTATAAATACTGAATAGTTTCTCTGGTGTGAAAAGCTATAATGGTATATAAGATCCTAATGATATAACTGACAATGTGAAATTGGAAGAAAAGGGCTAAAGGTGTAGGGGAAATGGGAAGGGGGGAAAGGTTAAGGGAAATGAAAAAAAAACTATGAGAAAATGAAAACATGGAAATAAAGTACTTGTAAATAGGGAAGGGAGGAGGGGGTGAAGGGAGGGACAAGGGGAAAAAATGAGAATCAAGACCTGTCATGTAAAGGTACAAGATCCTAATAATGAATGTAACTGTACTGTATACCTAAAATGTACCAATAAACTTAATGAGAAAAAAATATCCAGTAGATAATAGAGTAGGAAGATGAAAGTTCAACTCACAAAAAACAATAGTTTTCCTCTATACAAAAAACAGACTCAGTGAAAAGGAACTGAAGAAACAACTTCCATCACAATAGCATCCAAAAAATGAAATATTTAGGAATCAGACTAATAAAAAAAAATTAAAGACCTCCACTCTGAAAACTATAGCACTCTGAAAGAAGAGATTGAAGAGGTTATCAGAAAATGGAAAGACATCCCTTGCTTCTGGGTAGGAAGAAGCAATATAGTGAAAATAGCCATACTTCCAAAACTGCTTATAGATTCAATGAAATCCCAATTGAAATTCCAGCATCATACTTCACAGACTGAGAAAACAAACCGAAAATTCATTTGGAACAAGAAGAGACCTAGAATAGCAAAAGCAATTCTAGGCAACAGAGATATAACAGGTGGTATCACAATCTTCAATTTGAAGCTGTACTACAAAGCTACTGTGATTAAAAGCAGCATGGTACTGGTAAAGAAACAGACCTGAGGATCAGTGGAACAGATTAGAAGATGCACAAACAACTCTAGACATGCTCAGCACTTCATCTTGAACAAAGGAGACAGATACCCTTACCAGAGGAAAGATAGCCTCTTTTATAAATGGTGTTGGAAAAATTGGGTTTCAACTTGCCAAAGATTAAAACTAGACCTATATCTCTCACCATGCACTAAACTAAAATTGAAATGGATTAAAGATCTAAATATTAAAACAGAAACACTAAACCAGATGAAAGATAGGTGAGGTATAACTCTTTAAAACCCTAGGGGAGTAAAAGATTTCATGACCAAAACCTCAGTCACAGGTGAACCAGCCCAAAGAATCAACAAGTGCAGTCTCTTCTTATTAAAATGCATCTGCACCAGCAGCATGAAGAGACAAACCACAATGTGGGGAAAAAAAATTTACCAGCTGTTCCTCAGACAAAGGTCTACTTATCTAGAATATATAAAGAATTTTAAAAAGTCAGACCTCCCAAATTTAAAGATCCAATCCAAAAATGGACTTATGAAATGAACAGAAATTTCTCAGAAAAGAAATAGAAATAGCAAATAAACATGAAAAATGCTCAACATCTGTGGATATTTGAGAGATGCAAATGAAAATAATGCTGAGATTCCACCTCATCTCAGATAGAATGGCTGGTAGCAAGAAATTAACCAGTAACAAATGCTGGCAGAGTTGTGGGTAAAAATGAACCTCTCTCCACTGTTGGTGGGAGTATAGACTCATGCAACCACTGTGGAAATCAGTATGGAGAACTGATTGAAAAGAACTAGGATTGGAAGTAACATTTGACCCAGCTATTTCCCTGTTGGGTATCTTCCCAAAAGTATTAAAAGAATCATACCACAGTGATATATGTACACTCATGTTCATAGCAGCACAGTTTGTAATAGTTAAAACTTTGGAACAGCCCAACTGTCCATCAACTGGAGACTGGATAAAGAAAATATGTTTTTTTAATATAGAAAAGGGAATAATACTCAGCCATAAAGAATGAGAAATTAGAGACATTTATAGCTAAATGGATGCACATCAAGGAGATACTCTTTAGTTAAATAAATTGGACACATGTGTAAATATTGAATTGTTTCTCTGGTGTGAAAAACTGAAAGTGTAAATGAGGATCAAAAGGTATAATAGATAATATGAAATATGAAGAAAAGGGGCAAAGGGGAAGGTGAATTGCAAGGGGAAGAAGGGAATGGAATTAATATGAGAAAATAAAAATGGAAAAAAACCTTTGTAGATAGGGAGGGAAGGGTTGAAGGGAGGAAAAAAGAAGAATAAAGATAGATTATGTAAAGGTACAGATTTCCAAAGATGAATGTCATATTGTATAACTAAATGCACCAATAAGATTAATTTAAAAAATAATTTCAGTGGAGTTAAGGCATTCCAGTGGAATCAGGATTTAAATCCAACTACTGCAGCTGCTCAGATTAAAAATATCTTTGACTTTTATAGCAAAAAAATATTTTAGAGTAAACTCTGATTTACAGTTTCTATGGAAACTTTTATCTATATTAAAATAATTCTATGTACGACCATTTATTAAAGACTTAAAATATCTGAATGTAGCTTATGTTATCTTTATTATGACTGCATGGTGAAATTTTAGTTCCATTAAAAATTTTTTTTGGAGGAGAGCCACGCCTTCTCCTGCCCCAGCCACCATCATTCCAGTGCCAGGAAGGTAGCCGCACAGGCACCCCTGAACCCTCATAACTCCCGTTACACACCCCCTACCCCTCCCATCCACCCGCAATCACTCTCAGACCTCCTGACTGTGCCAGTCTTTGGAACCACTCTGCAGAGGCAGAGGTGGTTATCAAGGGTATTTTTCTGAGTTCCCAAATTTGAACATCTTTAAAGAAAGGGCATGGGAAACCTGTAGTAGAACTGTGTGGAGTTCAACCATTCAAAAGGTTGGGAAACTCAATCAGGGCCTTGCAGCCCGAGGTCAGTCTGTGTCATGGGGTTCAGCCATCAGCTAACTGAGATCAGGGGTCTTGTGTCCTCGCTCTGTCTGAGCCATTAAATGGTAAATATACTATATTGAAATTTTGTTCACTGCCGACATGTTCTGGACTGCTTCTTGATTTCAATTTAATTCAAATGATTTAAGGGTGATAGATTAGTGACTACCACAGGTGATCAGTTTCCAAGTTGTGCTTGATCTTAATGTGTTGCTGATTGTATCAGATGGGGTAAAGCATTGAGGTTGATTTGATGAGCTGTTTCTCTGATGTTATGAAGATGAGAATGTCTGAGCATTGCTAGAGACACAGAAGCTAGGGTGCAAGTATATCAGGAAGATTTGGGTGATAACCCAGAGATTAAACCAAGGACAGTCTGACAACAAAAATAAAAATGAGAAAACACTCAAGTAAGACACAAAGACAGACCTCTAGTTCACCAATGGCAAACAGTAGGGCAAATGAGGATGAAAAGGCCGATAGTGAACCACCAGAACACCCTGAACTCAAAGCACAGAAAGTAACAAAACAGATCAATCAGGCTCTAGAAAAATTCAAAACAGAAATAATTTCCCAGATAACCATAGAGATAGTGAGCAAAATGGAAGTCGCGATTAGAGACTCTAGAGCAGAAACTGACAAAAAAATAGATGAGCTCAGGACCATGATAGAAGCCATGAAGGCCCAGCATAAGAAAGAAATGGAAAAAATAAATGCCCAACATAGGAAAGAATTGGAATCCATAAAACAGATTGAAACAGATATCCAGGAGATTAAACACTCTATTGAAAGTGTACACAACAGAATAAAAGAATGCAAAGATAGACTCTCAGATATAGAAGATAAGATTGCAGTCAGTGACCATGAAAAGAGTGGTCTCTTAAAAATAGTAAGAGATCATGAGAAATCAATCCAACAACTCCTAGATGATGCAAAGAAGAATAACATAAGACTGATAGGAATCCATGAAGTAGTAGGAGAAAATACAAATGACTTAAAAAAACTGTTCGCAGAATTAATGACAGAAAACTTCCCAAACAGAGGGGAAGAATTTGACATTCAGATACTGAGGCATATAGGACCCCAACTAGCTACAATCCAAAAGAAATCTACATCTAGCCATATAATAATAAAGATCCCAGAAACCCAACAGAAGAACAAAATACTACAAGCAGTAAAAGAAAAGAAACAAATCACATGCAAAGGAAAGCCCATCAGAATCACAGCAGACTTTTCAACACAAACCCTTGGGGCAAGAAGAGCCTGGAATGAGATATTTCAAGCACTAAAAGAGAACAACCTCCAACCTAGATTGATGTATCCTGCAAAATTCTCTTTCAAAATGGATGGGGAAATAAGACACTTCCATGACAAAGAACACATGAGAAACTACATGAATACCAATCCAGCACTACAAGCAATTCTAAACAAGAGCCTAGAAAAAGACAATGAAGGCAACAACACCAATAGAGCAAATCAAAAAGGCAAGGCAAGAAACTTAAAGGAGAAGGTGAAAAAGTAAAAAGAGTCAATAAAAAGCCAATAACATGTCAATAATAAGTCAGTACATATAAGTTATAACCAGAAATGTCAATGGCCTCAACTCACCAATCAAGAGAAACAGACTGGCAAAATGGAATAAGAAGCAAAATCCAACCATATGTTGTATACAAGAAACACACCTAGGGCAAAAAGAAGCCCATAGACTGAAAGTGAAAGGATAGAAAACAATTCCCCATGTGACAGGAGCCCAGAAAAAAACAGAGGTAGCAATCTTATTTGCAGACAAAGCAAATTTCAAACCAAAACTGATTCTAGTATTATTGATGTAGGATGGTACTGTATCATACCTCTGTGAATGTAAAATATCTTATACCTGCTTTATGATACATAGTAGGGACTGTGCTTTATCAGCGCTACATTTAATGATATTACTCTAGAATGTTCT
>NW_022900928.1:52802847-52836020 GCF_012274545.1 Fukomys damarensis
TTGAATTTTGGGAAACTTTAATGGTGCTGTCAACTTTGGAAAAAGTTATCCCAATTTACTGTGTTGAGTTGGCACTGTACAGAAATGGACAGCCATATTGGTCTAGAAATTTTAATTTTTTATCTTTATTTTTTTTCCTTGTGTACAGGGGTAACACATTGAACTAAATATGTAAGGTCATATCTATGTGGGTTTGATTACAGAAACTAATAAAGTATTCTCTAAATAATGAAAAAAAGAATAAGATAAGACTACAAGAGCAAGAAGCATTTTAAATATGTTAAAGGACCATGTCCATCTTCAGAATTAAGGATTATTTTAATCTTACATCATTGCCTTTTCTCTTTTACTTTCCTTTTTAGTTTTATTTTAGGATTCCCTATTTTTAATGTTCATACAGAGATTTCTTTAACTGAAATACTGAATAGTTTCTCTGGTGTGGAAAACTATAATAGTACACAGGATCCTAATGAGATAATTAATAATGTGAAATAGGAAGTAAAGGAGTAAAGGTGTAGGGAAAGTGGGAAGGGTGGGGGAAAGGTAATGAGGGAGAGGAAAAAAATACGAGAAACTGAAAAAATGGAAATAAAGTATTTGTAAATGGGGTGGGAGGAGGGGGTGAAGGGAGGGCAGGGACAAGGGCAAAAATGAGAATCAAGATCTATTATATAAAGGTACAAGATCCCAATGATGAATGTAGCTGTATTGTATACCTAGATTGTACCAATAAACTGAATAAAAAGAAAAAAAATTTTTTTGTACCAGGGGTCAAACTCAGGAACTTGCATTTGTGAGGCAGGTGGCGGGACCACTGAGTTAAATTCCCGGCTCTTTTTAGCTCCATTTCTGAAGAAAGGAATGCACAGACAAGTTAGACAATTTGCCCAAATTCACTCGGATAATAAATTGCAGAATGGGAATTCTCATCAGTTTGTTTCTAGGTCAAATTTGTAGAACTGCTTCTGTAATAATGGGTAAATTCATGTAGTTTTTAAATATTTTTATATTTAGCATTCTATTCAATACAAGTGAGATTAGAGTGTAGTTCTGATATCAGCATGTAGAGGTACTACTTATGTTGCAAGCTCTTTTATGCATGTATTTAATGGAGCACATGTGGATGGATGTATAAGTGGTTTTTAGTTTTTAGCTTTAATAATGTTTCAGAGCCTTGTGTACATGATTTTGGCATAGTATTTCTCTATGTACAAATTTATCAAATACATTTTTACAGTAGCGGAGTCAGGATACAGGTAAAACACCAACAAACTTCACATTATTACATTCCTACAGAGTAAATCTGGGGATTGGTAATATAACTCAGTGCAGAGCAATTGTCTACTATGTACAAGGCACTGGGTTTGAGCCCTGGCATTACACACACACACACACACACACACACACACACACACTACAATTAACCTATATATATTGCCAACATTTCTCTATAAACTTGTAAATACTGAGCAATATCAGACTTTTATCTTTGTTGTTAATCTGATAAATAATAAAGTATTTTGTTGAGACATAATTCACACACCATAAAAATTCATCCTTTTATAGTACATAATTCTGATTTTTTAATATTCCCTTTATATAACTGTTACCATTATCTAATTCCAAAATAATTTCATTATCCCAGAAAGCACTTGCAACCACATTGCTCATCTTCCCACCACCCCACAACCTAGCCCCTGGAAACCATTAATCAATTCACTTTCTCTATGGATTTGCTTATTCTGGACATTTCCTATGAATAGAACTGTACAATATGTGAGCTTTTGAGCCTAGCTTTTTCATTGAGCATAACATTTTCAAGTTTCACCCATGTTGTAGCATGAATTAGTACTTCTATATAGTTGAATATATCTATTATATAGATTTACATGCATTTGTATGCCATCATGTATGCATATTTGAGTGTACTCTATTATGAATAATACTTTCACAAACATTTCCTAAATATTGTTGCTTGTCTTCGACTATACATCTGGAAGGAGAATTGCAGATTTTAAAATCTATGTTTCACATTTTATGGAATATCCAAGCTGTTTTTTTGAAAAAGCTGTACCATTTTATATTCCTACCAAACACACACCTGGATCCTGTGGCAATTAGGGTTGAGTGTCACCTTGACTGGATTTGCGATCAGCCTGACGGATTGGTGGAGCACACTTCTGGGCATGTGTGGGTAGGTCATGGAGGCATGGCCTTGGGGCCTATGTTTGGTTCCTTGCTTTTTTCCACCTGGCACTCTCTCCAGCTTAGCTTCCTGGCTAGGATGAACTAAGTAGATTTGTTCTGCCACACCCTTCCACCATGATGTTCCTTTGGAGCCAGCTGATCCTGCACTGAAAACCGCTGAAATCATGAGTCAAATAGAAGCATTCCTTTAACTGTGAGTGTTGGGTATTGTGTCCCAAATTGAGAAGCTAAGTAATACATGTTCTAATTTCATTCTATCCCTGCCAACCCTTATTAACTTCTCTTTTCTTTAAAAATTATAGCCACTGAGTAGACATAAAATCATATCTCAAGGTGGTTTTGATTTGTATTTCCATAATAAATAAGATTTTCATGTGCTCAATGGCCCTTTGCATATCTTTTAAAATTTAGAAATGCCTATTTAAATCTTTTCCTTTAGGCACTTTTATTACTGGCTTATTTGTGTTTCAATTGTCAAGTTGTAGGAAATTTTTATACATTCTGTATACTATACCATTATCACATACATGCCTACAAATATTCTCCCCCCATTTTGAGAGTTTTCACTTTCTAGTTAGTATGACTTGGACCACAAGAATGGTCAATTTTGACAAAGTGCAGTTTTTTTCTTTTCCTTTGGTTGTTTCTATTTTAGATGTCATATTTATGAGACCATTGTCTGTTATAAAGCTACAAAGATTTATGCCTAAATTTTCATGTAGGAATTTTATAGTTGTAGGTGCTACATTTGGATATGTGATCCAGTTTGAGTTTTGTGTATTGTGTAAATTAGGTGTCCAAATTCATTTTTTTTACATGTAGATATCTGTGTATCTCAGCACCATTTACTGTAAAGACTATTCTTTTAAAATGAATTTTCTTGGTGCTATTGTTGAAAATAAAGTACACCTATACTTATGGCTTCATTTCTACATATGTAAATCTCTCTCGCTTTGCCCTCTCTCTCTCCCACAAACCACAAGACTTTATTATAGTTTTGTAGTGTTTTAAAATGGAAAGATGTGTTATCTAACTTTGTTCTTTTTTCAAGAATTATTGGCTGTTCTGGGTCCATATGAATTGTATGATCAGTTTGTTAATTTCTGACTAAGAAGTTGTCTAAAATTTTGATAACTAATATAGCACATTGAATTTATAGATTAGTTTGGAGAGAATTGCTCTTACCAATATCAAATCTTCTAACCCATTAGCATGAACTATTTTTCATTTATATTTATACTTTTTTGTCATATTTTAAGTATTTTATTCTTTTGATGCTAATATAAATGGACTAGCTTTGTTGATTTTACTTTTGGGCTACTCATTTTTAACATATAGAATACAACTAATTTATTTGTTTTCATCATATATCCTATACTGCTCAACTTGAATACCAGCTCTAATAATTTTTGGGAGGACCTGGGATTTCCTACAAGCAAGCTGGTGTTAGAGGTAGTTTTGCTTCTTTACAATGTGTATTTTTGTGGTGCTGTGGTAACAAAGTTATAACATGAGATCTCCCCTCTTAACAAAGATGTACGTGTATAGAAAATATTGTTAACTATAAGCACAATATTATACTACAGATATTTGAGTCTGACCAAATAAAATAGCCTTTTATGTGGGTTTTTCCAGGATTCATCACCAAGTTACACAGTAAAAATGCTTGAAAATGAAGCTGTGAAGTTTCTTCAACCTCATTCTATCTTTACCATTGATTGCAAAGAAGCTGCTTATCATCATGATTGTGAGCTGACTCTTCTCCCAGGTACTGGAGATTGAACACAAGGCCTCAGACATGCTAAGCATGTAGTCTATCAGTTAGCTGTGTACCGAGCCCATGAGCTATTGGTTTTAAGGACCCCAAGGAGCTGAAGAAAGATGAAAACCTGGTGAGTTAAAATATCACAATGGTTGTTCTGACTGATCCTGCTGTATTCTTCTTGGCTTACAGAAAGCCCTTTTTTAATTTCCAGTTTTCTGAAAAAGTAGATTCTTAAGAGGTTTCTTCTTCTTTTTTTTTTTTTTTTGAGAAGAAAATTTTCAGAGGTTCTTACTCTGCCATTTTAATTGGGCATTCTTATTTTTAAACTTCCTTGAAACTATTCGTACTTAGTTCCAAACTTCTATTTTACCATTGTACTTTTGGATATTTAATTTTGTCTGTTGGTGAGGGCCAAAAGTAATTCATCTCTCACCATCTGTAATAAGACAGAGCTAAGTCACAATCACAGGAATAAACTTCTCCCCATGCTATGTGATTTGAAGGACAGTGACAGGTTCTACCACATACAAGTCTCTTTATCAGCAGGCTGAACTTCCCACCATTAAGTCAAATCACAGAGATTTTGAGTCTGTTTAGAAGATTTTGATTAGAAATTCACAATGTCATGAAGCAGTCCCCAAATCACTTATGCCTTATTAGGTGAACTACTTGGCTGATATCTTGGTCTCTGACATGGTAAAACATGATACAAATGTTAAGATACAAGAGAATGTAACCCATTACACATGGAAGACTTGGATAGCCCTAGTGGTGGTGAAGACAGAATAGATACAGCAAGGGGAAATGCAAAGACCATAGATAAGTCTTTTAAAAAGTCTCGAATATTCCCCATATGGTTTTACAACCTTTTTCTCCCTTTCTCTTTCCCTCCCTTCCTTTCTTTCCTCTCCCTCCTCATTCTTTCCCTCTCTTTCTCTTTTCCTCTCTTCCTTTCTCTGTCTCACCCTTATTCCCTCTCCCTCTCCTTCTTTCTCCATTTTTTTTCAGACAGGCTGTTGCCATGTGGTCTGGGCTGGCCTGAACTTGAACTCCTGATCTTGCTGACGTGTGCTGGGGTCACAGGCTTGCCCAACTACGTCCAGCTCTTCAATCTTAATTAAACTTATTATCTTATTCAGTTTCACGGTCATTATTGACATAAACCTATCCTTGCCTTGTAGGGTTGTTATGAGGATGAGATGTATGTGATGTTGTTTGGCATAGCACCTGGCAAAAAGGAAACATATGGTTAAGGTTAGTTGAATCTAGACATGCAGGCTGATGAGTAAGTAGGGTCATAGGTGGTAGACTGAGGACAATGAGGTCTCCATGACTATGGAAACACTATGCAGTTGCTTTTCTTGGAATATAAGTCTTCAGTTGTTCAGACATTGAATTCTAGTTTGTTGCTAAATTACAGTGTATAACATAGGAACTGTCATGCAGTTGGTATCTTACAAATAGTTGGTTATCCTTTTGTTTCAGAAGCCCCCAGATAACAAGTTTCTACTACCTGTATTGGTAATCATTTAGGCAGTTAATGATGCTGTTAGAGACTACTTCCCAACAGCTTTTCTCACAAACTCTTATTGCCACTAGAAGCCATTTGGTCTGACTCAATTCTCAGAGCAGCATTTCAGCTCCTGTTGTGCTTGAAAGGTGTGCTTCTTCTGGCTTAGCTGTTGTTAATTTCAAGTCCCTTTAATAATTAATATCAGATCTCACTCCAGCCAAGTTGACAGACAGGCTGCTTTGCCTCTCCCTTGCTTTTTAATTGGCACCTTGTGAGCTGCAAACTGCACAGTGCAAATGAGCTAAATACCAAGCTCTGGCTGACATTTCCTTGTTGACAAAAATTCAGCAAGATCAGCCTCAGGAATGTTCCATGAGGAACTGCAGAAACTGTTCTGATTTGATGGCTCATAAATGTTCTCATGATCTCCCCCATGCCTTTGCAATTATAGATTAAGAGGGCTAAAATGTAGACAAGGATAGGAGATAGTGCTTCCTAAGTGAAAAATCTGAGCCTTTTTATTTATTAGTGCAAATAGTCAAGATTGTACATTTACAAGAAAGGGCCAGCAAAGCCCCTTCAGAGCTACAGCAAAAATGATAAAAATAAAATCTATATGGATTAACCAAATATTAATTTAATATGAATGTGAGTACTCACCTAGCCATGCCATTTCCTAGAAGCACCATTTCCTGGTGGAGTCTTTGGAGAAGACTGAATATACCGAAGGGATTGTGATAATCATATGTCAACCACAAAATGTCACAGACATAGCCAAAATGAATGTAGGATATTAGGAGAAATAAAGGTTCAAAACAAAAGTTTCTCTCAGACGTGTTGAGTATGCTAAACATAAAAACTGTATGCTGAGAGAATGATGTAGATTCTGAGATGGTAAAAGTTATGAATTGAGGGCATACCTGAAACTTTTAAAAGTCAGTTTAAAATCTAATCTCACTTTCAATTTTAAATATTATATTTTAAGTGATTGTTTTGGTTAAACATAGCTTTTTAAAAACGAAAATGTAACTTTTTTGCTTGGCCCAGTCTGAAATCTTTTCTTTGGGGGGTAGCTTTATTTTATTGGCACATTTCAGATATACGTAATGAGAAAGTTCATCATAGGGAATTTGTACCTGTACATGGCATATCTTGCTTTTTCTTGTTTCCCATCCTCCTCACCTCCCTTCAATCCTTCCTTTCCTTATTTACAAGAGCTTTGTTTCCAGAAAATGTAACTTTTCATGTGGTCTGAGTTAAAAGTATCATATTTGTACCAACTAGCCACTTAGACAAATGATTCATATTTAACATAGGGTCTGTTACAAAAAAGTAGATGTAGAAAACATATATTTAACCAAAAAGTATTTTGCACACTACATAAGTCATTTCTGTTATAATTACCTGTACAAAGGTCTCAAAATATGGTTCCACAGATGCCCCCTCCAAAATGAAAGGGATTGAATGAAATGCTCTAGAATTGAAAATCAGTCGTCGTATAGGTGAAATATCATGAGTAGAAAAAAACCTAGTCTTTGTGAGTCTGAGAGATTTTACTTTCATATTCATGTACTTATAACATACAGGTATTGATAACATATTTTGTTGAAAGACATCTCGACCTCTGAGTCAGTAAGTTTTGACTCAGCATTCTTTTCCCTTACATGCCAAGCAGGTAGCGGAAAGTAGATGCATCTTCAGGTACTGAGGATCTAGGCTACATCAGTCCCTATTGGAGAGATACAATGGCAGAGCTCCTGATGCTTTTTAAAGCTTCTGCTCAGAAATGGCACTTATCACATCCTCGCCCATTCCTTTGGTCAAAGTGTACCATGTATCTAAACTCCAAATCAATAAGGCAGCAGCATAAATTTTCCCATGGCAGCCACAGCAGCCCCAGGGTCAGGGGAGGGATTGAGGACACCAAATAAAACGCTGGACCTCCAGTTAAATTTGAATTTCAGCAACCAATGAATGTGTTTTAGTAAAAATATGCTCCAAATATTACATGGAACATAATTATATAAATATATTAGTTGTATATATAAAATATAAGCATCATGGATTTTTCTTGCTAAATCCTTTGATTCTATCAAAGATGGAAAATCCTTCTAGACAGAAGGAGATAATGAATCATTAGACACAATAATATAATCCAATCTATGATTGCACCCTCTATATTGCTATATTTTTATAATTACATACTTTGGGAGTCTGCCTGTTGTTCTTTACTCCATGAACTTTACTCTGTACTAATCACATCAAATCTAATGCCACCTGGCTTGACATTTATTCTGAAATTATAATGGCCACAAAGCCTATATTCAAGAATTCAGCTCCCCTAGAGGAGTTGATACTTATTCTCACCTGGATCCACAAACAAATTAGCTGCTTGTGGAGACCTCAGAGCACTCAGCACATTTTTCTCCTTTTCTCTGTAGCTTCCACTGGCTGACCTACAGTGTCCTGGAACTACTTGTAAAAGTCTCATCACTGCGGCTGCTCTGCACCATCTACCCCAAGATCACTGTATGCCACTGTGCTGGGTCCCAGTGCCCCTAAAGCTTTGATGTCCCAGGGCACCAGGCTGGTCTGAGCTCTCTAGCAAGATAGCACGACTGTCCTTTTTTCATTCTGTTACTCCTGGAAGGAGCATTCTAATAATGCCCAAGTTCCACAGAGCCTCTCATGGGTACACACTTGCCAGCTGTCTTTTCATCCTTCTGGCTGTGTAGGATAATTCATTCCCAGGGACCTGTGCATAAGTATCTGCTTTATAGCTACTGGCAATAAAAGTGAATCAGAAGCTTCTATGGGCCACTGCCCATATACACCATGTTCTTGTTCTACCTGTCTGGTACCCAAGAATGATAACATGACACCTGCTTCTTCATGTTGTTTGTTTTTCTCATGCTCCCATTTACCTCCAGGAGTTCACATATATTGATTCCTTTTGCTGGCATGTTTTACTCCATTTCCTGTATTAGAACTTTTTGGTTGATTCTCCAATATTGATTTTCTTTGTTCCTCATTGAGAAGCAGAAATGGGATGAGAGAACTGACCTGAAGTAATCTAATCTAATCTCTACTGCCTGTGGTTAGTGTACATGATATAATTCTGGAAAATGTGACACAGGAGAGGTTGAATAGAAGCTATTAGGGAAGGTCTTTTGTTCTCTTTAAGACAGCATAGTGGAAACTAATTTTTTCATCCTCTTCAATTTGACCAGAAAGCACATAGTGATAAATGCTATATCTCCCATCCTTCAATTATAACAGGAACTAAAACTAGGATGAACCAATGTCTAAGTTGGCAGACCAGAGAGGCCAAAATTCTATGTCTTCAATGACATCACCCAACTTGTAGCTCAAATGAATGTGATTCGCACCCTATCTCACCAGAGTGAGTCTTTGTTACTTAACAAATGTACTTCTTCAAGCTAGTTTTGGTGTTCCATTCTATATTAGCCAGCTTTCCTGTCACTGAGAGATAATACCTGAGACCCACAAGTTTAAAGGAAGAGAGGTTTAATTTGGCTTATGGTTTCAGGGGTTCAGTTCATGGCTAACAGGCTTCAAGACTAAAATATTATAGTGGAAGATGTTTTATCATTGCTTATTTAACATGTTCCCACTAGCTTGAACTACTGGTAGTACATGCACAACTGTCTTTTGGGTGATTTGTACTATCCAATAGGACTGTCCCATGCCACCTGGATGTACCACTAGTGCTTCAGAGTCTCCCAGCAGTGAGACATATGCATTATGTTGTAAACTTTAAAAGTCTGCTTCAACTGTTAGAATATAATTCTAAGAGGGAAGGAACTATTGCCAGTCTGCACACCTGTAATACAGGCTGCTCAGGTGGCTGAGGCAAGGAGACCACAAGTTTAAGCCCAGTCTGGACAAATTAGAAAGATCCCACTTCAAAATTTAAAAATAAAATTATATTTGAAAAATCAACTACCCCTAATATACCTGGGTTGTACCCCCACTAGTATAATAAATAAATCAATAACCACGTGCTCTTTTGAGGACTCACTCCATGAGACCAGCATTGGTGCCTTCAGAGGATGATGCCTGAAGGGACATAACCACCTTCCGTGTAACACGGTCAAAATGCCAGATACAAGGCAGATGCTCACTAAAGGTTTGCTGAAAGAAGGTGCTCCAAGTCCTTGTCTGGGATGTGCCAGAACTGTCACATTTACCTGCTCAGGCTCAGCACAGCGGCACTGCCTAGTGTCAGTTGGTTATGGCATTGTTGCTTGCCCTCCCTGTTTAAGCCATTTTGATGGCTGCTTCTGTTCTAAGGCATGTCTCTCACCCTGCATCGTATCACTGGGTTACGACTTACAGGTTCCTAGGCTGCTGTCTTTCCTTACCTTCTAATTGTCCCTGTGATACCTGGTCAGCCCAACATTCCTATCCTACTCCTGTTGTGATCGCTGTTTAAACGGTTTCAGCCTTACGTACTGTGTCTTCCTTTCCCCACTCTTCATATGAGGGCCAAGACCATTGCCATGTTTCTTAGTTCTGGGATACACACAAAATATGAGATCCCAATGATAAATGTAACTGTACTGTATACTTAAAAAGTACTAATAAACTCAATGAAAAATAAATAAATAAATAAATAAAATATGAAATAACAAAATTCATATAGCTGTTCTATTGCTTCTTTTAAAATAAATGAAGAGGCAATGGATGAATGAGGTTAGCAGGCTGAAATTCTAGGGCTTGGGGATTTCTTTGAATATTTTATCAGGGGACAGTGTTATGTTTTTTTTCATTCAGCCTAAATAGCAGAGTTGAAGACATATTTCAAAACACACAAACAAAACTAGATCGTTCTCTTGCACATAGAAATTAAAAAATGCCTACAGTGCGACAGAGTGTCAGATTGTCTTAGGTGACACAGATAGTGTGAGAACTGCTTCCATTTTTTATGAGCTCACTCTAGGATGGCTGTAATAGAGTTATCAGAATGGTATTGTGAGAACAAATATCTACTGGGTTCCACTTCTGCATGTATCTTAGAGGAAAATCACATGTGAAAATATTTGTAATCCCTGCAAAGGATTACAGGAGACTTATGCAATAAGCAATATCCAGGGCTTTACTTTCAGGAGGAAAACCAAAGTTGTTTTTTTTTTAATCATACATTCATTTAGGTCAACAGTTGTTCATACCTTCTGTTCAGTACCTTGCATGTATTACAGCTGAATTTAAAGTAGCATATATATAAATTTAAAGTATCAAATCTGTCTGAGTTTCTTGTCTCCCTGTTGAAACAAAATACTCAACACCTACAAATTGAAGGAGGAAAAGTTTATTTCAGCTCACAGCTTGTAGAGGTTTCAGTCCATAATTTGCTGGCTCCAAGGAAGAGTGGCAATGGCGGAAGAGAAAGAGTCCATGGCAGAGCAGGTCTGAGGCAGCAGCATCAGGCCTGCAGTTTTTCTGTCTTTTTGTGTTACATTCAGGCTACAAGTCTATTGACTGGTACCAGTCACATCCAGAGGGGGGGCTCCATTATCCACATCCAGGACTATGCTAATCCAATTATCAAACACCCTTACTGCATATTCACACGTCCTAACCCAGCATCACACACCCACAACCCAGCCACCTCTCAAAAGCCCTACCACATGACACTTTGCAGGGATATCTAGGTACAAGCCATATCCCCTCTCTGTCTCTGTCTCTTTCTGTCTGCCTTTCTCTCTCTATATATGTAGGTATATACATGTAGATTCATATACTTAAATACTTTAAAATATTTAGTGTCTGAATTTAAAGTATCTGAACTTTAAATTCATATATACAGATATATAGTACTTTAAGTTCATATATAAATTTAAAGTATCATATATGTATATATGTATGACATATATGTATACATATATAAATACGTATATGTTAGCTTTCCATTACTGTAACAAATACCTGAGGTAAAATCATTTCTAAAGCTTAAATTTGGCTTACAGTTTTGCTCTGTTTTGTTGTTTGTTTTGGTGTTTTGAGACAGGGTGTTGCTACACAGTCCAGGCTAGCCTGAAATTCACTGTGTAGCCCAGTCTGTCTTCAAATGTGTGATCCTCCTGTCTCAGCCTCCTTATAGGCTTGTGTCACCATGCCTGGCTGACATGGTTTTAGAGGTTCCACTCAATATTCCTTTGGCCCCATTGTTTTTATGCCTCTAGTAGGGGTGCCACATGGCATTGGCAGGGAGCAACACCACATTGATAGAGCAACACCACTCATCCCATGGCCACAAAGTAACAACAAATGAATAGAACAGAATGGGGCTTCACAATTTCCTATTTGAGGCCATACCATCAATGAACTAAAGACCCCCCACGAGACCCCACATCTTAAATGTTCTACCACCTCCCAATAATGCCTGGTGTCCAAACTTAGTTGGAGGAAATTGTATGAAGTGTAGCACTATTTTAAATTTCATTTTCATTACATAATTCAAAGATATACAAAAGTAGAGGGAATTCTACCAAACCTCTATAAAGCTATTACTTTTTCTCTTTCATCTATAGATTATGCTGCCTCTCAGACACGCATGTCAGTCATCTAGAAATTTACCAATGTCTTGAACAAATCACTAAATCAATCAACTGATATTTGTTAAGCTCTGATTTTATACATAGACTGCTAACTGCAATAAAGAAAAAATTTAAAAAGTAGATTAGCTAGAAATTGAGCCCTGTGGTAGAAGTAATTTTTAAATAGCTTTATGGAAGTATAATTTAAGTACCATAAAATTTGTCATTTGAAGTGCATGATTCAAAGAATTTTAGTATATTTACAGAGCTATGCAACAGTCAGTGGCAGGAAGTTTTGACTATTTAAATCTACTTTATAGACATAGTATGTGGAATATTATGTATTCAATAAATATTTGTTGAATGGAAATAAGATTTATACCCTCAAGGAGCTTACTTCATTGTTGGTTAGAAGAAAATACATACACAAAGAGAGAGTAAAATCTTTTGTAATAGCATACTAAATTTATTCAGTTATTTATTCACTCAGAATGTTTTTATTGAATGCCTATTCTATGCCAGATGGAACTGTTATTGAAATTTTTGATTCTTATTTTTAAAATATCTCAATAAATTTAAAAGCAATGGCTCGTGTGTTTTGTTATTATGGAACATATTTTTAATATCTAGGTAAGAAATATCAGTATGGTTAGACTATAAAAATTTCCTATTTTTTCACTAAAAATAGAGAATATAGGATGTACTTTTGTAGCACCTAGTATAGAGATTACTCTTATTTTACAGTAAGATATTAAAGAGACAAGATTAGCATCAAGAAATGCTTTCTAGATGGTGAGTCAGTGTGTAACAATGCTTGTAGGATCAGAAGTTATTTGAAATTTAGGGTCACAAGAAATGAATTCTCAGTGAGATCTAGAGCCAGAAATTTCAAAATACAACTTCAGTTTTTCAAATAAATACAATTTGAATCCCTTTTGTAATAAAATCTGAAAGCATTTGTTGAGATTAATAAAAAAGCAATTTTCAAAGTGTATGATAATAGTTCTAAGGAATATAAGGTTATTCTAAAGTTGATTTTTCCAAAAACATATTATTTCGCGATCAAGGTAAGACTACAGCTTAAATAAAAGTGTCTTTTACTGTAATAAATTAAAAAATATTTAAACATTTACTGTATTTTGTGATCACACCTTGTATGTAAGCTTAGTTAAGGGTCTTGTTTTGTTTAGTTAATTATAATGATCCATATTATGTTAGGTGAAATAACCATGGACAGAAAGACTATATGATCTCACTTTTATGGGGAATATAAACAAGTAAAATTCACAGTAGTGAATGTTTGCTTCCAGAAACTGGAGGTAAAGCTGGGTCTGAGGGAAAAGGGAAGATGTTGGTCAAAGAGACAAAGATTGTTATTCATTAAGGGCAAATTTTGAGGATCTGCTGCACTATTTACAGTGACCATAGTTATAATTTTCTGAATGTATTCTAAATATATGTATAGCAAAAAAAGTAGGTATATGAGTTGATGGCTATATCAACATGATTTAATCATTCTCTAAGATATATATGTCAAAACATCATAACATATCACATAAATATATTCAAATATTGGCCAATTAAAAATAAAAAATATGATAGTCCAGTCATCTTACTTACTAGAAACTAAACAATTAACATTAATTTATTCCCTGGTTCGGGAGAAGGAAGTTATATCATAACTGCTGTTAATTGTACTCTTTATACTTGAGGCTAGTTCAAGGCCTGCTAATGTGTATGAAGTTACTGTGACCCCAAAACTATATTATATAAATAAAATTGCTTACACAGGATGTCAGGGTATGGCTTACCTCTTGCTAGAAGCTACACATATTTTGACTAGGGAACTATTTGGCAGTCAGAGTTGTCTGAAAAAAAAAAGAACTGGCTGATGTTCTTTGATGACAATGAAATTCTTCATAACTAATGGGGGGGCTGTTCAAAAATCTGTTTATTAAGAGGAAAGATAAGTAATACTCTGAGATGTTATTATGAAACACACTATGGCATGTGACATAACTTTTTATATTGTCTTTTCTTTATATATATATTCTTTTTATATTATCTTTATCTTACTTTTAGATCATTATACTGAAGAAATTACTATGTATAAAGCTGTACCTGTCTACATGTTTAAAAAATGTAACATATGCATATATATATGTGAAAGGAATTTCTATTAAGGAATATACTTTTATGTAAATTCACAATGGAGTTTTTATATGAGGGTTTCCCCTTGTGGTAAGGGGGAATAGATACATTATAGATAATCATTATAGTTCAAGAGTTAGTTTTAAGTTTAAAAATAATACTCATCCTTGATCTGAGGGTTCACAACATCATCACACCTCATTACACATTACTGTAAGGCAGGAATGATTATCTCTTTTCTGAAGGTAGGCTCGGAGATACCAGAGAACTAAGTTCACAAAGTTAGGAAGTGGAAGCAGCACTGTAGAATTAGAACCACAGTAACTCCCTTAGTCACAAATCCTGCTGTCTTGCTCAAGATTCCACTGTCCCAGCCAGAACCAGAACTAACACATAGGCCTGCTAGCTCCTTTCTCAGTGATGGAGACCACAATGAGTGAGCTACAAATTCATAAATTAGCTTTTCATATTAAAAGTCTGAGTAGCCTATGAGCCCACAATGGCTTTCCTGAAGAGCCAGCAGTTGGTGTGTGGGAATGGAACAACTCCCCACACCACTAGTTACAGCAGAGGTCTCAGAGATCTGACACCCTGTGATGTCATCGATGGCAAGACAATAGTGCAGCTAAGGGCAGCAGGACTTGTACAGAAAACTCCTATGAGGCAAAATGAACCCATGGGAAGAAACAAATTTCCCATTAATTAACGATCTGTTCCTAATAAAATATCTGTTCCCTTGTTGCTAGGAGCCTGCTTGCATCAGTGCTCTCCTCACTATTCCTCGCCCTGCCCCTTACCCTTTCTAGAAGCTGCGTGATCAATAAATAGTGGCAAGCTCTAGAAGATGAGGTCTTAGCCCAATAAGAGCTTTGACCATCCTGGGCCCCCCATTTATGCATTAAGATCTTACCTTTTTTCAATCTCTCCACTGTACCCTTGGTCAGGTGGTTGGGGGTCTGATCAACCTCCAATGTCGCAGCGCTATTTTCTCTGTTTCATTCTGTTCTCTCATAGTTAAGCTAAACTTGAGGTTTGTGTTAGTCTCGATTCCTAAATACCTAAGCAAATATTCCCAAGCTTCTCATAAGAAAGACTCAGGCTGGGACTCATAAAACTTCCCTCTATCCCTTGGCAGAATGAAACAGTTCTCTTCCCATAATTCCAGACATCACTAAACTTTCAGGATCAGGGTCCTGACAAGGTCAAGTTTGAGTGGAAGTGACTGCAAAAGGCCTGTGACAAAGTTGCTGAAGAGCAGCTGGTCACACTTCAGTGAATGAAAACAAACACACGCACAAGGACGCAAGAGGAGAGACCTGGCAAGAGGACTAATGAAGCCAGTTAACTCCTCTAAATACTCTGGCATCATTAAGGCTGCAACAGCTGAACAAAGATACAGAAAAAATAATGCTTGCCTCCAATGGCCAATAGTTAAATCCACTCCCATAGACGAGCCAGGCTTGGGTGAGCATCTAGGAAGGAGCGGGTTGTGGTTGGAGAGGAATAGAAAGTGGCTTGGTAGCTGAAATGCCAGTTTTAGAATCAGGGTCTTCATTCTTAGGTTAGGTACTCAATAAATCATAAATCTTAAAGTATGTGTACGAGATAAATTTTGCATATGTGTCATTCAATATGTATTTTTATTACAATTTTTAAAATTTATGTAGATATGTACTGCAAATACACATGCACACAAACACATCTATTCATCATATACCGAGTAGAGGAAATCTTAGAGACAGCCCATTTCTCTCTTTCATTCATGAATAAACTAGCCCTTCAAAAGGATAGGGACTTCACCAAGGTTGTCAAAGTAGAGATGGATTATTAGAAGTCTGTGGAGTTTTTTCAGTTAATTCATTTCACTTAATATTTACACCTGATAGTTTTCAAAATAATTTCAACGACTGGCTAGATAGAGATGGATTTAGAGTTTCCCAGATGTAACAGTTGTAACCTGATATGAAGCCAAACTTTGGAATGTCTGTACAAGGTTTAGTCTCACACACTTCCTAGGACTGCAAAAAGTGGAAGAAGGGTCTTACTATGAAGGGGCACCTTTTTTTTTCCCCCAGCCATACAAAGACCTGCACTGTAATGTGGAAAAATTCAAAGAATACCATTGTCACTTGTTTATTCTGAACTCTGTTTTCAGGGTTTTCCTCCACTTACCTGGGACCTCTCAATTTGCCCTGATACTGTATCTTCACATTTCAGACTATAAATTATCAACAAGTATTTCCACCTGTTTTACCATCTCACAAAATCGCTCATGGTGGATCTTTTTTAAACCAGATTTTCTCAGTATCATCCAGGGAATTCACAATCAGGTAAATGATCCTAAGGGTGGGTGTATGTTGTTTCTTGTTGTTTGTTTCAGTATGAATTCCTGACGGGAGTGGTAACAAAAACGTGTGCACATCGATGAACTCGAGGCACGAATAACTGATCTACCCTGGGCGAAGTTAAGAAATAACATAAGTACACAATAGAGGGAAAGAGTGGACACAATTCCAAATGGGCTGTGATTTTAATTAATTCTTTAAAATCTTTTTGTACGTGTGTTTAGTACATAATGTTTACATTCCCTGCGTGGTTGGTACATGAACACAACACATTCTAATGCCTCCCTCATCCCTCTTCCCTCTCCTCCCTCCCACTCACCCATCTCTTGATCCCCTTGCTTTATTTTTTTGTACACGTTCGCAGTACACAATGTTCACACACCTTCTGCAGATTTTTTATACATACTGAAGCATCCCAATTAATTTTTGTACTCCACTTCTGATTGTTAACAGCAATTCTTCTGCATTTTTGATTTATATTTTTTCTTTCGTCTACTTAAGCAACTGCTAAGGTTTGAATATATGTGTCTCTACCAAATTCATATATTAAAAATTAACTATCCATGTGACATCTTAAAGAGCCAGGACCACTGGGTATGGTGGCACATACCTGCAATCTTAGCACTCAGCAGGCTGAGGCTAGAGGATTGCTACAAGTTTGAGGCCATCTGGACTATATAGTGAGTTCAAGGCAGCCTGAACTACATAGCAAGACGCTGTCTCAAAACAAAACAACAAAACAAAACAGCTGGGGCCTTTAGGAGGTAATTAAATGATGAGTGCTCTGCCACATTAATTTGATTAGTGCCCTTATTAAAGAAGTGCAAGGGAGCTGTTCACCTTCTATTCTACGAAGATGAAATGAGGAGGCACCAACAGGGACCAGTCCTCTCCAGACACACTAAATGTGCTAGCATCATGACCTTGGTCGTGTTCATCCGAACTGTGAGAAAATCAACTTCTGTTCTTTATAAATTATCCAATCTCAGTTTTTAAAACAGTGGCAGCAATAAAATAAAACAGCCACCCAATTTATTGTTCAAATTTTAGCTCAAACTAATCTGTATGTCTGGCATTGTGCTAGTCACTACAGATAGAGAAATTGATGTCCCTGCCTTCAAAGTTTGTATAAGCCAACAGCAGAGAGAAAAACACATAACGAAAGTGGGACATTGGTGCTTGTCCTACAAAACAAACTGCTGATACAAACAGATTTGCTCAGAATTTCTGATGGGAAGAGACTATAATAACCAGGGGACACAAATGTTCTTACTTTCTTGATAATTACATTTCTCACACAAAGAATAAATTGCCATGTTGGTTTCTGGGTAAGGATTTTAGAGTTTGGCCAGTTATTTCCCAAGATTCATTTGCCACAGTATGAAATGATGAAACCACAGACTGATACTGTCTTAATGAGAAAGAACTCAAACAACTGGTGATCTCCATGAGATATAAATATCTACCGTGATGTGGTATTGTATCCATCTCTAATACAATGTCCTGGCAGCAAGGCAGGGAAAAATGAGATAAAGTGTGCTTGGGCCCAGCAAGAATGCCAGAGGGAAGTCTTGCTGGAGTAACATTTGGGCAAAGACAGAGGGGAATAAACATTTGTTGAATCCCTACGACATTGCTCTAGGTACTTGGCTTCGAGCAACTGTTAATCCTCCCAAATTACACATTTGGTAAGTAGCAAATATGAAATTTGAATCTAAATATGTATTCTGCCTGTTTTTTCTCAAAGAATATTAGACAATATAGCAATAACTATAAAAGCTATATTTCTTTTAGTATAGCATTTCATATCCAAGTGTTTCAAGGAAATCATCAAAATGCAAAGATATCAAGGATGTCCATGAGTGGGTTATTGACAGTTAAATATGGAAACAAAAGTCAGCAAAAGAAATGTAGACACAGCAATTATGATGTAGTTATATGATAGAATGTTATACACAAAATTAAAATATGCCTTTGATGAAAGGAAACATTTCACAATGTAATGTTACATGTTAAAAGCAGAACATGAAATTGTTATGTGTGTGATCCCACTTTATTTTTAAATGCATAGAAAAACTATTAGAGGGCAATATGTGCTCGTTATGGATGATGAACATGCAAGTTAATTCACCTTCTTTTTGCAATTCTCCAATTTTCAATATCTAATGCATTATTTGATGATGATACTTTCTGAAGAATTGCCTTAAAACTTTCACGCAGTGATTTTCAGATTTCAAACTGCTTTCTTATATATCTTTAATCTCAGAGTAATTTAAGGAGTTATTATTCACCTTCACAGATGAGAAACCAAAAATTCAAAGGGAGTAAAAAGCAATTTGACTGAGCTTACAGAGTAAGATTCAAGACTTGAACCCTGCCTTTTCTTTCATGTTCTCGTACTACATCTTAGTTGGCCGATTGATGCAGAATATACTAAATACCCACACATAGCCTTTCCTCTGCCTTTTCTGCTCCTAGAGGAACGTTCAAAGATGCTGTGGCATAGTGGTGCACACCTGTAATCCCAGCATTCTGGTAGCTGAGACAGGAGGGTTGCAAATTCAAGACTAGCCTAGACAACTTAGCAATTTAGCAAGAACCTTCCTCAAAAGAAAGAAATAAACAAAAAGGGATGGGGATGTAGCTCAGTGCAAAGGCCCTAGGTTCAATAATGCTATTAAAAAAAGAAAAGAAAAGAAAAAAGAAAAAGAAAGAGAAAAAGAAAGGATGACACAAACTGGCTCTCTCATCAGTCATACTCGTTTTCTCTTCTGAAGTATCCTCCTCTAACACCCAGACCTGCTCAAGGACAAATAGTAAATAATACTCCTCTGGTTTTGGTTACAAAGGCCTGTTCTCTTTGTAATTTTCAGACATAAATCTCTGAAATTTTGAAGTGAGGTTTTCAGAGTAGAAGGTTCATGAGCTTAGCAACTCTTCTCATCTGAAAAGTCTAGAGTGCTCAAATGATAACTTGAGTAGCTTTCTCTTTTTAATGTACACCTTCTTTTATTATTCTAAAATTAATCTGTTTTAAGCAAAGTGTGTAATATGATCTAAGAGCCAAGGCTTAATGTGTCTTGATGTCTTTCAGTGAACTAGTTAAATAATGTTCAGTCACTGCTCAGTGGCCTGCTTGAAGGCTAGTTATCACTAAGAATTATAGATCACTCATTTGCAAACTAAAAGATAAGGAAATATTGTCCCAAACTTCTCCCAAATTATAGATTAAGCAAATGTACCTAATTTATTTCACTACTAGTCAAAATTAGGACTTTTATCAAGGTATAGAATTTAAGCTGAACTTGAAAGGAGGATTAGCTAAGCAATTATATTTTCTTTTGGTTTAGAAACATGCCGTGCAGTGTATTTAATCCTTCTATTTCCCCTGAAAATCAAAAATCATGGATAGAATAGATTATTGAAAATGGTGAGGAAGTCTGGTTGGATCTGATTTGTGTAGGAGTTTCCTGTAGATAAATTACTGATCCCCCAACTACTATCCCCAGTATGTAATGGCTGAATTAATATGAAATCAACAGCATTGTATCTAAAGCCTTAGAACTAGTCAGGTGCTGCCCCACCCAGTACCATCCTCACCCTCTAATCCTACCTGATTTTTAACAAAGCATTAATAATTCAATTTGAACTGTAAAAAAAAAAAAAAAAAGGAATCAATGTGCTCAGATTTGTTGCTCTTTTGAAATTCATGGTAGAAAGTATAAAATATGAACAGTGACATAATCAGGGAACTCAGTTAAAGAATGTGAATTTTGGAAAGGGCTTGTGTTCTAGATCAGTAGCTAGAACAAAATATCATACACAAACGTCTTAAGAAAAATTCTTTTGTCACAGTTCTGGAGTCTACACATTCCAAGATCAGGGTTCTGGCAGGGTTTGGTTTTTGGTGAGGACTCACTTCCTAACATGCTAGTGGCCCCTTTTTGTCATGTTCTCACATGCATTTCCTTCCCACATGTGTACGAAGAGCAAACACATTCTCCCTCCACCACCCTGTCTCTTTTCCTCTTCTTATATAACCAGTAATCCTATAATGAAGGTTTTATCTTTTATGACACAATCTAATGCTATTTACCTTTCAAATCCCCTATCTCCTAATACCACAAAGTGGGAGATATACCATGTATACCACACATAATACCATAGATGAATTTGGGGGAGACTCAGATGTTAAGTCCCTAGCAATTGGCGTGGATTCTAAAGTGCTAACCAGATTTCCTGGAAGAATGCTTCTTTCAGATCGATGAGAATGGAGGCAGCATCTGCTCCTGCTCTTCTGCGGGCTAGAAGGAAATAGATTGTGTTCATTCTACAAAGAGTTATTCTTGCTGCAATTCTTTCCAGCTCAGAGATTTGCTTCCTGCAACCAGCTGAGCCCTGTGGCCTCTGCCACTTGTCAAAAGGCAGTATGAAGATCCTGATGAAGGGGAACCAAAGCCAGGGGAAGGAGGACGACTACAAAGTGAATTGTCAAGAATAAATTAAGATATGTTGTCAGTCTCAGAACTAATTCCTAGATGTCCTTTATTCTTGAATAAATCATGAATGTCATTCATTTGTATTCTGTGTAGCAACAGTCATAGTTCTACCATCACAAGAATTTGGAGCAGCTCTTTGAATCTCATATTTTTAACTTTAAAAATTTTCTAATCTATCCTTTTATTGAAAGTAACTTATAATCATAGTTGTTAAAACTGTTTGCACATTTCCTTACACAAAGAATCAAACAATAGCATTTGTTTTAGCAAAAGACATTTCCATGATTTTTTTAAAAACATCTTATTTAGGAAGAAAGGTGTTGGATATTGTCTAGATGATTCATACTTTGAACAGACTGAGTCTGTTCAAAGGATATTTTATCTGTTAGCAAATGAACCTAGCTTGTTCCATTTTTCTCTAAGAAACTGAGGACTTATGTGTGCTTTCCTCAGATTTTCAATACAATTTCAAGGAAATACTAGAAAATAAATATTCATCTCCCATGTTCCCAGCTTACCCCAGCAGATACTCTGCTTGTGACTACAAGTTAAAGACACAACTTTTTGCAAATTAACAGAGTATATGAATATTAAATATTCTCAGGATAAAAATGCTTAGCAGTTTTGGAAGTCAGATAATTCTAAAATGATGTAAGCAAAATGCCTTATGAAAGAACAAAAGAAGTAGAGCTCATGTATAATCAATACAATTGTTAATCATAAAGATGCTTATAGATGCCATGGTGAATAAGACCAATAAGACCTAAAAGCTCCCTATACTTTTTAGCAAGTATCTCTGCACATAATGCAAAATAAATATAATATTATTATAAATAAAAGGGAGATGTACCAATAAACTTAATAAATAAAAAAGTTAAAAAATGATAACAGAAAAAAATTAAAGATGAATAAGTTCTAAGAGCTGGTCAGTTCCAACAAATGAATCGGCCCAATATGACTGCTGCATATTGCAAAACAAATACAATATTATTATACATAAAAGAGAGGTAAGAAAGGAGAAAAGAATAGAAGTAATATTTGGTATGAAACTAAACAGTCTCAATGCAAAATATAGAATGGACAGTTGAGTTTGGGGACCCAAGATTACAGTGGATACAAAGACCATGAAAGATAAATTCCTTCTCATTGGCATGGACAATATTTTTCACAGTAAATTGTTGTCACAGTGACAGCAGATGTCCCAAACCAAAATAACACCTAACAAAAAACTAGACCTTCTCAGGGAAGATGAACACATCACAGAAGTGGCTAATAGATAATATAAGACCCTTCATTGTAAATAGTGAAGGGTTTTATCCGTTTCAGAGTGAGGTTTATTTCCCCAATGTACCCAACAGATCCAAGATAGTGTCCAGATTCTATCCATGCGTAGACTGCCCACTTGACATTCAGTTAATTGTCTTCCTGCCCGTGAGAGGTCCATGCCATTTGCATTGTGGTGGGATACCAGGAAGAAAAGGAGCAGGGAGCATCTTCCCAGTTGCTCCAAAGCCTAAGAAGTAAGAATCTTGTGGGCTAAGAGTATAGCTCACAGTGGAACATTCGCCTAGCAAAGCCTTGGTTCAACTCCCAGCACTTGAAAAAGAAAAAATAACCTATTTACCTCTCTTTGAAGAAACTTAAGGGCATGTGTTCTTCTTGTATGAGTTGTGGATTCTACCAAAAAGCCAACATGCACACCCACGGCTGCCTACTGTACAGCCAGCACATGTATAATGCTACTAAGTGTACACGGTCCTTGGCCCAGTCTGAAAACCTCAAAGTAAGACTTTAGCAAGGTTTTCATGTGGCTTTCAACTATACATTTGTCTCCCATGGTGAAATGTAGGACTTTTTACTATTTGACTGTTATTGTGTTTTCAGTAGTCAACACTGAAAAATACCACAATCAAATGGAAGATGCTATTGGATCAAGCATTTAAATTACATTTCTTGGAAACAGGATCTGTCCCTTCATTCCAGTCTTATAGGCATCTTTCTCTGTGACTTGCAGCATGATTCATCTTTTCTCTAGAGGCTTTCTCTCTTTTTACCTGGATACACATGCCTGGAGTGATATTCTGTGAACTGCACCCTGACAGTTCTTTCAGCACAAGGTCAAAATCCTGCCTCTGCCACTCACCAGTTCTGTCACACAGGACAATTTATTTCTAACTGTGTTTTCTCTTAGGGACAATAAAAAGAATGCGTATCACAGAGGAGCTGATGTAACTATTGAAGATTATGTATGCAAAGCACTTGGCACAGTATCTGACCCATAGGTAGTACTAAATAACTGCTATTTTCACATGACCCCATTACAGTCAGTCCTGCCTTATAAATACCAGATTTACTGTGCCAAGTACATGTAAAGAAGACAAAGCCATTATAAAGGCACTTCCAGAGCCTTCCGCAAAGGCCAGAAACCCCACTGTTCTACTTAAACCCTTGACTGCTTCTAAACCAATTATTCTGCAGATGCACAATACAGTTACACAATGGACATATAGCTCAACAGTCCTCAGTCTGCCTGCCTTAATTTCATGAAACTACAAACTAAAACACTCTACATTAGGGCTTCTGGAATTCATGTTCTTGGCAATTTTCCTGAAGGTAAAGCTTTCAATATAGATCCCAGGAGACAAATATACAAATGAAAATTGATGTTCATGGACCAGCTCCATAATGGGCCAATGTAAATTAGCATGTATAAGGTATAATAGAAAAATACAATAAAATTTTAAGTAAAATTATTATAGGAGAAGACACATTGCCACTAATACCCCCAAAAAGAAATTCTCCTCATTGCTTCACATGTGCACATCCCGTTGTTCTGGACACTTCCTAAATCAGTTCTGGAGTTCCTTTTTCATGAGTGTCTTTAGTTGTGCTGTTGTTGCCTTAACATCTTTAATTAATTCAAACAGTTATCCTTTGTTACCATTTTGAGTTTAAGGAAGAGCCAGAAGTTGCAAGGTGCCAGATTTAGTGAATCAGGAGGACATGGACACATCTTAATATTTTTTATGCTTAGTGGATAGCATTTGGCAACAGCATTTACTGTACTTTTTTTTTTTAATCACACCTTATAAAGACACTCATGAAAGAGGAGTTTAAGAACTGCTTCAGAAAGTGCCAAGACTGATACAGTTAGTGTGTAGGAAGTAAAGTGGAGTATTTTGAAAAAGGATTAATGGCAGGATGTCTTTTACTGGAATAAAAATTTAACGTTAAAAACACTTTTTTTCTATCATCCCTTATATGTGGCCCCCACCTATTAGAACTAACAATTCAGTTTAGTCTCAAGTGCTTCCCAAATGTAAAAGGCAATAGCCAAGCCAAAGGGTCTTGCCTTTAAATTGAGAGGCATTTTATAAGAACAGCTGTTTTATCAGCATTTTTCTTTCATATAATATATATATATGAGAAAAATCTTGAAACTACAAAATGTCGTCATTGATCTCTTCCCCTAGATTCCTTCATTTGCATAAACATGCCAGTTGGTTTAAAATCCTCTCTTTAGACCTTTCATTTGTTCAGAAAGATAAAGAATATAAAGACAATCTCTCTCCTCTGCCTACCAACCATCTCAGTCTGCCCGAGTTCCAAGCTACAGCATCTGACAATAGGGAATCTTACCATCTTAGCTGTTTTCTTTGTAGATATAAAACAGTTTAAGTTATAATAGTGTCCCCTAGGCCTTCTGCACAAATAATTCACATTTGCAAGCAAACCCAGATGCTGCAGTGTGGTATCATAAAGACTTCAGTTCTGCGTGAAGCACTAAATTTGATACCAGTCCTTCAGGGGCTGAAAGCCATTGCTTGGTCTTTTGCAGGAAGACTGATTTAATTAAGATGTTTTATATCTACTTTCATACTTTAAAAATGTAGAAATTTAACAATCTATATTATTAAATAATTCTGTCTTTTAGATATGTGTTTTTCTGGGAAAAAAACAAAACAAAACAAAACAGACTGGCAGGTTTTCATTTACACAAAATACCCCAGCATCAAGAGCTGGCTCATTAGTTGCCAGTCTTCACTTTGTCTCAGTAAATTAGCAGCATGTAAATGAGCCAAGCTCCATGAAAAAATCTTCTTACTGATTGCTTCTCTTGGTTTTGCCTCAATCCTTTAAGGGCTCAGACATTAGACACTATGTTTTCAACTTATGCATTATTTGTGTGAAAATGACAGTACCTTTTTTTTTTTCTTTAAAGCAAGATGTTTAGAAATGTTCACCAAGCATTTTAACAAATTATAGGTGAGTCATTTTTTAAGGGAACATTTGCCTTGGGAAATAGGAATGTACTATCCTAGGTAAGAGTTGGCAACTTAGAGCTGGGGAACACTGGGAAAGCTAATACTGATAACAGTTGTCTTTGCCAGTGGCCTAGAGAAAGTTCACGTTGGATCAGTTCTTAGTACCATCTAGCACAGTTACATATACTTCTATGAAAAACAAAGTGAAAGTTATAGACAACTTTGAACTCAGATAAATTTTATTTTAAAAAAGTAAACTTTTGTGTTTATCATGAATACCCGTCTTAGTAACATTCTCCTCATTGAGACACAATATCCAACCCCCACACCTTAAAGGAGGAGAAACTTATCTGTGCTCATATTTTTAGTCCACGGTCAGCTGGCTCCAAGAGAAGAAAGACACAGTGGAAGGGTCTGGGGGAGGAAAGCTGCTCATGTCATGGGCTCCAGAAAGGAGAGACTGAGGGAGGAGTAAGGAAGTGAGATGCACCCTTCCAGGTCACACTCCCAGTGACAGTCTCTTCTGGTTAGGTCCCTTTCCTAGTAGCACATTCAGCTATGGGTTCCTCAGTGAATTAATCCATTGATGACTATAACACTCTCATGATGCAATGACCTTCCAAAAGCCCTGCCTCTGAGTGCATGGAGTTTTAGGAGACATTCTAGATCTAAGCCATAACAGTATCCCCTGCTCGCAACACCTTCATATAACCCTGTAGTTGGGAATAGTAGAGGAGGCCCTCTGGGGTTGGGTTCCCTCCCTTAAGGAGAAGTTTTTCTGAGAGATACTTCAGTGGAGAAGTTTAACTGCCATATAAAAGTTGAACTCTCTTGTGTGTAAAAGGGAATGAATAATAGCAAATTACTCCCTCCTTTAGGGTTTGTTGGGCGAAGCAATAAAATGCCACTGAATATAAAGTGCTTTGTGTTAGCTGAAAAGAGATATCTAAATATAAAGGCACCTGATCTCTCACCGATATCCATTATGGTCTGTAATGGTCTACAGACCTACAGCATGAAGATATGTGGATCTACATTATGATGTAGGATAGACAAGACTGTCCTGCAAGGTGCAGAACACACAGTTACTAGTAAAGCCCTCTGCAGATAGCTTAATTTGAAGTAAATGATCTTGAAGTAAATCAGTGAGTGAATTTTTGAATTATTAAATAAATGGTGGGATAGAACAGCATGATGTGATTGTGAGATCCAAACAATGGATTGGGTTGAAACTTCTATTCCAGCCTAGATCTGTTGTGAAGGCACTAGGTCTAAGGGGGGACAGTTCGGGCGCTCGTGATGCTCATGGCCACTCTCAGTGATAAGGAACTTAATGTAGAGATTGGGACAGAAGCTCTGATATATGGTTACCTAGATCCAAACTCAAGATGTTCTGTGAGCTAGCTGAGGTATTTATCAGGATTTCTAACGCTATGGTGCTTTAATTTTCTCATCTGTAATATGAGGAAGAGATTAATAAAGAAGATGATTGTGGTGCTGATAACTACCTCCACGTCCTCTTATAAGGATTAAAGAAGTTGGTGTATACTTAGTGCTTGGACCACAATGAATTCTTGATACATTTTAGATATTACATTTGGACTATGAAGAATTATTGTGACCGATTGTAGTATGGATCTTATATATTCCTTAAAAGCTGCTGTGTAAAGCTGTTGGTGGTGTTATTAGAAAGTGGTGGAAACTTTAGAAGATAGGGCTTAGTTGGAGGAAGTTTGGTTATTAAAGCAATGCCCTTAATAGGTATTTGACCCCTTCCTCTCTCCTTTGCTTATTGACTGCTATGAGGTAAGCAGTTTTGTTCCACCACATAGTCCTAAGTAAGATACGAGGCCTTGCTACAGACCCAAAGTGATGGGACCAAGTGACTACAGACTGATGCCTCTGAAAGTGAAACAAATCTTTCCTGCTTTAAGTTGTTTATCTCAGGCGTTTTGTCACAATGACAGGGAAGCTTATTAATGTTAAGACCTGATTGTTTTTATTGTGTGTGTACATGATTTACGGTTTCCCTACAAATTAAATGTTAGGTCAGACCCTTAAAATAAGAATATTTTAGTATTTCAAGTTAGAGAAAATAAGTTTTGGAAACTTGCTTTGCTTCTTAATGAGTATAGTATAATTATACTTTTCCTCTTGAGGCACAATGCCTAACACCTAAATTGGATACAATTTTAAATATACCCCACAAAGATTCAATTTGTTTATATAAAAGTGATTTATAAATTTTTTTAAAAAAAGAATTATTGTAGCTTAAAAGTTTTTCCTTACACTGTATGTGGAAAATTTTGTTTCACATATTGTTAGAGATGTATAACTTATGTCCCTATGTCTTCTATATCATGTTTCTGCTGAATTTCCTTGATTATATCTTTTCATGCAATAAATTACCCTAACTTCTTATTATTATATGAGTAGATAAGGCTCAGCCAGGTGGGTCTCACCTGGAGTCTTCCAACTGAGTAGTCAGATCGTGACTGTGGCTTGATGCATCCAATATTCTGAAACAGAGTTACCAATTCCATCTGAATGTGAAAATTATATGCCAAGTGACTATAACAAATAGCAGCTAATCTGCAATGATGATTCTCTGTCAGTTTCCCTTCCTAGTATTAATGAGTTTATGTGGTCTCCTTTTTTAAAATTAATTTTATTGGTACATTTTAGATATATAATAAAAATGACATTCGTCATTGGAACTTGCACCATTACATAATTCAATTTGGTTTTTATTTTTTCCACATTCCCTGGCCCTCCCTTCAACCCCTTCACCTCTCCCGATCTACAAAGACTTTATTCCCATTTTTTCACTTTCTATTAATTCTGTTCCCTTCTTTCTTTTCTTCTACCCTCCCCATTTGCAGCTTTTCTTCCTATTTCACATTTTCTATTATACCTTTTAGTCCTTTCTTATACTTTCAGTTTCTCACACTAGAGAAACTATTAAGTATTTACACGTGTCCTATTTATTTCACTTGAGTATTGCCTCAATGCGCATCCATTTAGCTATAAATGTCTCTAGTTTCTCATTCTTTATGGCTGAATAGTATTCCATTTTATTTTTAAAAAACCCACATTTTCTTTATCTAGTCCCCTGCCAATGGGGCTGTTTCCAAGTTTTAGCTATCACAAATTGTGCTGCTATGAAAATGGGTGCACATGTATTGCTGTGCTAGGATTCTTTTAATTCTTTGGGGAAGATACCCAGCAGGGAATACCTGGGTCAAATGTAACCTCCAATCCTAGTTCTTTGAGGTATCTCCATACTGACTTCCAGCAATGGTTCAGGGTTCTTTGGTCTCCTTTCTTAATCACATGCCTTGCAGCTGGGTTAGGATGGCTGGAGCAGCAGGTGGATGTTCAAGTATCTTCTATGTTGCTTCTCCATGTGGCCAGTTTGTATTCCTTTTTAGCAGGTGGGGTTTGGGGGTGGGGTGGGGAATGTGTCCCCCACCCCTGCCGCCAGAATGAGTGTCCCAAAAGACAAAGACAGAAATCCCATCCTACTGGCTAAGAGTCACATAAAGAAGGCAACAGCTCAGATTCACATAAAGAAGACAACATAAGCGTATGACTATCAGGAAGACTGGGTCAGGGTAGCTGATAGGGAACTAGTTATCTTTGGAGATTTGCTATTATTTGTTACAGTCAATTGGCATGTGACTCTAAAATTCAGAAACTTATCTATACAAAGATCCTCTCTTCTTGAATTTTAATTTGTTGACAGAGACTCAAGAGCCAGATCCTATCATAGAAATCTTAAAAACTTATAGAAACACTAAAAAGCCCTTTAAATTCTTATCCGTTCTTAACTTTAAGAAATGCGTTGCTTCATAAATAAGAGCACTTACTGTAACGAACAAACAGATAAATTCAGTAAAGCATAATTTATTCTTTTATTCAGATCAATACTTTTTATATCTTAGCCATTGGCTTGGCACCCTGTAGCATTAGCCTGTAGGTGTGTGTCTTTATGTTTGTTTGTTTCTTTTTTTTTTTTTTGGTTTTTTGAGACAGCGTCTCACTATGTAGTTGAGACCGACCTGGAACTCACTATGTAGCCCAGGCTGGTCTTGAACTCCAGCAATCCTCCCGCCTCAGCCTCCTGAATGCTGGGTTTACAGGCTTGTGCTACCACGCCTGACAGTGTGTGTCCTTATGTACAAGCAAGTGCGTGCATATGCATGCTAAAGAATATCTCTTAAAACTGGATTCTAGAAAGAAGTCAGGCTTATTAGCATGATTAGTTTTTAAACTTATGTTCACACTATGCAAATTTTTCTAGTACAGCCACATTATACTTTGGGCTGTCAAGTCTCAAGTCATTATGTGTGCAGATCTTGCTTCAAAGTCCTGCTAAAAGTCCACTTCTCCGATGGCGTCTTCTATTACATAATGCAATTTGAAGTTATCTCACCCTTCTCTTATCCTGGTAGTAGTGTTTGTCTGGTCTACTTTCTAACATTTATGTACTATTTCATGTGTCACCTGAAAAGGATCCTCTATCAGTCTTTAATTCATTTGTTTTTGTTTACTGGGCTTATAGGTCCATAACATTTATGGTACATTTATTTGCTTACTTGGATTTCATATATTTTATCCCTTGGATTTAAGTATCATAAAGGCAGAAAATTTGCATGTTTTATTCACTGCTATACATTCAATACTAACAAAAGTGTCTAACACAGTAGATAGTAAATCTTTGTTCAGTGAACAGCATGGCAACTTTATCTTCAAGGTATGTGCAGGCTCTTGGCCTTCACGCCCAGAAGCTGGCTGGTGGATAAACAGGTACATCAGTCATGTCTCAGATTTTCCGTGTGCCAAATGGATGGTTTGTTCTTCCCTCTTATTTTGCAGAGATGTTGTGAAGATGACTGCATGATGCCCTAATTTACTGATTAATAGTTCAAGTGTTCCCAGAGTGCAGTCACAGTTTCAGTTTGTAAATTGTTCTGCAGTTACTTGCATTTTTTAAAAAGCATATAATCAGAAGCTACTTCATTCAAATGTAAGAGTGTGAACTGTGTCAGTTTAATCATCCCCTGTAACAGACAGAACAAATTAACCTTCACTGCTATCATCACCCAGCAATCTCACTGCTTCCTGCTGCACATGGCTCCATCTAATCTTTAAAAGAGCATGAGCCTGGACAACCTGGGGTTCCTCAAATTCAACCAGGGCCACAGCTGTTGATTTTCTTGCCTGTATCTGCAGTATGGCAATAACTAGGCAGTTATTGCTCCTTAAATTTGAGCCTCACACAGGGCACAGAGGACACGATGCCGAGCCAGTTCTGCAGCGCTGGCCAGAAGCACCATTTGAGGCATCTGTGGGGTCCTGGACCCTCTGGGTCTCGGATTTCTGCAGGCATGGCAAGCTGACCTCATTGAAGTCAATCCATCCAGGTACTTTGTATGTACTCCAACCAGCCAGGCTCACTTTCTTAGGCAGAACATTAGACTTTTTTCATAAGCCTATGGGGAGCAGGGGAATGAATATAAGAACAAATGGAAGGTGACTCTGTCTGCAGCCTCAAGCTCTCTTTCTCTCTTAGGGCTCTCTTCTGGTACACTTTCACCTCTAGTTTTCATATTTAACTATTCGTCTTGTAAATCATTTATTTGTTCACTGACTCATTCAGTCCTTCAATCAGCATGCACTGAAGGGATGTGACTGGCAGGAAGATGAATAAAGCATATACGAATCAATAAACAAGAAATTTCCCGCAGCCTCAAGGGTATGACTATAAAAGGCAGTACTCTGTGGCAATCTGTTTCTAAAATACTTTTTTAATAGGACAAACCCATTCAATGCACGTCATATTTTAAGTACCAGCTCTGTGCAGAGTAGTCGAGCAGAGTGCGGAACAGGAACAAAACATGAGACATGTTTTTATTCTTAGGAAGCTCACAGTCTCTACAGGAGAGGAAAAGGGCTATTAAAATATCAGTAGGTCGGGGGAGATCAAAATTAAGTTCAGCAAGAGGAATAAAGCAACTCTTCAGAGGAAGGAGAGTTTACATTCAGGGGATGAGAATAGAGAAGAAAGGGCCAATAAATGCTTTCAGAAGGAAGGGTACAAGTATGTTTGGAATTTTTTCAGGCTGGCAAGGAGAACTACCAGACCTAGGAAGAAGTGGAACAGAGACAAAGCATAGAACCTTTTAGCAAAGATGGCCTTAAATACCCAAGTGAGAGATTAGTTCTTCATTGACTCACAGAAAAAAGTCCCTGGAAGTCTTTGAACTAATTGACTTAAGACAGATTGCTCAGAGCAGCTCTTAAAGAACAGCACTTTTCAGTCATAAGTGGAGTAGGATTGAACCAAATAAGGGAGCAGTAAAGAGAAGTACTGAGGTAGTGTCAGTGGGAGCTACGCAAGCAGACAATACACAAGTTATGCTTTCAGAATTGGCAATTCCAACTCAAACAGTGTTGGGGTAGAGGAGGTGGAGAGCCAAAGACAGAGCTGCAATCAATCAATCAATCAATCAATCAATAAACGCAAGCAAGCAAGCAAGAAAATAATTGTAATAATATCAAAGGGCTTGCACTTCCCACTTTGATTGATACTGCATCTTAAAAGAATCTTCCTCTGAGGCTGTTAATGCTGCATGTGGTCATTTGAAAAATAAGTTTTGATGTTAAATCATTTGAAACATAGTTGAATAGTTGAGATATTTTCACTGCTTAGATTCTGCTAAAACTTCAAGCTATTTTTTGTTGTTTAGGCCTTTTACTCTACTGTTTATACATTTACAGCTATTTTATCTGTCCAGGCTGTGCAGATTAACAGTATAACACTATCACTTCCTGACCCTTGACTTCCTTTCCTTTAGCTATGTCAAGAGCAATGACTGGCTTTCCAGCCATATCCCTGGTTAAGGATAATGCCTGCCAACAGATTTTTAGCAGTATTGGAGTGGATTCACATTCACCCCTGTGCCTCTTCTATACTGTCTCTCCTGTGGTCAAAAGTGTGTGCTAGGCCTGGCCACATAGGACCAGTGGCCTCATGAAGCTACAGAACATAAATGCTCCTCTGGGGGAACCACCATGTGATTTGCAGGGGGAGTAGACAGCCCCCTTCATGGTGCCATTTCAACGGCAATCACAGATTGCTATGTCCAATTTTCTCCCCTCATAAACTTTAAATGAGAACAACCCTATTATCTGTCCATGAATTCAGTAATCCAACCAACAAATATCTATTTCCTTCTAGGCTGAAGCTGACCCAGTAGATGCAATGCTTCCATCTTCATTATTAAAACACAGAAATACTTTCTTTCTAGTCTTTAAGCAGTCTTTGCCTGGAATCCTTCTTTGTGCTCTACCTCTTTTTTTAGACAGACTCAAGGGTCCCAGCCTCTCCTTGGGGAGGTGACTCAATGCCCCAACAACTGTATATTGCCCTAGAATCCCGAAGGCTCAAACCCCACAGCCCTACAGCTAACATCTGCTCTAATTAATTGGTATTCACTGTACCTATTTTTAAATACTGTACCTTAATTTTCTACCCTACCAGGTACAAAGTAGAATGCTAGATCTTTTGAAAGAACTAGGCTACAATCTTGTCTTCAAGTGGCTTCCAGTTCTATGAGGTAATTGAACAATGCATAGATAACTGGAATATATAATCAGCCCTACAGCTAACATCTGCTCTAATTAATTGGTATTCACTGTACCTATTTTTAAATACTGTACCTTAATTTTCTACCCTACCAGGTACAAAGTAGAATGCTAGATCTTTTGAAAGAACTAGGCTACAATCTTGTCTTCAAGTGGCTTCCAGTTCTATGAGGTAATTGAACAATGCATAGATAACTGGAATATATAATATATATAT
>NW_022900928.1:52836505-52958666 GCF_012274545.1 Fukomys damarensis
TTATGGCCCTCAAAGATATGTCCATTACCTCGTCTGTGAATGTTACCTTAAATAGAAAAGACTTTGAGATGCGATTAATCTTCAGTTAGAGAGATTATCCCAGATTATTCAGGTGTAAATAAAATTTCATCTCTATAAGAGAGGAGCAGAGAGAGATTGTCAATAGATAGGGAAGAGGAGGCAACATGACTCAGAGACAGAGGGTAGAGTGATATAACTACATTCAAGGAATGCTGGCAGCCACTGGAATCTGGGAGGGGAAAGAATACATCCACTCCCAGATCTCTGTAAGGTATATGGCCTTGCTGACATCTTGATTTTTATTTAGTGGTACTGGAGTTGGACTTTTGGCCTCAAGAGCTGTGAGAGTATGAATTTCTGTTAAGTCACCCATTTTATGGCTATTTATACTAGCAGTCATAGGAAACTCATAGAGAAAGGTTAGTTAAGTGCCCTCAGACAGAGAAAGCCCCATGGGGAGCAGAGGAGGGAGATTTTAGTTCTGTGAGTATCAGAAAAAGGTTTTGAGAGGTTGTGGCGATAACGCTGGCCCTTGAACAATGACCAAGAATTGGGCCTGGAATGATGCATGAACAATAGAAGAAACAATGTGAGAGAACAAGTGGCCCTTTCATTTACTTGCAGGGCATCTTTTAGAGGTGTCAAAAGAAAGCAGGACAACCTAGACAACATTTTAAGGTTATAGAGAAAGGAAGGATATGTGTCTCATGTCCAGTGGTTGAGATTTGGTTAAAAATACAGGTGTGCAACTCTTTGCTAATCAGACATAAATATCTGAGGGCTGGACATTTTATTACCACTGAGTGGATAAAGAGATTGTGGGGACTGAATTTATACTGCAAGTCAAAAGCAGGATATGGACACCCTTGACTGATAGGCTGGCTGGTGGTTGCAAATGATAGTGAAATCAGCCTAGAGTTAAATGGAAAAAACTGGTCTGCAGGGAAGTCATTTTCTGATCCACACAAAGGTGGAGGTGTGACATTTCTAGAAGGTCACTTTAAAGGAACATACATGAGCCGGAAAATAAATGGTGAAACTGTGGGTAAAACAAGCTTTTTAAAATAAGCACACATTCACTGAATTACTGTTATATCGTCTCCCTGAAAACTACAAAGGCAGAACCTTGCAGCGGTAGTAGGCTAGTGTCAGGGAAGAAGAGGAAGGATCTCAGCAAAGACAGTTCTTTGTGATGAGGTGAGATGAACACTTGAGGAGGAAAGGTGACACTAAATCATCAATGGTAAATTCACCAGTATCAGTCGTTACTGGGGAGCAAGGAGGACCACTCACCGCCATGGCTTTGACCTCATGGGTACCTTGTTTACCCACCTAAGCTAAGCTCCAGAGACTCCATCCTTGGAATTTACCCACACTGGTCAAGGTCAAGAATTTACCTCATGCAATTTAATTAGAAATGTGTAAGGATGTCTTTATTTTCCAAAACAATGAGAGATAAGCTGGGTTGACCCTATATAGCTAGGTATGCTTTAACAATTGATCTTACATTTCTATCTTAAAATTCACATTTAACCCAAATGATTAAAATAAACAGAAATGCTTATCATGCCTTTCTCACACACTTCAGTTTGCAGTTATTATTTTAGTTGTATTTTGATCCTCTTATAACTTATAATTGACTTTTAATTAAGTGCCACAGTGTTTCCAACTGTCCTACATCCCCTAAAGATCTCTGAATCACTTCTGACTTACTTTGGGTGTCTTCTTCAGTACATGACGAGATTCAGAATGCACCTGTTTGTAGAGCTGCAAGAAGAGAAATCTTGATTTTAACAAAGCTGTTAGGGAAAACTAAAATCTTTTTGAAAAGAATTAGTATGATATATCTTGGCGTGATCTTCATTATGTACACAACTACACAATAATTACTTTGGAATCACAGCTAAAGATCTGGTTCAAAAGTCAGCTCCTAAAACAAAAAATTGTGTAGGCAAAAATGACCCCTGGTGTTTCTTGATATTGTCATGAACAATCAGTAATATTGACAAGAATGTAATACACATTTTACTATGCAGCAGTATGAATATATAAAATATGACTCCCAGTATATTTATAGTAAGAAAAAAAGACTAAAAATCAAATGCGCAAGATATCAAACCATAAGAACTCAAGCAACTGAGGCGGAAGAAAGTAGCATGTTTGTCTTTAGTGACTCTACACACACTCTCATGTAAGGCCGTGGTGCTGATAAGGTCCTATCTGGTTATATATTTATTACATTTGACTATATATAAAGCTATACATTGCTAAATAGTGGTAGTATTAAGACAAGATAAACCTAAGTGAGTGTAAGTAAGTAAGCACTTATGTGGTGATACAGACAGCTGTCTAGGGAATAGAATAAAGTTAAGGCTCCAGTCATGAAACTATCTGCAGGAAGAGTACTCCAGGTAAGAGGAGCAGAAAATGCAAAGTACCATCCCTATGACCAGAGCAGTATGATGGTGGTGGGGAATGACGGACGATGGTGAAGAGGCCAGATGGTGTGGGCTAGTAAGTCATGGTGAAGATTCTGTGTTTTATTCTAAGTGAGATGGGAAACCATTGGAAGATTTGTACAAGAGTAAGGCAATTTTATTCACAGTAGTAGAAGATTAGTGAGGCTCACTGTGGAGCACAGACTCTTGGAAGACAAGCAGGGAGATCAGTTAGGAGGTCAGAATTTCAAGTGAGATGACTGTGGCTTTGACTGAGGTGGCAGGAAGACGGATAGTGAGAATGATTGAGTGTGGGCTCTTGTTTGAAAGCAGTACTGATTGGACTTTCCATTAAGTTGGTTTATGAGTGTGACAGAAAGAAGAAAATAAAAATGATTTATATATATATATATATATACATATATATATATATATATTTGCCTAAAGAACTACATATGTGACTGGTATTCCAAGGAATGTGAGAAAGGCTTTAAAAAGAGCAGGTAGAATTAATGAGTAAAAAATCAATAGTTTCATATTTTATATATTTTATTTGAGATATCAATGAATATCCCCAAGAAAGCCTAAACAGTTGGAAATACAGTTCCAAAGCCTACAATGAAGAGATCAATAATCACAGCATTTCTCAGGTGTGGTTACTATGATTATTATTATTATTTGGTTTTTTGAGACAGGGTCTCACTATGTAGTTGAGACTGACCTGGAACTCACAACATAACCCAGGCTGGTTTCAAACTCACAGTGATCCTCCTGCTTCAGCCTCCCGAGTGCTGGGATTATAGGCATGCACCACTACGCCTGGCAGGTGTGATTACTATTAAATTATGCTTAATTATATTTAAAATCCTAGAACTGAAACTGTATATCCATTCAGTATATTCCAAAGGCTTAGTGAATAAAGAATTAGCTCTTGCTGGGGATTTAGCTCAGTGGCACTGCGCCGGCCTTGCAAGTGCAAGGTCATGAGTTCAATCCCTGGTACCAAAAAAAAAAAAAAGAATTAGCCCTTGATTCCAAGGAAAATATAAGAATATTTGTATTTTCCACCTAAACTCCTACTGTGTAATGTGGCATGTCAGATATTTTGACTTATCTATGTATCTTTTCTGTACATTTCAGCTTTGAATAATTTGTTCCTTTTGAATACTGTCACTCTTCTCCTGAACCTATTAATTTCAATCCTTCTTTCAAGATTTTATAAAACATCTCAGTTAATATTTCTTTCATTAAACATTTTATGATTATCTCAACTTTCGATTCTAATATTTTAAAATTTCTATTGGACATTGCTTTTATCTGTCCAGCAGCTCTCTTCCACGTATGGATTTTCATTAGACTTGTTCATGTTATTTCACTTTCCCTAACAAATGCCTCATCTTTGCAACTCCACCCAACTGTTGCACTGTAGTCTTGCCTGCCACCAGCTCCTATCTCATATGCCCCCCCGACATTTCACACACAAATATTAACCTCTTAGAATATTCCTCCAATCTTCTAGAGCTCTTAAGAGGCTTTCCCAATTGGTCAATCAGTTTTTTAACAGCTACTACCCCTGCTTACTTTTCACCATATATTATATGGAGCCCTCTACCTACATCATAATAAGTATAACCTAAGAATTGCTTATAATAATGCTATACTGATACAATATTTAATTCTCTTGTAGAATTATCTTATGAACAGAAACATCATTGGAAAACAGAAATGGCAAGCAGTTTTCATCCAACTTTCTAAAAATGTTTGCTTATTAGAAGTTGTTATAGTAGCTAAAGTTATTAAGAAAGCAGGAAGGGAAAGTTCTCAGTTTTATAAACTTTTCATAGGTTTTACATGATTTTTGGGTGCCTCTGGTACAGAAAGCACAGTGAGGTTCACGTATTTGTGGAATTTTATTAGTAGAAAATTTAAAATTAAGAAAGTTTGGCTGTATTTCTCTGCATTTTTCTATTAGTCTACTTGAGAGTAGCAACAGCACGGCCAAGTGAATGTGAAGAAGTTTGCTTGTATTTTACATTGCACATTTGAACTTAAAGTGCTGTAGAATTTACCACCTGTCTTTTTAAAAAAGTACCATTACTTCATATCATCCCGTGCTGCCTGAGATTTTTACATTATTTTCTTGTTTCATGACCAAGAACTGACTACCAAGAGAGATTCAAAGCACTCACCCATAGCTCTGTAGCTGGTAAGTGAGCATAGAGCTAAAAATGCTCCCTGAGTCCCAGCCCGGTGCTGCTTATCCTGCACAATAGCTGTCCTATGCACGAAGTAGATGAAAACCAATACATTTATGTAGGATTTATTTGTAGTTTACATTTGAAATGCACCTCCTGCCACATTCACATTTTAAAGTAATTTTTTAAAGGCAATTCATGAGCCTGGTTAAGAAAACGCAATTATAAATCAGTATACAGTGGAAAAAGAGTGTCTTTCTTGTGCCAGGTCCACCTCATTTGTCTTCCTGGGAAAGATCATGTTGGTACCAGTTTGCCCTATTTTCTCACGTTATGTGTTTATAAACTTATAAAAAATACTTGTTTTTTTTCTGAGTTTACTGGTACATTTTAGGTATACAGTACAGTTACATTCATTACTGGGATTCTGTACCTTTACATAATAGGTCCTGGTTCTCATTTTTTCCCCTTGTCCCTGCCCTCCCTTCACCCACTCCTCCCTTTTCCATTTACAAACACTTTATTTCCATTTTTTCATTTTCTCATATTTTTTCCTTTTCCCTTATTCTCTTTCCCCTACCCTTCCCACTTTCCCCATACCTTTAGCCCTTTTGTTCCTATTTCACATTGTCAATTATCTCATTAGGATCTTGTGTACGATTATAGTTTTTCATACCAGAGAAACGATTTGGTATTTACACATGCGTGACCTATTTATTTCACTTAGGAGTATATCCTCAATATGTATCCATTTTCCTATGAATGACTCTAATTTCTCATTCTTTATGGCTGAGTAGTATTCTATTTTACAGAAAAACCACATCTTCTTTATCCAGTCTCCAACAAAATACTTCTGTTTCTTAAAGTGATTTTTATAGGAATATTGAGGGTACACATTATTAAGACTGTTGGCATATTTCAAATATATAAGGCAACATTAGCTTTCCCTAATAACTTTCTTAACCATCTTTGCTAAACTGGTGGAACCTTGAGTTACCATGTAGTATGGTACCAAAGAGGACTCCTCTGAGTGTGATACCACATCTACATGTGCAGATTTACCTGTCCACTCTGGTTAATGCTTCTTAATGAAATATTTACAGTATAATTTGGTTTAACTTCTAAGTTTTGGTTTTTGTTTTATTTGTTTACATGCACAGAATGTGTCAACCAGTTATACGGAGTTGCTTAAAAAAAAAAATAGAACAACTCTCCATTCCGCATTTACCCCTTCCCAGTGGTAATTGCTTTCTTCTCTTTTAGCTGATTTTATTTCTTGAAAATATGGTGTTTTTTTGGTACTTTATTTTCCTGAAACTTTTTCTTTTGCTTGAGTTAATGATCTTTTTACCTTTTTAAATTTTTTTTTTCCTCCACACTAGTTACTTGTCCAACTTGAAATTCTTTGCCAAGTGTCTGAATCTCCTTTCAAGATGTTCAGAAATGTCAGGCTTTCTATTAAATCTTCCATTCCAAAAGAGTCTGTCCTGACCTGCTTCCGCCTCACCTGGTTTCTTCTGGGCTTCAAGCTCAGCTATCATTCTAGGGAGCGCCTTTGTAAGATTCTCTGCCCTATTGTCTAGGTGGTAGTTCTTCTCTCCTGTATCCTATGTCTCCCTTTGTGTTGTTTTTCTCCTTTATTTTCTGGGAAGGAGTACATTCTTTATTGACTCTCTGCGAAAGGATTCAGGAAGGCAGTTTTTTGAGACTTTGCATTCCTTATACATTCTATATTCTGCTTTCCAACCTGATTGAAAAATTTGACTGGCTATAGAATTCTAGGTTGAAAACAATTTTCCTTCAGATTTTGAAAGAATGTATCTAGCATTTCATAGTATTTGGGTGAATTCAGGAGTCTGAAATTCTAATTTCTGACCTTTTGTATGGGGATTATTTTTTGCTCTTAGAAAGCTTAAGAATTTTTTTATTGTCTTTGATGTTTGAGAATTTCAGATGATGTGATTTAGTATGGACATATATTTATTATTGATCTGGGAAAATAATGGATTCTTTTAATCTGAAAATTTTATTCCTTAGTAAAACTTTCCTTCTGAGTTTTTATTTTATATAAAATTATTTTGTGATTTCTTCTCATCTGATATTACTGTTCCCTTTGCAGTCATGAGGTTTGGGAAGGGAAATTAGATGCTGTATTAAGTCTGTTTTCTTTATCCCAAAGTTCCTGTTTTACTTTACACTTTTTTTCTCCTTAGTGATGAAAATTTTATGGATAAATAATTTAAATATAATTGGCAAAGATCATGTCTTCATAGAGCATTGCTTTATATTACAATTTATTATTTATTTATTTATTTACTTACTTTTCTTCAGTAACAGGGATCAAACTCAGGACCTTGTGCATGCTGTGCAGGTTTGCTGCCACTGAACTACATTTCTGGCCCCTATAACACAATTTTTTAAAGAATAAAATTTCAGGGAAAACTTTCAAAGTAGTATTAAAAGATGGCATTCTGAAACGGCATTGAAATAGTGGTAATTAGAAAGAAGACTCAAGAATACCCTAATCTTGCCTTGGGTCACCATCCCCCCCCATATTAAATATTGCTGAAGAAGGAAATATTAACAGGGAAGAAAGGAAAGTGCAAGTAATACTTTATTATTAAATGAGTTTCATCCTAGTGCTTGTTGCTGAACTTTGTTAGTCAGAGAGCCTAGAATATAGGGGAGACCCAGTCTTCCTTATTTAATTAGGTAAACTTTTTACAGCTAAGGAAGAGAGTAATTCTTCTATTAATTTTGATTTTTTTTCATTTATTGATTGAAAGAAATACAAACACTAATCCCCCTGAAGCAGAGGAAAAAAATAAGACTGATGAAATTTAAGAGAGCAAGTAAATTGTTTTGAGTCTGTTTGCCTCTCTTTCTATTCAGTTATTTCTTTTTTCCCTATTTCATCCTTCAAATAAAATGCTTCTTTGGTCAGCTTCAAATAATATTAAGTATGAATGAGATTACTATGTACATGTAGCAATCATGGTAATATTTATATTTGAAAAGATGTCCTCAAGTAGAAGTGGAAAAGCAAAAGAAGGAGAAATGTAGGAAAGGGAAGGAGGAAGGCAAGGCAACAAATGTTTGTTGAGAACCTACTATATTTCAAGCACTGTGCATCTTAGTTTCACAAACTTTTTAAGTAATCCTGATAACACGAGTGCAGAACAGCCATTTTTACCATTGAGAAATTTTACCACCAACAGGGACCACATGACCAAGGCCCCATTGTTAGCCAGGAGCAGGCTTGAGAGAGGAACCCTGAAGTTTGTCCAACTCCTCCTCTTTCAGAGGTGGCACTGACTTGGTAGAGAGATCTTTTCCCTGTAATGACTTACTACTTATGATAATTATGTGTGTACTCTTTCTAAAAATACTAAACAATGGAGAAGAAATGACTATGCCAATAGCAAAAGGAATCCTAGCACACATTTTTCAGAAAAACATAATTACCTAAATAGAAAAATTTCACTCAATTATGCATACATTTATATCTACAATTAATGAGCTTCAATGTTAAGCTGAAGTGTATTTTTATCATCTACTGTAACTGAGTAAAATGGCACGTTTCCTCTTTCTAATTAATTTTCTCATTAAGAAATCTTGAAATTTATCTTGACACTTAACTTTCTAAGCCAGTGAGGAAATATTAATATCTGGGACTCTTTTCTCCCTTAAACATACCTACCTACCCCTGGACTGGTCACTGAACTTATGAACAAAGTGTGTAAAAATATTCCTACAGTGGATCAAGTTGGATTTTTATTCAGTAGGAGTTTTTGGTCTGTGATGCATACGTGAATATGAGAGGGAGGAGTTGAGCTGAGCTGTCTGATTTTTCGTGGCTTGATTGATTTGCTTTGAAGGCAGCAATTATACTTCAATCATCTCACTTTATCCTTTTAAAAATGATTCAGTCTCTCCCTTTAGGAAAGTCTGCCCAATCCACCTTGCCAGGAAAATAGCCCAGCATCTCCCAAGAGAATGGAACCCTGGAGAGGGCACGTGCTGTGCTTCTATCTTCTCCAAATGGACTCAGTGACCATACCCCGAAGAGGATTGGCACACAGTACGTTCTAATGAGTGCCGTTTCTTCCTTTTTTTCATTATGGGCAAGTTCATTATGAGGAAGCAGAACAGCTGTCTTATACCAGCTGTCATTGCTATAGAACCAGGCTTGGAAAATCCACCAGTGTTTCTGTAATTGTTAGGTTGAAGACTGAACTGTCGTTTTACAGAGAAGCCCACACACAGTGGTTTTAAGCACATGAAAATGCATTTCTTTCTCCTGTACCAGTCTCACAAAGTCTCCTTTCTATATCTCAGTGGTTGCCCTGATGCTTCTTACACTCTTCTTAGTACTTGTAAGTACTTAAAGGCATAAAGTCAGATTCAACCATATAACAAACCTAGTGTAGCTACCTTCCTTAAAGAGAAAGATAGATGTTGTAGAAAGGATGTTTTTATTAAGCAAGAATCTGACCTATGATAATCTTGAAATAATCCACTCTCATAAGTTAGCATGATATCTAGTACCTAAGAATAGGTGGTTTGGTAGAAGTGGAAATGTCTTCTGAAGAATATGGGGCTGACACTTTGATTGTATACAAAATCCATTTTGTATTTTTTGAGTTTCTTGTGATGCCAGGCACATAGCTGCCCAATTAGCTGGCAGTTCTTTAGTCATCTGTGCAACTGGTTGTTAACTTTGACTAAATTTTTACCAAAGATTTGCCAGCCAAAAGATATCAGACACTTCTGTCGCTATCCACATGATCTTTTAGCTATTTTTCAGCACCACTAGCCTCATTCATCCCTTCAGACTGGAAGAGCAATACAAAAACACCTAGGGGTTGGCTCCACAATATTTTGAAAAGAACTTGGGTCTCAGGATGATTTAAGAAAGAGAACCTTCCCACCAGCTTCAACTGCTCACTTCAGAACTGGTACAGGTTAGAAGAACATATATGCCACTCACGTGTATGATTATACCACAGAGTGTGTGTATGACAAGACATAAGTGAAGGAATTAGCAACTCCTTTTAGTCATTAAAATGCTGATATCTGAAGACTTCTGATTTGAATTGCTAAATAAATGCATCTTCCTATAGGAATCTATAAAGTTGAGTTAATTGCAATTTAAGAATACATAATTTGTAAATATTTCTATTTTTAATTTTTTTGGGGGGATACCAGGGATGAACTCGGTTCCTTGCGCTTGCGAGGAATATTTCTATTTTTAAACTGATCAGTATGCATAATAATGCTGTTTCTTACTATATCTTCATTTTTCGGATAGTTCCAGTTGTTCTAAATCAAGATATTCTTATAATTTCTACATACTGGGTTTATCTTTGTCACCCATGATAAGAATATTCCTTTTACTTCTGATAACCACTCCTGATGCATGCATTGGCTTGAGGATACCAGACAAAAAATACCTACAGGGAAGGGTCTAGAAAAAAATCTTTGATACCAAAAGGAGAACTGAGGTAGGTTTTACTATATAGAATGAAGAACAAAATAATAAAATTTATTAGAAAATCTGCTTTACTAGCTAGTTTTATGTACCTTAATTCTAATAAAATCTTCCAGCTCACAGGTCCTATGTCTGAGCATGAAAATTCTTGAATCCAGAGTGATATAACTCACTCCATTCAGTTATAGCATTAAGGATCTAAGTAACAGGTCAAGATTAGGTCATTTTGAAACAAGTACAATTTAAAGGCTTTGAAGATGACTGTTGAGCACAGCTAGAATGCCAGGTCTAGTAAGTGGAATTTTGTAATTGAAGAATTTAAAGTTGCAGAATTTCAGAGGATTAAAAGATACAAGCTGTAGTGATAGAATTAGATTTCTAAATAGAATGCAAAAATAAAATGAACAGATGGTGAACTAGGGTTCCTCTAGAAACATTGATTTACTCAAGTAAGTCAAGCACAAATCACACTCGATATATCCTTCCTGTATAATAGAATTATGCCCTTCCCTAAGAAAAACAAGGGTGAATAAGGTAGTTTTCTGCTATTGAAGAATGCAGGCTAGTCTGGTGGTTCCCAAATCTGAGGAGCAAAGTTTTCTAAGAACAGCTTAAATATCTATCCCAGAAGTTTCTTTAGGAATGTTTGGGGTGGATCAAGAGATTCCATTTTGAACAAATTTCTAGAGGAGTGATGGCAAACCTTTTTAGAGACAGCACCCAAACTGCAACCCAAAGCCCACCTAGTTATTACAAATTGGCAACACTGCAATTAAAAATGAATACTGAGGTTTTATTTTAGAAAAAACGGTCATATTGTATATTAACATATTTTACCTCAAAAGAAAAACAAATAGCACATGAGACATAGGTTTGCCACCACTGCTCTAGGATCATTCTTATTATCTTGTGTATTTCTAGCCCATGGCAGTAGTTCCCACAGAAGTGATCTCCTGTACCCAAATACTGACAAAGTCTAGGGCGATGCAGACAAATACTGAGCCAAAAGTCTATCTCCCAAACACGTGTGGAGTCAGGGGAAGGCCAGCAGTTTGGAACAAAACTAGGTAGGCATATCACTGACTGTACCTAAAGGGGTTGTGAATGTGGAAGGTGATGATGTAGAAGTCAAAGGGAGAATCTAGCAAGACAGACACCAAGATTAGCAAATACAGAAAGTACCCATGAAACAGCCACCAAGAGAAAATCATCTTCAGAGGAACCTGGCTTGCTAGGGGAACTTGGGAATTGTGCGAAGTGGCGATGCGGGGAATTATTTTGATATAAAATTTTAAAGAAGGTTGGGAGAAAGAAAGGTGGGGAATGGGAATTCTCAGGAACAGGCCAGGCAAGAAGGGGATAGCCCAGTGATTGAACAGGGAATAAGTTTGAGAGAGAATCAGTCTGTGCTGCAGGTCATGGCTGGGGAGCACTGAGCTGAGGAAATATTTGAACATACAAAATTTTTCTATATTTGTGTGAACTCTGTGGACTTCCCCCACTCCAGTAAGTTCACAAATTACCTTTTATTTATGAATCCTTGGGAAGTAAAATGATTTTCTCAGGTGTCCCACTAGGTTTGTTCTAAGATAAGGTAGAGACAAGACAATTCACTCCTGTAGAACCAACTTAATGTCCTGCTCCTGAACCTTTAAGGAATTTGATAAATCTACATTGAAAAGAATAATAAAGCTGCTTTACTCCTTAAAACAAAGTGCTTTGCTTGGTAAAGATTAAAGAAGGCTGGAAATTTTTCATTAAAGATGCCAACTTTGCCAGAGACCATTTGGCTAGCAATATCTCTTTTAAGGAAAGGATGAACTGTCTACATGATCACAGATAATTCACTGTAATTTATTTGTATGCAGTCTTCAAGCAACATAATCCCGTGGCAAACTCTAGAGAGAGCCAAATACAAGAGAAGATGCAATAGGAAATTAGGAGTAATTGAATATCATTTTGTTCTTCTTTCTTAGCTTCTACAGGGCTATTTATGCAAACTTTTCCTGAAAGAGTCTACCTTTCTCCTCTGGAACATTCTCAATGACCCCATTCTTTAAGGAATTCTGTTTGATTGTTCAGTCCGTGCGACGTTATTCTTCCCATCAGGTGACTAACAGGAAAGTGGGATTTCTTCCCTCTCCCAGAAACAATAAAATCTACCTTCTATTAATATCATGATTTTTGCTTGATATCAATATCACAGTATATATGAATTAAAATCTACCTTCTATTAATAAAATCTACCTTCTATTAATATCATGATTTTTCTTGATATTAATATCACAGTATATATGAATTTACATGTGACATGAGTTTACAGTGAGAGAACATAAGCTTGTATTTGAGGCCTACCACTCATGTTAGGAAGATGAAATAATTTAACCTCTATGAGCTCATATTTGTCAATGATGATATGGAAATGTAATTAAGACTGACTTTTGGTTGTTATAATGATTCATGAAAAATGTTTAGCAAAGTACAGGGGTGTCCCAAATAAAAGTGAGGGTATACTTTAGCTTTACAATTATTATCCTACAGAGCCATTATTTTGTTATCTAAATTAGCCTCACAAAAACCCATAAGGTGGGTATGATAACTCTAAATCTATGGTTACTCCTAGCAGAGGTAGAAGATATATATGCAAAAAAAAAGCATTAATAGATATGTTTACATTATAACATCTTAATTACTATCTTACTTCAGTCTGAGGAGGTATAAAACTAAGGTTAGAAACATAGATAGTCTCCAACAACTGCATCCCCCTGCCAAATTCTGATATGCCTAAGCCCTGACATATTTTCTCTACCTCATGAACCAGAATCTACCGCTAGCCTTGAATTGAAAGATAAATCTCCTGCCTAGTTATTGTGAGGATCATTTTAGAAAAATGCTTCCATTCTATGGCAGCAGCATTCAAAGACCCCCTTTCTAGTTGTTAAAGGGCTAAAGATATTGCACATCTAGAGAAAGCAGCATAGGGGTAAAGGCCCTGGGGTAGATGTTGGCTTGATATGTTGGCTTAATATATACTTAATATATAATATATATAAGATATATTATATATACTTAATGTATAATAAATATATATAATATATATATTTCAGCAATATAGGGAATAATGTAAACAATCTGGACTGGTGGGGCAGACATAGCCTAATTTTGTAGGGTTTTTGAGAGTTGTGAAAAGGCTAAGATTTTACTCAAGGTAAGGTGAGATCCATCAAAGAATTTGAGCTCTGAGGAATGGTAGGAGCTGAAATTCATCATAAAAAGGTCACATTGGTCACTATATGAGAAAAGATGCTGAGCATGGAAGAACCAGTTAGAACTTGGCATGGTAGTAACTGCCTATAATCCCAGTACTGTGGGAGGCACTGGCAGGAGGATCACAAAACTACTGAGCCTAGTTTTGGCAACTTAGCAACCTGTCAGACCCTATCTGAAAATAAACCATAAAAAGGGCTGAGAATGTAGCTCAGTGTGCAGGTCTTGGGTATAATTCTAATATCATAAACACACACACAGAAAATCAAACAAAAACAAAACAAAACTTGGAGATAAAAGCACACGAATAGTAAATCAATGGCTCTATTTTTTTTTTTATCTGAAAAGCAACCATTTATCAGAACCAATATGAGTATGAAAAGGGGGAAGAGAAGGGTGAAAGAGTGGGGAGAGGATGGGATCTGAACCAGATGTTAGTTGTGGAAATACATCAATGCCTATATTCAAACATTGAAAAATATATTATATAATATACATGAGATATGTTTGGCTGAAATAAAAGCAAGAAACCAAACTCCCCACAGACCAAAAAGTCCATAGAGAACTCAATGTCTCATTTCCATTCAAATACTGGGCTAAGAGTGTGACTTGTCTTGCTTCTGGGGATGCTGCAGTATGGGAAGAACCCAGCCTCTTGCACTCAGACCTGATCCCAAGGGAAGTGCTGGGAGGCACCGTGAGCCATGGGTGAGACAATCCTGGCTATTTGGCAGGATGTTAGAGGGTGCTCTCTCTGTCCTCTCTGTCCACAGAATATCTGGCACCACCAGTGCTGGGTGAACAATGAGAGAAGAGTCCACAGACAGTAGAAAAACTTGGGGAACTGGAAGATGACTGCCAGGAGCTGAGACCTTGTGCTTTTTTTTAATGGGTGGGTTACAGATCACAGCCAAGGAGAAAAAAGGAGAAAGAGCCCTACTGAGAAGGGAAGCTGGGTGAGCCCCTAACCTAAGAGGAAAGGCTAAAACTCTCAAGTCCACCTTTGGGAAGATGAATAGAGTGTCCAAAGTTTTCTCAGACCAGAGGAAAGAAGGGTCAAGTCAGGTTCAAACTGTGGACACTAAGGAAAGATGTACTAAATATAGTGAATTATATAAAGTCTAAGGATCAATGTCCAATTCTGAGAGTTACACATATTTCTGGAAAAAATTCTAAGGTAGCTGTTTTCAGTGGGGAATGAAGAGGTGATTATGTTTATTGAACCATCTCATTCCTAGGAGAGTTGGAGGCTGTGAAGCATGAAGGGGTAAAATGACCTAGCTGCCCTGGGGTCAGCTTGTATAACAAAAAGCAGCAATATAAATCAGAGCCCCTAAGGGTTTCTTTGCTCCTGAGACAGTCTGAGTTGGCTCCAAATCTAAGGGAAATGAAATCTTAGTTCCCAACCTGCAGAGAAAGACAAGCAATAGAACCTGCCTTATGATTCCTTAGTCCAATGCTTTGGGGTTTGAAACAGCATCTCTTAGTGAATATAAGAAATAGAAAATACTAATACCTTTGCCCATAACATCCTAAATACATCTGCACTATTTAGACTCCAACATACATGAAAACACTGTCAACATCGGAAGTAGCAGTTTTGATGAAAGGTAGGAACAGGGAATTTGCCAAGGCCACTAAATAGGTCCAAACTTTGAAACAACTCAGTGAGGATTAAAGCCTGTGCCAGGCCTAATTTCAGGTCAGGGAATCCCCCATAGAGGACCCTAAGGTATTCTTCAACTTTGACTTACAATGCCTCACAATGCCTGTGAGGTGAGTTAGTATTATTACCCCAATTAATAGATGGGACCTGAGGCGTTGAAAGGAATGACTTGCCCATGGTCAAGCATTATGAATTGAATCAGTTGAAGAGGTTGATACATACAGTAAGCATCAATTCTGCTACTGCCTAGAGTAATTTACTTCTCCCTGTATATGTGAGAGCAAAGGGCAGGTACACTACACTCTACAAACTATACAACCTACAAGTATTTTGGGGGGAGATTTATTAAGTTTATTGGTACATTTTAGATATACAATACAGTTACCTTCATCATTGGAATCTTGTACCTTTACATGCACGACTTATCTTGGTTCTTATTTTTTCCTCATTCTCAGCCTCCCTTCACCCCCTCTAACCTTCCCTGTTCATAATGACACCTCATTCTCAAAATTTTGTATTGAGTAACTCAAATTCCTAAAACAGAAAAAGAAGCAAGATCCCTCTTACACAGAAACAGTAAGAACCATTGCCCCAGAAGTGGGCTTGGTAGTGTTTCAGGCCTGTAAGGTACTTAGCACAGGAACTCTAGCACCGCACTACCCTCCTGCTGTTGTCATCCTTCCTAAGAATACCCAGGAGGCAGCAGCTTTCCAACCATTCTGTTCCTCAAATTACTGTTTGCATAAACAGCCCTAGATTAAGGACATAAGTGGAGACCTCTATAACTGTCATATAGACCCTTATAATATTCTTTCCTCCTTCCAGAGCCTAAAAAAACCACCCAACAATAAAAACAACAAAAGCAAACCAAAAAGACAGTTGATGCCTTCCCCACCCCCTTAGATTTTCCTTTGGATTCTGTTAGAAACGATATATCCCTTATCTGATGGGGGTGAGTGGGATTCCAAACCCACAGCCAGTCGTGTCTTAGAATCAGATCCCAAAACTACTGAAATCTGGATGCTTTCAGCTTTGAGAGCATTGAGACACAAGCCAACTCTATCTCTTCAGTTGCACTCAAAGAATTTCTAGAAAAAACATCCCTCCTTCCTCCCATGTTCCTAACAGGAGCCAGTGTAGCAGGATTCTACGAGCAACAAAAACTCAAAGAATGACTTAATACAGAGTAAAATTCTCACAAGGGACACTCTAGTTTCAGGACTTATTCCAAGACCTATACAAGCCCTGCCCCCAACATATGCACTGATGTGTGATGACACTGAACAAATGTAGATGATAAAAAGCTCAAGATTAGGACTGGGGGATTAGTTCAGTGGTTGTGCTGCCTGCTTCATAAGCACAAGGTCCTGAGTTTGATTCCCGGTATCACCAAAAAAAAAAAAAAAATCCAAGACTGATTTTTTTTCACAATGATATCTCCGATGCAGGCTATGTTTGGAATTCCTCCCCTCCAAAAAAGAAAGCTCCTTAAAAAGTGTGATGAACTGGCTACTTGGGCTTGGATCAACTATTAGGATCACACCTGACAATGAAAGGCTCTATTTTGAACATATAATTTCAATACATCTAGTAACTTTCTAGATGGAAATAGTAAGTAGGCAATCGGAATAAGTACCCAAAGAATGAAGGAAGCACACGGGTGAGAGATAGAGATAGAAATAGGGACAGTGAAAGATACTGAGACAGAGACAGACATTACAGTATATGTAGATAGTATTTATAAAGTCTGAGGGCTTGGTGAAATCACCTCAAGAAGAGTCAGACATGGAAGAGAAGAATATCAAGACTAGGCCTCCCAAATTGCAAAAGCTAAGAGGATAGTTTAACAGAAGAAAACAGGGAAGAATTATGAAGTAGTAAGAACACTAGAAAAATTTTGTATCATGGTAATGAAGACAGAATATTGTGTTCAGCTATGTCAAATGCTGCAAATGGTCAACTACATTGAGTTCTAAGAATGGATCACTTTATTTTATAAAATATGGCTCTGCAAGAGGGGAAGTGGGAAGAGCAGGGGAAAGGAAATAAGGGAAAATAAAAAATATGAAAAAAGGAAAAAATGGAAACAAAGTCTTTGTAAATAGGGAAGGATGAAGGGGGTGAAGGGAGGGCAGGGGAATGGGGAAAAAATAAGAGCCAAGATGCATCATGTAAAGGTACAAAATCCCAATGACGAATGTAACTGTATTGTATACCAAAAATGTAACAATAAATTTAATAAAAAAAATAGAGAGTTCAGTGGAGTAGAGGGTTTGAGGAGGGAAAAATAGCCTGATCAAAATGTTCTGAAGAATAGAACATATTTGCAATTATATTTTTTTAAAACCCGGAAAGCAAATTTGAGATGAAGAAAGTTGGGACAGATACCTCAAACAACTTCTTTGAGAAAAGGGCATAAACTAAAAGATACTACAATATGTTTGGAGACTATGAGAATGATCCAGTGACAAAGAGCAGTTTGCTGAGCCAAGAGCATGGTCAATAGCTGAAGGAGTGAAAGCATTTAGAAGGTTAGAAAAAGAAAGGGTCCTAAAGCACATTTGATGCGATATTACCATCTAGAAGAGCAGGAAAGGAAGGTAAAGACAACTAGTGGAGGCATAGTTTGTGTGGTAGGAAATGTGGGTGATTTCTCTCTTTAAATCATGAGTTAGAGAGAGAGAGAGAGAGAAAGAGAGAAAGAGAGAGAGAGAGGACATGCTTGAAAGGTTTAAGAAGAACATATAAATACTCTTTATGTCTGACTCTAAAGCAACTCTAGACAGAACTCTAAATAAAAGATGGCATTCCCATTTTCCAACTTGAATAGACATTTCCCTCATAAGATATATTTGCCAATTTGTCTATTGATACTATTTAATTTAGTTAAATATATGCATTTAAAATCATATATTACATAAAATAATCTAAACCGAAAGCATAACTAAAAGAAACAACAGAAAATTTATCAGTTTTTATAATCTTAGTTTGCTTGTAAATTTTACAGTAAACATTTTTCATGTATAGCAGAAATATCATCGTAGAGATTGTCTTGAGAATGTCAAAATCTATGAAGACTTGAATATACAATGATTTCTTTTTTACTTTTATAAAATTTGACATTGGATAATAACTAATTAAGTGAATACTTGAGCAAATTCCCACCAATTTCAGGCCATATTCATCTAGGAGACTAGAAAAGCCAAGTTTTTGGGAAAGTAGGAGAGGAGGCCAGGGAGCATTCAGTGGGTGGATGCAGTCATAGATATCAAGGAAAAGACCAAGCCCAAGAATAGACCATTTTCTACCTGCATTTACTTCCAAGTACAAGTTTAAAGGTGGCTCATTTAGGGTGAGTTTTGCCATTATGGCTATCTTAGTACATTTTGTTTTGCTATAACAAAATACTTGAGGCAGGGTATTTTATTTGAAAAAAGAAGTTTATTTAGCACTAAGTTCTGGCATTTTAAGGCATAGTAATAACATTTACACAGATCTGGTGACAGCCTCATTGAAGAGGGTATCACAGTGATTGGGGCATAGGCAGAAGGGGAAAGAGGTCTCATGGTGAGATAGAAGCAGGTGATTGGGGAAGGGCCAGACTAGCTCTTATAACAACTCACTTTAGCAGAACTAATCCACTCATTCTAGACCTGATTCACTCCCTGAAAACAACATTAACCCTCTCATGAAATTAGTGCCCCCTGTGATCTAATAATCAGCTCCATCTCTTAAAGATTCTACCACCTCTTCTCTGCCACTTTGGAGACTAAGCTTCCGGCATGTGACCCTCAAACATAGCAATGGCTGAGAATGGGGAGAGCTAAATGTTCAGCATGTTTTAAGGGAGTAATGTTAGATGATCAAAATCCAGATAGATGAGGGCAGAAAGGGGAAAATCTAAAGCAATTTGACTTACCTTTCCTCACTTTCCTGGGCCAGAGGCGTAGGAAAACTTTGGGAGAGCTGTAAACCAACCTAGCAACACAACATGGCACTGGAATTCCATCCAATAAGACACACTGTAATGTTAGGACTAGAAGAGATCTGTTCTTTTATTACCAGAGATAGAGTGGGTCAATGCCAAAAAGGTTTCTCCAGACTGTCAAAATTTCTGTTGCTATTGGGCTTTCAGTTAGGACTAGAAAAAAGAATAATAAAATATATCGGTTCCAAATTATCAAAAGGTTCAAATTATTATACTAGCTAGGCCATTTACTAGATTTATGAATTTTAGTAAATTTCTGAATTTCTGCCAGAGTTTATTTTTTCTATGAAATAGTAAAAGAAACAATACTCATGGTTTCCCAAATTTGGAAGAGTGCTCATTTTCAGGTACTATCTCCTAGCTAGTCCCTGAGACCAGCTCTGGGGCAGGTAACGTAACCTTTGCACCAGGGAGGTGATGTGAAGGGGCTGGGCATCTCTCACCCACCAGCTCTATCCATTCTTTATTTCTGCCTCTGCTTTGTTCCTGTTTTTCCTAGACACAGTCCTCTGCCTCTGGGGAGGTTTGTGTTTTACCATGTCAATGCATGTGGCCGTGCACATGCACTTGTCTGCCTAACTCTCAGAATCCTTAGAAGGCGGGAAGAGCGTCGGCATTCTGATTTCTTTTTTTTTTTTTAATTTTATTGAGTTTATTGGTACATTTTAGGGATACAGTGCAGTTACATTCATTGTTGGGATCATGTACCTCTACATGGCAAGTCTTGATTCTCATTTTTTCCCCTTACCTCTGCCCTCCCTTCACCCCCTCCTCCCCTTGCCATCTACAAACACTTTATTTTCATCTTTTCAGATCAAGAAGAGAGACAGAAATACATCTGAGATTTAACTTAGACTAGGGCAAGAATTTTAAAAATGCATTGGAAATATTAAAAATGTGCCAGAAACTCAAATTATAAATAGAGAAATAAAAGATATAGATAATAGGAACTAGGGAGATGGATCTTTCAAATGGAAAGGGGATCAAGAGATGGGAAGAGAGCGAAGAGGAGGAGAGAGGGGAGGAAAAAGGGATTAAAAAAGGAATTAGAATGTGTTATGTACATGTATTGACTCCACATAAGGAATATAAATATTTTGTACTGCAAGCATGTACTAATAGAAAAAAAATCACATTAAAAAAGGATTAGAACAATGATATACTTCTGCTAAAGCATTTTTTCATCTTTTAAATCCAAAACATGGCTTCCACTGATACATTTTGTTCTGATATTTAAGAAGTTAGTTTTAACGATTACAGTTTTCCAGCTTATACTTTCATAATCCCTCCAGTGTTTAATATCACTATAGTCCTTGTGTGCTAACATCTAAACGGGAAGGCAAAACTGTGAAGTTTGCTTCCAAAGACCTCTACCGAGAGGAAGTCACAGATTTACAAACTGGTGTGACAATGAAGAGAATGCATTTGATGTTCCTTTATGGTGCCTGGCTCAGTTGGTGTTCATAGCTGGTAACTGGACTCACAGGAGGTTAGACGACAGAGAGAATGGAGCATGGCCATAAGAGGAAAGTTTAAAGCCAACACTACTGGTCTGTGGTCCATTTTGTTAACGTTTCTCCTTTCTGTAAAAATACACAGCACCTATGTAGACTAAATATATACTACATGGTAGCTGCCGTTATTATTATTCCAGAAAATAAACACTGTACTGGCAAATACCAAACTTGGTTTCTGTCCACAGGTAGAGTATGTGCTTGTGAGGGCGCGTAGGAGATTGGTGAATAAATTTCAATTGTCCAGTCATACCCTGTGTAAGAATAGATGATGGAGAGAGACAATAGAACGATTACTTCTATCAAGCTTTTGTTTTAATAGAAGAAATTTTCAAATATTCTTCAGAAAAGATGAAAAACTGTGGAAATCTGAGTTAGAAGATAGGAAAGAGAAGAGAGAAATGGACAAGGCTGAGTAACCAGAGTAACAGGTATTGAGAGTTAGGACAGAGGAAGCCAAAGCCCTTCTGTTTCTCCTTTCTATTCACAACAAGATCTGTGGTGTCTTTGTTGATAAATATTTCACCTTATTAATTCCCAGGTTCTGTCTGGTGGAAACAGCAGCAAGCAATATTGGTTCATTTTATATTTACAGATATCATCAATCCTCCAGTACCCTTAATATTTTCTGGGTAATGCAACTTTTCCTGCTATTTCTTATGGACAGTTGAAAAAAGCAGACTAAATTATGCCAACCTCTGTGTAGGCAAGATGATATTTTACAAGCGGCAATCATTTTACCATATTCCTACTTGGCAGTAATCCTTTTTGAGAGCAGAATTTATGTTTACCTAATCAGGGCGAGGGTATTAAAGTTGACTGGCTGATGTGCTAAAATTAACTACAACCTCTACCTATTCCACATAGACCCTAAGTACCATGTAAGGCCAGGTTCAGTGACAGTCTTGCCAAATGAGTTACATTTTGCAAGTGCAAAAGCAGAAGAAAAAGCCACTTTTATTATTAGAAACGCCAATCTTCTGTACTTCCCGTATCACTTACTTGGATGTTCTGAGGCTCAGTTACTCATCTCTAAAATAAAGTGATATTTGTAGTTTGTCATTAATCTATTTTCAGGATAAATAAGATTATTATGTGTAAAGCACTTAACACAGTGTTGGACATTTACAGTTATTCGACAAGTGTTAATTTTCCATTTTATTCCTCCTTTTCTTCCTTCCTTCCCTGCAACAGTCTCTGTGTTCAAGGCCACTGATCCACTAGACAGAATTGAGGAGAAACAAATTCAGAATCAACAGACAGCTTCACCATGCATTCCTGGGTGTGATTGAAACAATTAGTAACATTCCTTAATTTTTATATCTGTAAACAATGGGAGTGATATTCACACTGTCCAGCAACCTAATTAGTGGGGGCATCTGTGGATCAAAACAAACACCTGAGAAAGTGACACTTTTTAATAAATATTCAGGCACTTAAAAAGTTGATCTTTTCTCTAATTACCTTTAAATTGCCAGTCATTCCTCATTGAAATTATCTTGAGAGCAGCCCCCCAAAATTAAAGCCTCTAAGACACATCATTACACTCCTACTAATTTTGCCATATCCTCCCTGATACACTGTCTGTTTTTTGTTTTTGTTTCCACAAATAGTCATTTTAATAGGTACGAGGAGCTATCTCATTGTTGTTTTAATTTGCATTTCCCTGATTAGTGATGTCAAACATCTCTTAAAGTAACCATTAACCTTTTGTATTTCTTCTTTGGAGAAATATCTACTCAAGCCTTTTGCTAATTTTTGAATTTTTAAGTTAAAAGTTTTGGTAGATTTCATTTTTTGATAATAAGTTGAAGGAGCTCTTTATATTTTATATCTTGCATAGTAACCTCTTAACAGATATAGTTTGCAAATATTTTCTCCCATTCTATCAGTTACCATTTTTTTCTTTGTTCTTTTCTTTGCCATGAAGAAACTTTATGGTTTGATGTGATCTCATTTACTAATTTTTGCTCTTGTTGTCTGTGCTTTGGTGTCATCTCCAGAAGACCAATGCCAAGAAGTTTTATCCTATGCTTTCTTTGAGTTTTATAGTCTTGAGTTCTACATTTAAATCTATAATTCATTTTGACCTGATTTGTGTAAAATAAGATAAAATGGTCCAGCTGCTAAGGAAAACAGTATGAGATTTCTCAAGGAATTAAAACTAGAAATATCATTTGATTCAGCAATCACACTTTTGAGTATCTATCCAAAAGAACTTAAATCAGGATCTCAGAGCTATGCTTTCAATCCCATATTTATTGCAGCATTATTTAAAATAACCAAGATGTGGAAACAACCCATGTGTTCTTTATGATATATACACAGACTGGAGTAGAATTGGGCCTCTAAAAACAAGGATATCTTTCCACCTGCACCAACAGGATGAAGCCTGAGAACACTATGCCAAGTGGCATCAGCAAGTAAAAGAAGGAAAACACTGTATCGTGCCATTGGCATTCAAAATAATCAAGTTTATTGAAGCAGAGAATAGAATGGTGGCTGTCAGGAAACAGAATGGAAAAAATGGGGAGTTAATAGAATAGGTATAAAGTTTCATTTATGTAAGATGATTACATTTTACTTAGCTGTTTAGATCATTCATATAATTGTCAATATGATATCATACACTTAGACAATTGGTAAAAGGTAGATTTTCTGTTAAGTGTGCTTAGTAAAATAAAACTAAGTCCCTAGGGAAGTTGTCTTACTCCATTTTCTGCTGCTATACCAAAATACCAAGGAGTAGTAATTTATAAAAAATGCAAATCTATTTGGTTCACAGTGCTGGTGTTAGGAAATCTAAGTGCTGCACCTGTGGCTGGTGTAGGTCTCCAAGCTGAGTCATCATGTGACTTGTCTGTGCAAAACAGCTTGCACAATCCTGGGACAGAAGTCAAGCCAAAGTCTTAATCAGAAGACTATGCCCATTATAACTGACCTGCTCTGATAATAACAACATTAATCCATTGTGGGGGGGAGAGCCCTAATGAATTAATCACCCTTTAAAGGTCCTACCTCTTAATACTGCTGCAATGGCAATTACAGTTCAACGTGACTTTTGGAGAGGACATTCATATGATAGGAGAAGTGGTTCTCAACTTTGGCTGTACATTATAATCACTGTGACATTTTAAGTGAAAAACAAAGGTATACAAGTCCCAGTCCTTGAAATTCTGATTTAATTGTTTTGCAGTATATTTGGGACACAAAGCAGGTTAAGTGTTACCCGTAATATTCTAATGGGCCACCAGGTCTGGGGTTCATTTTTGGGGCAATCAAAACTACTGCTTAGAGTAGTACATCTCAAACTTTTAATAAACATACAGATCACCTAGGAATTGGATTAAAATTGTGATTCTGATACAAAGTGTAGAGGAGCCTGAGAGTTGTCCAGATTTCTAAGTCACCCTATAATGCCTGTGCTGCTGATCTGTGGGCCAGACTCTGAGTAGCAGGTGTCCAACAAGGATTCAAACATGGCCCATAGGACAAATCCAGCTTGCCACTATTTCTATATGGCTTACAGGCCAAGAATAGTTTTTAACTTTTTAAATGAATTTAAAATGTCAAAATCATAATAATTTTTGACACATGAAAGTAGCACTCATTAATTAAAGTTTTATATATGGCTGCTTTTGTGCTTTTGTGGGCACATTGGGTCTAGGATGCCACGTAACTCTGAATTTCTGCAAAGGCTCCCCTTATGAGAATGACTAGTCTGGGATGAGCTCTTTATTGTTCATTTTTCACACTGTCATATTGAAGGTATTCTCACATACACAGGATATCCATTGCATAGAGGAAAACTGATTTGAAGTTTTGCAACTAAAACAATAAATCATTCTATTTATCAGCAATTCTTTGAAAGTGGACAATAAAATCTGTCTTTGGACAGAAAAACAGAATAATCTAATCTGCTTTAAACTAAAATTGTAAAATATGCATGGAGATCTTTTCTCAGCATAACTTGCTGTCCTCAAATGGGAGCCTGCAATGATTTAGACCTCAGATGTCCCCCAAATACTCATTTGTCACATGCTTGGTTGCCAGCCCTTGGCACTACGGGGAAGTCAAAAACCCCATGGAACCTATAAAAAGTGGGGGCTGGTGGAGGGGGTTAGCTCCTTGGGGCTAAGCCCTGAAGGAGATACTGGCCAATGTCTCTCTCCCGCTAACTGCTACTTTCTGGCCATTATCAGGTCTGCATACTTCCTCCACTATAAATTCCTGCCATTGTGTGTTATCACCATAGGCCCAAGAAAACAGAGCCAAGCAACAATGGCCTGAAATCTCTAAAGCAATGAACCCAAATAAACCTTTCATCCTTATAAATTGATTGTCTCAAGTAATTTGTTGCAGCGATAGAAAACTAACACAGACCCTTGGATCCAATTTCTTTACCATAGAGTCCCAGTTTTATCTCTACCATAATATAAAATGATTTAAAGTTTCCACCCATCTCTCTCATCAATATCTTCAGATCCAAAATATTTATAGATGTCAACTCTGAAATGCTAATGATCACGACAGCTAACGAAAACATAGTTATAAAGTGGAAGTACAAAAATTTACAGCACGCCAAACTACACAAGTCTGTTCATTCTCCTGAGGTTACACAGAGCTGGCTGAAGACACACCAAGAGGACCTCTTCCTTCTTCAAGGGGTGACAAAAACTATTTTTTTTGGGGGGGTTATCTTGAAAACCCCTTAAAAATTTAACTTGTAAAACATACTGAATCATATATAAGTAAATAAAACTGTATTAGTGTTTCTTCTGAATGGTTTCAGATTAAGGCTAGTCAATATAATTGTGTCTGGTTTGAGGGAACAGTCAGGAGACCATGGGTGTTGGCTTAAATGGCAAGATTCCTACTGTTTTTGGTGCTCAACAGCATAACTAGTCCAGACATGTTGATCTAAGCTAACCATAATAAAATAGCTTCCTAGTAGCTCAGCTACCATAGAAACTAATAGGTCAGGAAAGATTTAGTAACTCACATTCCTCTATAAGCCCCTTTTTTTAATGAGCAAACATTGTTCTTTTTTCGATCTTGCACAGTTAATAAAAATTTTCATTAAAAAACAGAGTAAAGTAAATAAGTAAAAAATTAAAATTATTTATTAATGTAGGCATTTATTATAATAGCCCTGTGTAGTAAGTGTGATTATTCTTGTAATAGTTCAGTGACTTGCCCAAAGTTATGTAGCTGTTTCACGGAACAGCAAAATTCAAACACCAGTCTCAGTGACTATGAAGCAAGGTGAACCTTTAATTTCTTTAGTTTTGTATTTCAGTACTGAAGACAAAACACTTGGCACTAATCTGCATCCTCACCTCTTGAAAAAAAAAATTGACACAGTGTCTCTCTAAGATGCTAAGTTCTTCAGACTCGTCTTGAATTTACAATCCTCCTGCCTCAGTCTCACAGAACATTAGGGTTACAGGTGTGGTCTCCCATGTCTGGCTTTAAAACTTTAATTTGAATCTGTTTACTTTACTCTGGCAACCCTGGAATCTTTTGAGTGCCTTGGTATATAAAGGTGAGAAATTCTCCAGGCTGTCTTCTCTTCTTGAAGGTTCAAAATGCACATTAGACTGCTAATAGCTCTAGGCTTGTTAACTGCTTCTCTATATATCTATTTTTGTTTCACCCTGCATTCCTCAAATTAAGCTTTCCATAGATCCATATCCTCAACATCCGGGTCTTTCTTCATACGACTTTTAACAATCTGTAAAGTACTTTGGGAAATATGGCCCCGAGTCATTTGGGTCCTGATTCATGCTTTAGCCAGTTATTCGGAGTAAATTAACAATATACTACAGGAAGAAAAGGGAGAGGAGGAAGAGAGGGAGAGTTGAGCAGGGAGAAGAGGGAAAAGCAGGAGAACAGCAGGAGGAGGAGCAGGAAAAGAGAAAGAGATGGGAAAAAAGGAAACTGGTCAACCTGAATGAATTGCAACATGGGAAAGGAGGGAAGGATACATTTCCGACCCAAAAAATTCCTCTGGCATGTCACTCCTGGTTTGAGAATACAACTATTATAATAGTTAGAATAGAATAGAAGAATTACATTTGTAATATGCCAGTAGTTTTCAGATGATTTTTAAAAGGCTTGGTGTCTTTTTCAAGCATCTTTCTGTATGTTTTGAGTCCTGGTGGGGGGACACCAAGAATCTGAAGATGTGCTTTCCCTACCTCTCCTCTGGGGATCATAATACTTCAGGTCATAAAAACAAAGATATGGGATAGTAACAATATCATAGAGTGTATGAAAGGGCCCCCAGAAATATCCAAGCCAAGCCACAGTAGTTTAGAGGAAACTTTTTTGGATATGTGACTATGGAGGCCCATATAGGATCCTGGCCCTCAGAAATTGCTGCCGAGGTGCAACATGAACTCCGTCATTCTTAGCTGTGTGTCTATACGCATTTACTTAGCTTATCTGTGTTTAGATTTTCTTGTCTCCAAGATTGTGATACCAAGACAACTTGCCTCACAGGGCCAAGTGATGATTAAAATACTTAAAACATTTCTGACACACAATATGCTTTATAAATGTCCATTATGACTACATTTTAAATTATTATTTTGAAATGAATCAGTAAAAGAAAAGACACCCAAGAAACAGAAAAGCCCTAGGAAAGCTAGAGGCACATCACCTCTGAGAAACGTCTCACATGTTTGTCCTGAACTGCGTGCAGAAGAGAAGAAAAGCTGGGAGGAAATCAGCATTTGCATGGCTGGGATTTGGCATCAGGTAGATGGTGACCATAATGACCAGGTGTCATGGTCAGAGCTAAGAGCAGGCTGAGTTGAAACTGAAATGGAAGGAAATGAGCCAGGAAGAAATATAGAGCTGACAGTAGCCCAAAATATTGGAGTCACACATCCTGCCGTAGACTATCAGTCTAATAGCACCACACTAGTCTCATCTAACTGCACCTGTGTAAGGAGGGCTGAGAGGAGAATGTATCAGAAACAGGTCACTGTTAGAAGGCACAAACACAAAAAATAATCAGTTCTCTAAAGAGTACAGCATTAGTCTCGCTTTCATCTGAAATAAGAAGAAATGCATGCAATTAAATTGAAATCTTGTTGGCAGGGGGTGCCTTATTGTTGTTTGTCCCACAGATGTGTTTGGAAATTGTCGACCAATTAAAATGCACAAAGTTAGCAAATTGGCTACTCATTTTCCCACAAATGTACACTGAATGTGCTGTAAATGAGAATGCTTTAGAAAGTTCAGTGAAGTATACAGATTCCAGTTACTGGTAATGACTCAAAATGAGGCAGTAAAAATGTCACAGCCAAGTGTGGGTTTTACCCTTTCCTTTTACTTCTTGATGTGGCTCACTGAAAACTGTAATTGAAATGACTGGTTGAGTTATGGCTGCCAAACCCTGCGTTTGCTAATAGGGAAAGAAGAGAGGCATGGAAATGTTGGGGAAAGGGAGGGTGCCAGCATGGGGGAGGCTGGTACGAATGAGGGGGGCAATTTAGTTGTTTCTGTATTCCTCATCATAATGAGTGGTGGGTAAATCTCCGAGGTTTCTCCACAATCTGTTTAATAAAAACTGATATTGGTGTCTAATATCTGCTTGTTCACACTGTAATTGCATTCCATTTCAAAACTTCTCCTCTTGAGCTATGTTACCAAACCTTGCATTGCAAAATTTACAATAATTATAAGAAAAAAAAAAACACTGCTTTTCTGTATCCACATGGGCCCATGAATCCAGAGAACAAATTAAAGAGAAACTCATCCCAGGGGAATTTGAAATAAATTACTAAAGAAAACTGAAACAGAATGTTAAAAGGCTTTAAATAAAAAGCATCAAAGGGGAGGGGGAGACACTTCCAGAAGGCTGCTCTAAAAAATGTGTGACCAGAGCATAAAAACCAATTTCCCCAAGTGTTATTTCCTCTAAGTCAGTGATTCTTAACTCGTCCTTATGATCTAGGGAGAGGATGGTACTGGTTTATTTTGGATAGAAGCTGGGCGTGCTGTAAGACATCTCAAGATACATAAGACAATCACCTACAACACAGACTTACTCATTCAGCTCAAAATGTCATTAGTGCGGAAGTTGGAAATTCTTACTTTATATTAAGCAAGACTTCTCCAAGATATTTTTCTAGCTGAAGAATATGGTTGCTAGTATAGCATCCAGATCTTTAACAGGCTTTTTTCCCCTTTAAATAGTATCACGGAACAATATTGTATAGAAACTGAAGGAAACATGCATGTACAGATTAATGGGCACTTACATAACCACCAACCCAGGTCAAGAAATAGAATACTATCAATTTAGAGCCACCATCTGCCCGCAATGCTCCTTGACAATTATGACCCTTTTGTTCTCCTCACTCCCCAGACTTGGTTCCTGTTATTTATTTTTTGTAAGTTACTACCTCAATCTTCACCCTTTCAACATTTTAGATTTTACCTGCTTTTGAATTTTATATACATAGAGTCACAGGATGGATTTCCCTGTGTGTTTCTCTTTCTCTTTTTCTCCCCTCTCCCTCCCCGCACCCCGTTTCCTTTTCTTTTCTTTCCTGTACTGGGGATTGAACTCAGGGCCCTGCACTTGTGAGGCAGGCAATGTGCCACTGGGCTAAATCCCCGCCCCTTCCCGTGTGTCATTCTTTACTCATCATCGTATTGGGTTGCACGTGTACATGTGATAGTGATACATTCACTGCCAGTGCTGTGTTTATGCTGTCACTTTATCACAATTTGTTCATTCTATCATTATGCACATTTGGGTGGTTTTTAGTTTGAAATATTACAAATAATATAGCTAGGAACATTCGTGTAAATAGAGTCTGATATGTCCGTGAAACTATTTTGATAGGTTTATATTTAGGAATAGAACTTCTAGATAATAAAGATTAATATTGGGAGACAGTGTCAAATCCTTTCAAAAGTGATTATGAAAACTTAGTCTTCCATTTGTATTACTTGTGAGCACCAATTATCCCACAATTTTTGAAAATTCTTGGTATTGCCATTCTTGGTTTTTTATATTTCATTTTTTTAGTACATATTTGCAGTACATAATGATTACATTCATCCTGGGGAACTGATATATGTAAATAGCACATCTTAATTATTTTTATCTTTTTTCCTCTCCCTTGTCTCTCCTTCCTTGGTCTCCTTCCTATTTGCAAAAGATCTATCTCCCTATATCTCTTGGTCCCTTTGCCATTTGCAAAAATCTATTTCTTATTATTTGTCTTTCACTTTACTCCTTAAATTATTTATACTTTGCATTTTTTCTTTTTTACTGCTATATATTTTTTTAATTAATTTTATTGGTACATTTAATATGTGAAATATAATGACATCCATTGTTGGAAATTTGTATCTTTACATAATCAGTCTTGGTTCGTATTTTTTTCCTTCCTTCAATCCCTCTCTCCCTTCAAATCTACAAAGATTTTGTTTCCATTATTTTTCATTCTGTCATATTAACTCCATTCCCTTCCTTTCCCCTATGTGATATTTGAGCTTGCATGCTGATTTATTTCACTTAATATTATGATCTTACAGTGTATCAATTTTCCTATGTGACTCAAATTTATCCTTCTTAATGGGAGAGAAGTATTCCATTGTGTAGAAATACCACATTCCCTTTATCCATTCATCTGTTGATAGACATATAGACTGCTTCCAAGAGAGCTGTTATGAGTTGTGCTGGTATAAACACGAGTATTCATGTGTCACTGTAATATGATGTTTCTGACTCTTTTAGGAAGATACCTAGAGTGGAAGAGTTGGATCCAGTGGAATTTCTATTTTCAGTATTTTGAAGAATATCCATACTAATTTCCATCATGGTTGTACTAGTTTACATTTCACAACAATACATAAGGGTGCCTTTTTCCCTTTGGTCTCACCAGCATTTGTTATATTTGATTTCTTATTTTAGAGGAAATGCTTTCAGTTTTTCCCCACTTAATGTGATGTTGGCAGTAGGTTCCATAAACAGCTTTTATCAGATTGAGACAAATTCTTTCTAATGTTTTCTTCAGGATTTTATTTTTTTTAATCATGAATCGATATTGGACTTTGTCAAAGACTTTTTCTGCATCTGTTAATAAGACTGTGATTTTTGTCCTTGCTCCTGTTAATGTGATGTAGTACATTTATTGTTTTGTGTGTATCTTGAATGATCTTGCATCCCTAAGATGAAGCCTACTTGGTCATGATGTGTGATCTTTTAAAAAAATTGTTGCATTCTGTTTGCCAGTATCTTTTATATTCATAAAGTTTATCATATCATACATTTTAGGTATGCAATATGATGACATTCACCATTGTGAATTTGTACCTTTACATATCTTGGTTCTTATTTTTCTCCCCATTCCCCTGCCTTCCCTTCAACCCCTCAATCCCTCCTTATTTATGAGGATTTTGCATCTATATTCATTATAAAGTTTAGCCTATAATTTTCTTTTTCAGTTGAGTTTTTGTTTGGTTGTACAATCAAGGTAATGCTAGTTTCCAGGAATGAATTCCCTTTCATTTTCATCAAAGAATTTGAAGAGTATTGGTTGTAGATCTTCTCTGAAGTTCTTGTAGAATTCAGTGGTGAAACCATTGGCTCCTGGCTTTTCTTAGTAGGTTTTATTACTGCCTCAATTTCATTACCTATTATTAGATTATTCAGAGATTTTGTATTTTCTTGGTTCATATTATATATTTTATATTTTCTTGGTAATTCATATATAGGAATCTATCCATTTCTTCTGGACTCTCCAATCTATTGGAGGACAGGTTCTCAAAGTACTTACAGATAATCTTGCTTTTGATGGTGTCCACTTTGATTTTATCTGTTTTGGTTCTACTGCATTGATTTGGGTTTCTTTCTTTCTTTCTTTCTTTCTTTCTTTCTTTCTTTCTTTCTTTCTTTCTTTCTTCTTCCTTCCTTCCTTCCTTCCTTCCTTCCTTCCTTCCTTCCTTCCTTCCTTCCTTTCTTTCTTTCTTTCTTTCTTTCTTTCTTTCTTTCTTTCTTTCTTTCTTTCTTTCTTTCTTTCTTTCTTTCTTTCTTTCTTTCTTTCTCTTTCTTTCTTTCTTTCTTTCTGCCTGCCTTTCTTTCTTTTTGGTAAGATTAAAGGGTTTGTCTATTTTGTTCATTCTTTTAAAGAACCGAATAGTTTCTCTGGTGTGAAAAACTATAATAGTACACAAGATCCTAATGAGATAATTGACAATGTGAAATAGGAAGAAAAGGGCTAAAGGTGTAGGGAAAGTGGGAAGGGTAGGGGAAAGGGAATAGGGGAAAAGAAAAAAAATATGAGAAAATGAAAAAATGGAAATAAAGTGTTTGTAAATGGGGAGGGGAGGAGGGGGTGAAGGGAGGGCAGGAACAAGGGGAAAAAATGAGAACCAAGACCTGTCATGTAAGGGTACAAGATCCCAATAATGAATATAACTGTACTGTATACCTAAAACGTACCAATAAACTCAATTTTAAAAAAAGAACTAGTTCTTTGATTCACTGATTTTTTTAGTCTTAAATTCATTAATTTCTGCTCTGATCTTTATAATTTACTTCCTTGCCATATTTTGGGATCTGAATTATTCTCATTTGCCTAGGACTTTGAAGAACATCATTAGGTTTTTTTAATCGGCCATGTTCTGTTTTTATAGCTGTCATTCAAAGCTGTAAACTTTCCTCTTAGAATGATTTTCGTTGTGTCCTATAGGTACTGGTATGTTGTTCTGGAGCTATTATTTTATTATAGGAACTAATTCCTAATTTTATTTCTTCTGTGACCTATAGATTATTGAGTGTATTGTTTAATCTCCATGTTTTGTGTAATTTTTGACATTGATTTCTAGTTTCATTGCACTAGGATCTGGGAATATACGTTTTATAAGTTTATTGTTCACTTAGATACAAATTTCTATCAGTACTTTCATAATGATTTTTGCTTAACAATCTTTATATTAACTCAAGCATTGTGTTGCTGATTGAGTGTCACATACTTTTGCCTCCTGTAATTTGCCTTTTAACCCTTATAATTATGTATTTAATGAACAGGAGTTCTTAAATAATGTGGTCAAATTCAAACATCTTTTTATATATCATTTAAAATGCTGAGTTAGTCTGTCTGCCTGCCTATCTGTCTGCACAGTCTCAGAAATATTCACTGAAATAAATCTCCTTTCCCTGCAGCTTTTCACTGATAAGGCTATCATAAATCCAGTGTTCATAAATATGTGTTTTCTTCTCTGTCCTTCAATTCTGTTTCAGTGGAGTGTCAGTTTTTGAGCTAATACTGTGTTTTGTTGATACCTGCAGTTTCATAGCAAACTTTGCATATGTAGAACAAGACAAGGTTTTTCTTCTTTAAGGACATCTCAGTTGAAGGGAGGGTAGAGGAATAGGAAAAAACAAGAATCCATATATATCATGTACAGATTCAAATTGTCAGTGATGAATGTGATCATCAGCTGTACCTCAAGAATGTCTCAGCTCTCATTTGCTTTTATATTTGCATGTGAATTATAAAACTAGCTTTCTAGTTTTTACAAATACACACAAACACACATTTTAGAAATGTTGATTCCAATGAATTGAATCTGTAGCTTTTCAGTACTGAGTTTCCTAATTCATAACATGATATGTATTACCATTAACTATTTAGGTACATTTTGTTTAATTTGTTTTAATAAGTCATAATTACATGAATCAAATTTTATTCCATAGAAAAATTACTAATAATTTTAAGGATACAAGACTAAGGCAAAGCATTCTTCCTTTGAAGTAAAAAACCAACAACCTATATGCCTAAAGACTGATCATCTTTCTGTGTTAGATCATGTTATATTTCTGATTTAACATTCAATGTTTAAGCAATTCCAAGTAAATGTTCATTAAAAAGGAGAAACCATTCTGGTTAGAGATAAACCATATTAACATTCAAAAAATTGTTTGGCTCATGTGACAGTATCTAGATAAGTGATTTCTAAACAGCCATATGTTTGCTTCCCTTTGTGCAAGGTAAAACATGCTACAAACTTTCGACTAGAGAAAAGCTCCTATTTTTCTTTCTACTACTAAGTACCATTAGAATGTTTGCTAGGAGAGGGAATATTAGCATATTTTCAAAGGGGTTAACTACAACTTTTGTTTCTTTCCTTTTTTTGCATCCCCAGAGAAGAGAAAGAATTGTTTATAAGCCTATTTACATTTCCCCCTGAAAGTCTCATTTATTTTTTTTAGATACACTTTTAACTATTTGATGTATCAGTCCTAGTAAGAGCTATTTTAAATTATGTGTTTCTCCAAGATATATCATGTAAAGGCATAAGATTCCAATGAAAAATGTAACTGTATTATTTGCTTTAAATGTACCAGTAAGCTTAATGAAAAAATTTTATATTTCTATATAACATCATTCTTTCCATTGCTAGAATATAGAAATATAAAGAATTTTTAAAACGGACTGTAGATTAATTCTAATAACTCATCTGTAGATTATTTTGGCTTTTTTACTACCTCATAATATTATTTTCTGAAATAAGAGCTTTCTTTTTCAGTCATTTAAACATTTTATTTTTATTGTCTTATTTCACTTGCTAGAGTCTCTAGCACAATATTCATGGAAGTGGTGAATGCAGGCATCCTTGCTTTCTTCCTGATTGCAAGGAAAATTACTTCAATATTTCACCATTTAACTATGCTGTTTACTACAGGTTTTTGTAGATAACATGTATCAGATTGTGAAAATTATCTTCTATTCCTAATTTGTGAATACATTTTGTCATGAATAGATGTTGAATTTTATGAAGTAATTTCCACTGAGGTAATTTTTTCTTTATTTATATGACAAATCACAGTGATAGATTTTTGAATATATAACCAATTTTGCATTTCTATAATGAAGTCAACTGGATCATAATATTATATCCTTTTTACATGTTGCTGTACTCAATTTGCCAATATTTTGATTAGCATTTTTGCATTCATTGATGATTCATGACTTTAATATTTCTTTATTTTACTATCCCTTATAAGGTTGTGGCAGCCTTGTAAAATGAGTTGGATAGTCTGTTACAGATGAATCTGTACAGTATGGAATTTTTCTTAAATGTTTGCAAAAATATTTTTAATTATATTAAATAAATCATCTGAATTGTACAGACTTTTTAATTCAAGCCACATAAAATATCTTTAGGACATAAGCGATAAATATATGAAGCAGCAAGAAATGCAGTAAGAAAAATTTAACAAGGTATTCCAATAGTTATTTGGAAAGCACTTAATACATTCAAGAAGAAATAACGTATATGTATGCACACAAACACACACAGACATACACACAGACACATACCAACCACATTTGCTGGTAGCCATTGCTTGTAGTCCCTGCTTCTTTTTTTTTTTTGGTACCTGGGATTGAACTTGGGTCTTTGAGCTTGCGGGGCAGGTGGTGGAACCACTGAGCTAAATCCCTGGCCCTTGCAGTCCCTACTTTAAAGTTTCACAATACAGTAAAGCTTATAAAATACTGAGCTTTCACCAAGCTCTTACTATCTGTAGTCTTAATCCTGAATCATGTTTTGTCTCTGTCCACATTAACATGTGACCATCTGCTCTCAAGTCTTAATAAAGAATTTCCATTCTGAGTGCTGTATACAAGATTAAGACTGTTGGAGATGGGAGCTTCTAGGACAGTGGTGGCGAACCCATCACACACGTTGTTATATTTTTAAGACAAAAGATATTAATGTAGAGTTGCTTTTTGAAACTAAAACTGTAGGATTAATTGCAGTGTTGGCACTTTGCGATAAATAAGTGAGTTTTGGAATGCAGTTTGACACTTGATGTCTAAAAGATTTGCCTTCACTGTTCTTGGACCTTTTACTTTTAAAACTTTTCTGAGAGGACTGAATTAAAGATGAACAGATAAGAATTATTGGCCTTCAGAGGTAGCTACCTTTCTAATGCTCCCTAGTCTTTGGTAGATGGCTATCTTCTCCTCCCCCAATATGTTTCTTTCTTTCTTTTTTTTTTTTTTCAGATAATTGTCGCTATTTTTTTTTTCAGCTTTAATTGAGTTTATTGGTACATTTTAGGGATACAGTACAGTTACATTCATTGTTTGGATCTTGTACCTCTACATGACAAGTCTTGATTCTCATTTTTTCCCTTTACCTCTGCCCTCCCTTCACCCCCTCCTCCCTTCCCCATCTAAATCATCTTGATTTATGTTTTAAAAAAAAAGAACTATGGGTCTTGAAGAACACCTTTGTGATGGCTATCAACAAGCCATGATTAAAAGCTGCAGCATAGGGTCAAAGATTAATGTTTATTTTGTTAAAGGTTGCAATAAAGATTATCTTAAAATGGGTTTTACTTGTCAGCTAATAAACACAGAGAAAAATAACTAAAACAGAGTCTAGCATATTTAATTTACAATTATTTGTTGATCATTTATCTTTTTCTTTAATCCTTTCTATCACTGGCCTTTTATTTCAAAACATTTTCACAAAATGTAAGTGCTCATGATTGTGACTTTAAATTGCACATATCCCACAGATTCATCTCAAACTCTCTTTTCTTCATGAAAACTTTCTAGAATGTTAGTTCCGTGATCTCTTCTGTCTATACCCTGTGTCTATGGCATCTCTCTGTAATTCAAGCTGGCCTTGAACTCACTACATAACCCAGGCTAGCCTTGAACTTACAGTGATCTTCCCACCTCAGCCTCCCAAGTGCTAGGATTATAGGCATGCACCACCAAACCTGTTTTCTATGTTCTATTTATTAGCCAAATTAGTATCCATACTATTGAGATAGTCTTCATTTTTCTGGGATTACTTACTCCAAACAGCAAGTAAATGGTTTCGCTGGAATACAAAGCATTTTATTCAACCCAACAGTCTTGGCAATAAAATGCTACTGCTCCAGGGATATTCTTTACATTCTCTATCTGTCCAGGGCCCGTCAACTAGTCATTACGAAGCAAAAGTTCAAGGGACATAAAGCACACTGAGGAACAAGGAGTTGATTTTTTAGTTTTTGCATAAGGGTTATATTTTACATCTTCAATAGTAGTAAAAAAAAATCTGAGAATAAAGCAAGTGTTCTCTTGCACATTTTTGAGAAATCAAGTTTCTTACTTGCCCTGGAAAGGAAAAGATTCATCTTTCCTCACCAGCAGCGTTATTCATGAAACCAAAATCAAGTGAATCATTTCCTAGAACTGGAGATAATCCTTTTCATTTCGATGAGTACCTGTCGCAGATTTGGTCCTTATTGTCTTATTAATAATTTTAAAAATAAAATCACATTATCCTAAATAGGTGGGGTTGTTTGACTCTCTATGTAAAGCTCAATTCTTTGGCTTCCATTTTCAGAATCATGTCAGTGAGTGGAAAAGGAAGCAGGGTAAAGGAGCAGCTTACTGGAGTGCTAATACAAATGGTGGAGTAATCAAGAGTTAATCACAAAACATCTACAATGAAGACTTTAAAGGACCTATTCATAAATTTGAATCTTTCTTCCCTAGACCGTCTTATCAAATGCTACAGGAGGCATAGAAACCACATTTATGATTCATTAATAAAAACTGCTTTCCAGAAAGTGTGCCTTTTGCATAATCATGAAGTGAAGGAAAATTTTAAAGGAACTATTATTAAAAAAGACCTTGATGTGCAATCAGTGCTGATTTCATTCTTAACTGAGAATTTGTATCTCAACAATTCCTGCAAGTATATCTTATCTGACAATACATTTGATCAGCAATAACTGATAGATATTGTATTTCATTTTCAGCCTACAAACTGACCTGATGTGATCCTTTGTCTTTTATATGCGGCTTCAATCGGCATGCCAAAATTTATGTTGGGAGACTGCAAAAGAAAGTGTGTGACATACCATCCGAGGGAATAATGTGAAGAAGCTGCGGACAGTGGATACAATAGTCACCCTGGCAATTATGGGATATGACAAAAATACACTTCTTCCTTGTGTTTCAGAGTACTGACACAAATTTCTTTTCTTTCTTTGTTATTTGTCAAATAACAGTCCGAGAACATTGCAAAAGCTCCTGTTTAGCAGTTTGTAAGATGGTCCCATGAAAAACATTTATAAGTGATTCCAAAGGTGCGAAAGTTTCTAAATAAGAACATTTCCAGACTTTAAAAAAGGATCATCAATTTTGACATTTTCTTATTTAGCAGTCAGACTATTAATAATTTCCTTTGTGGTTTTACAGTCCCCATCACTGATCATCACCACAACTGTTGCTAGCACCTACATGATAATTATTTAATCATTATAGCATGTAGGATAGGCATATTATGGCCTAAGAATAGGCATGCTTGGCCTAAAAAGGCCAAGACTTAGGTAACTGAACTAACCTGAGTAAAATAATCCAGATAAATAGTGGCAGTGCCAGGATTTGAACTGAGGCACTTAAAGTTTTTAGCCACTGAGATATTCTGCTTCTATTCCAGCAGGGGATAGAATCCAGATAGTTAAGCATATTACAAATGTGTCAAAATGTAAAGTATATAAGTCCTGCATTAGGCCTAAGGAATTCTCCTGCAAGCAACAATTCTAAATTTTAGAATGTTGGGACATTCTAGCCAATGTTGGGAAAGGCAGAAAATTATTAGTAATATGAAATTGTGCAAAATAGATAATAATATATAGGTTACTATTTTTAGATGTATAGTCTTCAAATATCAATTGATTTAAATATACTAATGATTACATAATTTGCATTATTTATTTAATTTATTGTGTGTATGTGTGTGTGTGTGTGTGCATGCATGTGTGTGCGCGTGCGCATGCATGATACTGGGGATTAAAGGCAGGGCCTTAGCATTGAGCTACATCATTACAATTTTAAATTTTGAGACATGGTCTTGCTAAACTTTCCAGACTAGGCTTGAATTTATAATCCTCTTGTTTCAGCCTCCTGAGCCTCTGAGATTATGGATGTATGCCATTACACCTCCGTAGTCTTTTTTACTAATGAGTGGAAGAAAGAACAACACAGCAAAGTGGTTAAATACACAGACCCCAGTTCATGGGTTCAAATCTCAAGTTTCTCAATTTCTAGCTTGGTAGACTTGGCTAAGTAACCTAAGCTCTATATCTTATTTTATTCATATGTCCAGTGAGTTTTTAAATAGTGTTGACTTCATAGAACATTAGTGAAAATAACATGAAGTAAAATTTGTGTCACATTCATTTGAAATACTTATCAGTCTGCACAGGAAGCACTATGGGTTTCCTTGGAGGCCAAACACATAAGAAACTATCCTTAAGAGGTCTGCAACTGTGTTTTGGGTTAAACTGAAAATACTGAGAACCACTATTTTAGAACAGATACACTGAAACATCCTGTTTGTTGATTCAGAGGCCAGTTTTGCATCCTTCCAGATTATTGATATTTTTCCTAGTACTGGTTGCTAGGCATCTATGCTTTAGGGAAGTGAGATGCTACTCTACAGCATGTAAGGAACTTGTGTGTAGCATTTGCACTTAAGTGTTGAATCAAAGTCAATAGAAAATGATCACCTCTGGACAATAACATTTATTGCAAAGGCAATATGTTAGACATAATTTAAATACAATAGACAAAGAAAAATTCAAGGATATCATTTTTAACTTTCATTTTGAGAAATAGACCCCTATTTTTGTGTCCATTAACCCAGTTTATATAAGGAATTCTGCCCATATATACAAATAAATAATTCTCTCATCAAGTGAATTTTGAGTGCTATATTGAGTGTTATATTGCTAATTTTGATTCTGTATCAATTGCTATTTTTCTCCTCAAATGGAATCTCCTCTGTTTGCTGAATGGTATTTGATAAACCCTTGCATTTATTTGTATTCAGAAACTCTGCTGAAGTATATGGAAAGTCATTTTTTGGCAGCCTTAGGTAGTTGCAGATGAAAGGCTTAAGAAGTAGTGTTTCCCTTACAGGCAAGTGAGGAAAGATACTGTTGAAGCTGGGTAAAAAGACTTAATACCAGGCAAATAAGGAAATAATTACGGGCAGGAAAAACAATTTGGCTCTATCTCAGGGAAGTTAGGGAATCCCAGCATTTCTAAGAAATCTTCATATTGTAGCCAGCCACACACACACACACACACACACACACACACACACACACACAAACACACACACCCTACATGCCTAAATTTGTGGCAGAAAGAAAAATCAAAGCAGTAGTTTGATTGGACATTAGGGTCACAAAATTTGAGAATGAAGATACCACTCTGTACACACACCTGTTGGGTGAATTGAGCGTGACCCATGGGAGTTATTCTCAGAATCTGAACAATAAACGAGAACTATGTGAGGTAAAAGAAAGAAAATGCTAAACATTTCCTCTGACATGAAAGGACAATGCATTCATCTTTGATATGGGAACCGAAAGCGAAAAATGTGTGTCTGACATGCATCCTAGAACAATGTCCTGCTTGTGTGTGTGGCATCACAGGGAATAGTATCCACATTTCTGTTGTCCTTATTATCCATTACAGTGTATTTTATGGTCACAAAGATAGATCCTTAGCAAGCAAAGGACATTTACTCTTCCATATACTACAAGAATAAAAAACAGAGTGGACTACTGTGCAACAATTTAAGATATCACCAAAAAGTCCTCTTTTCTCAGAGCAGTGCTTTTCAAATTGCGGGGGCACACACCAACTGGAGGTCTTGTTAGAAAATCATTTGCTAAGTTTCATCCTTAGTTTCTGATTCAGCAGGTATGAATGGAACCTGAAAATCTGCATTCCCATCAAATTCTCATGTGCTACTGATGCTGCCAGCTGTAGGACTGCATTTGGGCAATACTTGTACAGAGCAGTGTGACAAAGACCCAAGGCATCCCATCTTTTTAAAAAGCTTCTGCACTGCAAGAGAAACCAACAGAGCCAGGAGACGACCTACAATGTGGGAAAAATTTTTATCAGGTTTCTCAGACAAAGACCTATTATCTAAAATATATAAAGACTAAACAAAAAATCAGACTCCCTAAATAAGAAGACCCATTTCAAAATGGACATCTGAAATGAACACACTTTTCTCAGACAAAGAAGGAAGAACAGCAAATAAACATATGAAAAAAAATTTCATCATCACTGGTCATTTGAGAGATGCAGGTGAAAACAACACTGAGGTTTCACATCACCCCAGAAACAATGGCTGCTATCAAGAAATCAATCAATAACAAATGCTGGCAGGGTTGTGAGAAGGAGGGAACCCTTCTCCATTGTTGGTGGGAGTGCAGACTGGTGCAACCACTGTTGAAATCACCAGTATTTAAAGACTTAACAAGTGGTCTGTACCTTCAAAGGCAAAAAAGTCTATTTCAAAACTCATGGATATCAAAGAATTAGGGAAATATGATTCCACCAAATAGAAATCATGAAAGTCCAGTAATCAAACCCAAAGAAATTTAGATGCAGGTATTTTCTGAAAAAGTCTTCAAAATCATCAAAGAAGTTTAATGAGATGCATGAAAATACAGATAGACTATTAAATGAAATTAGGAAAATAATGTGTGAACAAAAGGACAAATTTAATAAAGAAATAGAAACCATATAATAATTAAACAGAAATTCTAGAGCTAAAGATTGCAACAACAGAACTGAAAATTTAAGAGTTTCAACAACAGACTTCATCCTGCAGAAGAAAGATTTAGCAAACTCAAAGACAAGTAATTTGAAATTAGCCCAAGGAACAAAAGGCAAGAAGATTGAAAGGAGTGAAGCAAATTAAAGGTTTTATAGCAAATTTTATATAGCAAAAGGTTTTATAGAAAATTAAAGCTTTTAAGAAAATAAAAGTTTGATACCATAAAATGTGAAAGGACACAAGCTATGAGAGTATAATGAAAAGAGGAAGAGAGATAAAAGAACATAAAACTTATTCAAAGAAATACTGTCTAAAATCTTGGAAGGGCAGACATACAGATTCTGGGAGCTCAAAGGCTTCCAAACTAGATAAATCCAAAAAAAGAATATCCTGGGACACATAACAATAAAACCGTCAAAAGTCAAAGACAAAAACAATCTTGAAAATGTCAAAAAAGAATAAACTCATCACATATAAAAGACTTCCCTTACTGGTGGGACTGATGGGCTGGGACTTATGAACAAAAACCTTGCAATCTAGGAGGGGTGGAATGACATTCAAAGTGCCAAGATAGAAAAAAAAATGTAAATGAAAATAATACACCAGGCAAAGCTGAGCTTCACAAATGTAAAGACGAAGACATTCTAAGAAAAACAGAAGCTGAGGGTGTTCATCATTACAAAATTGGCCTTACAAGAAATGCTAAAGGGAATTTTTAAAGTTGAAACAGAAGATAACAACAATAAGATAAGTAACAATATGAAAATATATGAAAGCATAATATTCGCTGATAGAAGTAAATATATATAGTAAAATTCATAATAAGTTTATGCTGTAAAGTGGTGTGTGACTTATTCTTAACTAGTACTATATATGTGTTAAAAGACAAATACATTAAACAAACCATAACTATAAATAACTGGTTAATACACATACAATACAAATGCTGTAGATATAAAGAATGGCATTTTGTGTAAAAAGGAGATGTAAAAGTATAGAGTCTGTATGCATTTGAAGTCGAGGAATTACCTTCTTAACTTAGAATATTATTGCTAGAAGATATTTTATATAAACTTCATGGGAAGTACAAGTGAAGAATCTCTAGTAGATTAAAAAACATAAACAGAAAGGAATCAGAATATACCACTACCAAAATATCACAAATTATAGAGAACCAGAAAGATTGGAAGAAAAACCTGCAAAACTCTAAAAAAATAAATAAAATGCCATTAGTAAATGCTTATATATCAATCATTACTTTAAATGAGAATGGATTGCATTTTTAAAATAAAGTTACAGAGTGGCAATGTGATTTTTTTCAAAAAAACAAAAACAGTTCAACAGTATTCTTTCTACAGGAGACTCATTTTAGCCTTAACACATGTGTAGACTGAAAATGAAGGGCTACAAAAGGATATTTCTGGCAAATGGTAAGAAAAATGAAGAGCAGGGATGGCTATATTTCTACCAGATAAAACAGACTTTATGTCAAAAACTATAAAAAGAGACTCAATATTTTTAGATATTGATTATGGGATAAACTTAACAAGAGGATACAAGAATTTTAAGAAGAACTAAATAAATCAGTAACATACAATATCATTGGGTTCAGACTCTACATAGCAAAAAAAAAAAAAAAAGTTTTCCACAAAATGATATGCAGATTTAACATACTTTGTGTGAAAATGTTAGCAAGACATTTTGTATACATCACAAGATTATTTTAATATTTATATGAAAACTGATATGAAGTATAAGTGTTAAAAACTGATAAAATGGGATGATATAATTTCAAGATTTATATAGCTTTAATAATCAGAACTACATGATCTAGGCAGAAAAATGCATAGTTCAGTGGTGCTTGAGCGGTATGGCTTCCATAAAAAAAAAAAACTCTTAACCTAAGTACATAATGGATAACTCAAATTAATCACAGAATTCTGAAACAAAATATGTGAAACTGTAAAACATTTAGAAGAAAATATAGATCTTTAGAACCTAGGGCTAGTCATAAAGATCTTAGATGATATCAAAAGTGCAATCGATAAAGTCAAAATTTAATAAACTGGATTTTATCAAAATTAACAAGTTTTCATCTCTGAAAATATTTTTAAGAGTATGAAAAGACAACCTACAAGGAAAATATTTGTTAATCACATATAGAATCATGGCTCCTATCTTGAATAATATAGAGTACTCTAAATTCATCTACCTCCAAAAAAACCAATGATCCTATTTGAAAACAGGCAAAACTAATAAACATACTTTCACCAGAGAGGATATATAGAGTGCAAAGAAGCACATGGAAATCAGTCTAATATCATTAGCTGTATTATAAGATTTGAATTACTACACCAAAATACTTGAGGTAGTTAACTTATAAAGAGAAAAAGTTTTATTTTGGATTATACAGTAGTTCTGGAGTTTCCAGCCCAAGATCAGGTGGTCACATATTCTTTAGGCCCCTGGTAAGGGTGGCACATCATGGTGGGAATGTGTGGTGAAGCAAATAACATACCTTATGAGCCAGGAAACAGACAGACAGAGAGGGACAATGGTTCCATAATGTCCTTCAGAGGCATGCTTCCAATGACCTAAAGACCTCCCATAAGGCTTCATCTGCTGAGAGTATTTCTGTCTCCTGTGGTATTTCTCAATAGCACCACCCTAGTAGACCAACACTAGGATGCACTGACCTTCAGAAGTTCCACATTCAAACCATAGCAGCAGCTATCAGGCAGATAAAAATTAAAATAATGAGACAGCAACACACATTTATCAGGAACAGCTAAAGAAACTAATGGCAACATTAAATGCTGGTGAGGATACAAAGACACTGGATCAGTCATTTATACAATGCTGGTGTGGATGCAAAACAGCTCAGCCTCTCTGGAGAATACCTTGGAGCTTATTAACAAACTAAATATGCAGCTATCATATATCCTAGTAATTTCACTTCTGGGCATTAATCACAGAGAAATGAAGACATTTTCACACCACTGTACAGAAATATTATATTAGTTTTACTCTTAAAAGTACCATACTGAAAATAACTTAGATGTATTTTAGTGGGCAAATGGTAGAATAAACTGTGATATACCAATGTGATGGAATACTGTCTAACAATGAATGAATTAACTACCAGTATCTACAACCACCTTAGTGAATCTCCAAGTAATTTTTCTGAGTTAAAAAAAAAGCTAATCTCAAAAGGTTACAAACTGTATAATTCCAATTATATAACATTGAAAAGACAAAAATCCCAGATCTAGAGAATGTGGTTAAGGAGATGACAGAGATGGAGTGTGGAGTGTATATGGCTATAAAATGTAAAGCAGTAGATCCTTGTGGTGATGTGAATATTCTGTACTGTGATCATATCAATGTTGAAATTCTGGTTTTGATATTGTACTCTAGTTTTACAGTAAGTTACCATGAGGGCAGACATAAGGTCAAGGGTGCATGGGATCTTTCTATATTTTTTCCTTACAACTGTTCGTGAATATAAAATAATCTCAAAATAAAAAGTGTAATTTAAAAAGTATTAATCCTCATAGTAACATATGGATGTGTTAGCAAACCTTTACAAGGTACAATGATTAGATAGCAAATTCTTTTGCCTCCTTCCTTCCATTTTACCATCCCTTCCTTACAAGACATTAGGAATATCAAGTTACTTTGAGAAGTTGTTCCTCCATTGTTTCCTCCTCAACCACCAGTTGTCTTAAACTTAAAGGGCTATGCCAGCCATTGAGAGATGAAAATTTTCAGGTTAGTGTTATGATTAGAGTTGCTTTTAACTTACTAAACAGTTAAGGAGAAAGTTAAAGTAGTCAGTCATCTTATTTAGGAATTTCTTACTTTATTTTTTTCTTCACTTTTAATATTTAATAATTGTAAGTTTAGCAGAAAATTGAAGGGCTAATGAAGACATAATGATAAATTATTTGAGAAATGAGTAATACAGCTAAATAGAAATGCCCAACATGCACTTTCTCTTCTACAGAGAAGAATTAACAGGTATATAGCTCTATATTGAGATGAGTGACTGTAGGACAACACTGCAACTCAATGGAAGAAAAATGGAAAAGCTGTAAAATCCATAGAGCTAGGAAAGTAGCATATCCAGAGCAGTAAAATATCCTAGCATCTGCCACCCTTGTCCCATAGTGTAGGAAAAGGGTCTGTCCTCCATAGGTGTAAAGTTAAAAGAGAGTTCACAGTAAGTGCTGCAGTGAACATATTGGCAATCCTAGCTATTAGAAAGTTTCTCAATCCTTACAGGCATATAGCCTAATTAGATATAGCCTAAAATCTGCACAGTAGTGTGGTTTGGAAAAGGGATTCATTCTATCTCTCAGCAAATCCCCAGGCTACTTTAATCAAGAGCCATTTTGAAAAGTGGCCCATTATCTAAGTTTGGACTGCTCTAGGGGATAGAAAGATCTGTGTCCTCTCATTTCTGGAATTCCACAAATCTTCTACTGCAGAGAACCAGACTTGAACCAGACTTAGCTCAGTGGATTTATTGTCACGTAGACCTACTGGGTTCATTACACTAAGGCAAGCAAGTGTTGCAACATAGAAGGGAGTTGAGGATGCTGCTTTTAATAACTTGGGGATTTTGAAACTTGCCTTGAGCCTGGATGCCTGTCCAGTTGCATATAGTTTACATGGAAGCCAGGAGTAAGGGCAGTTGACCACGTGGTTTCTACCATTCCTCTTCAAATGCTATACATGGCAGAGAAAAAACTCTTTGGCTCCACTGCTAGCTTTCCCCTGGGGGAATACAAGGGATGGTCTTGAGACATGCTATTATAGCTCTGGCTATTACTGTCCCACATTCAGGGTGAAGAACCTAAGATCGTATCCATGTTTTTCTCTTATTTGTTCACACAAACACCTCCACTGAGAAAAATTTTGTCTGGCTTCAGCCACAATCCACTTCAAACTGCAGCAGCAGCTATCAAACAGATACAAATTAAAATAATAAGACAGCAACACACATTTATCAGGAACAGCTAAAGAAACTAATGGCAACATTAAATGCTGGTGAGGATACAGACACTGAATCACTCATTTATACAATGCTGGTGTGGATGAAAAACAGCTCAGCCTCTCTGGAGAACAATTTGGAGTATATTAACAAACTAGATATGCAACTACCATATATCCTAGTAATTTCAATTTTGGGCATTAATCACATTGAACACATGGTCTCCATAGCACAAGAACTGAAAAAGTGAGGAGTAGAAGGATGGAAAAGCTGCAGCAATCACTTACCTGTAGGGATGCACAGCTGAGGGGTGTCAAGAGAGCCTGTTTCTAGGCAGGTTTGTTTACAGTTGCAACTGAGAGGAATATTCCAACATTTGCTGCCACTGTACCTACATAGGTTCCTTGCACCATACTGGGCCATATACTGCTAAGAAAATTGATTGTGAATGCTATGATTTTTTTTTTTTTTTTTTTTTTTTGTTAGTACTGGGGATCAAACTCAGGACCCTTTTCTTGCAAGACAGGCAGCAGAACCACTGAGCTAAATCCCCAAGGTCTTTTTTGTTTTTGGTGCTGATTCTTGCCCCTTCTTCTCCCTTAAGGACCTTGACCTAGACTTTCTAAAGATCATAACTAGTAACAAATTCCAAAGATATAAAAGTGAGTGAAAGAGCTGATGGATAATTTAAAAGAATGATTTTTAAAAGTTCATAAAATCTATGACAATACATATAAACATTTAATTAAAATTAGGAAGACAATGCAGAATATGGATGAGAAATTCATCAAAGAAAAATTTTGAAAAAGGACCAAATGGAAACAAAAAAGCTCAATGAGCCAGATAAAATGTCAGTTGACAACCTCAACAATAGACAGATAAAGTGGAAAGAAGGAATATGGTAACTTGAATACAGGTCTTTGAAAATACTGTACTCAGAAATAAAGAAATGCAGAATGAGAAAGAAAACATGAAGAGAGCACTCATTGACATACAGATGAGTGAGGCTTATAGGACTCCAAATAGCCATGATTTAAAAAAAAATTCTACACCTAGACATATAATAGTCAAGATCCCAGAAACCCAACAGAAGAACAAAATACTACAAGAAGTTATAGAAAAGAAACAAATCATATACAAAGGAAAGCCCAACAGAATCACTGCAGACTTTTCAACACAAACCCTCAGTCAAGGAGAGCCTGGAAAGAAATATTTAAAATTCTAAAAGAAAATGAACTTCAACCTAGATTGATGTATCCTGCAACACTAACTTTCAAAATTGACAGAGAAATTAGATACTTCCACAATAAAGAACACCTGAGAAGCTTCATGAATACCAAATCAGCACCCCAAACAATTCTAAACAAAACCCTAGAAAAAGATAATGAGAGTCAGAACTTAAGGAGGCCCAACAAATGAAAGCCATCAGAAAAATCAATAAATTAAAGGGAAAAGGGGAAAAACATAAAAGAACCAACAACAATAAAATATCATGACAAAGATGACTCAATACATGGCATTTATAACCATCATTATTAATGGCCTCAATTCACCAATTAAAATAAATAGGCTGGAAGAATAGATTAAGAAGCAAAATCCAACAATATGCTGTATACAAGAAACACACCTAATTTAAAAATAAATTCATAGACTGAAAGTAAAAGGATGGAAAATAGTTCTCCATGTGACAAAAACCCAGAAAAAAAAAAAAAAAACAACAAAAAAAACCAGGGGTAGCTATCTTATTGGCAGACAAAGTAGATTTCAAACCAAAACTAATAGAAGGTCATTACATCCTGGTAAAGGGAATAATCCGAAAGGAAGACATAACAAATATAAATATATATGCACCAAATATTAATATCCCCAACTATATAAAACAAATATTACTGGACATGAAAAACCAAGTAAACACTAATATAATTATAGTGGGGGACCTCAATGCCCCACTTTCAAAAATAGATAGATCATCTACACAAAAATCAACAACACAAAATACTAGAACTGAACCAAGCTTTTGAACAAATTCATTTAATAGATGTCTACAGTGTTCCACCCCACAAAACAAGAATATGCATTCTTTTCAGGCACATGGGTCATTCTCCAAAACAGACCACATGCTAGCTCATACGACATGTTTAGGTAAATGCAAAGGAATTGAAGTTATCCCCTGTACACTATCAGACCATAACACAATCAAAGAGGAGAACAATAACATAAGAAACCCCCAAAACTCCACAAACACATGGAAGTTTGCATAACACTCTCCTGAACAACCAATGGGTCACAGCAAAAATATAAGAAATGAGACAGTTCCTACGATTAAATTATAATGCCAGAGGGGGTGAAGGGAGGGCAGGGGTAAGGGGAAAAAATGAGAATCAAGACTTGTCATGTAGAGGTACAAGATCCCAACAATGAATGTAACTGTACTGTATCCCTAAAATGTACCAATAAACTCAATTAAAGCTGAAAAAAATTATAATGCCAGTACAACACACAGGAATCTATGGGACACAATGAAAGCAGTTCTATGAGGGAAATTCACAGCAGTGAATGCCTGTAGTAGGAAAACAGTGAGCTCAAATAAACAATGTAATGTTGAACCTTGAAAAAGGAGAGCAAAGGGCTGGGGATTTAGCTCAGCAGTTTGGTGGCCTGCCTTGCAAGTGCAAGGACCCGAGTTCAATCCCTGGTACCCCCCACCAAAAAGAAAAAGGAGAGCAAGACAAACCCAGAACTCATACAAGGGAACAAAGTATAAAGATCAGAGCAGAAATCAATGCAATGGAGACTAAGAGAACAAAACAAAAAAATCAAAAAATCAAAGAGTTTTTTTTTGAAAGAATAAAATTGACAAACCCTTAGCCAACCTTATTTTAAAAAAGGAAAGAAAAGGCTCAAATCCATGTAATTAGTAACAAAAAGGAGAAGTCAAAACAGAACCAGCAGAAATCCAGAAGATCATCATTACCTACTTCAAGAACCTATACTCCAATAAAATGGAAAACAGAGAATAAATGGACAGATTCCTAGATACATATGAATTACCAAAATTGAAAGAAGATATAAATATTGTAAACACCCCAATTACTATCAATGAAATTGAAGATGTAATTAAAAATTTACCAACAAAGAAAAGCCCAGGTCCTGATGGCTTCACTGCTGAATTCGATAAGACATTTAGAGAAGAACTATTACCATTACTCTTTAAACTTTTCAATGAAATCTAATGGGAAGAAATACCTCCAAATTTATTCCTGGAAGCAAGTGTTACTTTGATTCCCAAAGCAGAGAAATACCCACCCAAATTAGGGAACTACAGGCCAATCTCCCTAATGAACATAGATGCAAAAATCCTTACTAAGGTACTGGCCAACAGAATACAGAGGGTCACCAAGAAGATCACACACCCTCACCAAGTTTATCTCAGGGGTGCATGGATTTATCTCAGGGGTGAATGTATGGTTCAACATATGTAAGTCAATAAATGTAATACACAATATTAACAGAGACAAAGACAAAAGCCATATGATCATTTCATTAGACTCAGAAAAACTATTTGACAAAATCAAACACTCATTCATGATAAAAACCCTACAGAATATTTGAATAGATGGTCTTTACCTCAACCTGATAAAGGCTATCTATGAAAAACTAACAGCTAACATCATACTAAATGGTCAAAAAATGAAAACAGTCATGCGAAAATCAGGAACAAAGATGTCCACTATCAACTATTCAATATAGTTCTGGAAACATTAGTCACAGCAATCAGACAAGAGAAAGAAATAAAATAAATAGAGATAGGAAAGGAAGAAGTAAAACTGTCATTATTTGCGGATGATATGATACTCTATGTAGAAGACCCAAAAAAACTTTGCCATAAGACTTCTAGACTTAATTGACAGCTTTACTAGAGAAGCTGGATACAAGTTCAACACTAAAAAATCAATAGCCATCTTGTATACAAATAACAGACTCACTGAGAGAGAAATTAGGGGAACAGTTCCTTTCACAATAGCATCTGAAAAAAATGAAATAATCTAGGAATCAATCTAAGCAATAAGAATGAAAGTCTTCTTTCTTGACTTTTTTTAGTTTATAGAATGTTCTTTATCATTTCTCACCTGGGTATTAAATCTTGTGTCAAGCTGAACAGCTATTAGAAAGAAGAAAGCCAAGAAACAGCTTTTGAAAAAGCAAGTTTAGTGTGTACATCTGAACACTATTTTGTAGGTGCCAAATTACAACTGTAGCATGCAAAAGTAATCCTTTACAATACATGAACTTTTCCATCCCTCAGGGCTGAAGGAAAATTATATTTTCACATTGAATACTGAAAACAAAATTCTAATTTCCTGAGTCTCTTCTCTCCCTTTCTCTTTCTCACACACACATATAGACATACAACACTGTGGCTAACTCAATCCCTAAACTCCTAGGGCAGTGGTGGTGAACTTGTGGCACATGTATCACTGTGTTTTTCTCTTAAAAGATGTCAATGTAGAGTTCTTTTTTTATAAATTTAAGTCTCAGTATTCAGGTTTCATTGCAATGTTGGCACTACGTGATAAGTAGGTTTTGGGTTGCAGTTTGGTGCTCAGTTTTTACAAGGTTCACCACCATTGTCCTAGAGTATCCTGTAGGATACTGTTCCTTACTTTCTTAGGAACAGGGCTTTACTAGTCACTTCACATTTATAGAGTATATTAAAGGCTTCACAAATGCATACTTAGGGTGCTTATTGTATATTTCGTATCATAGAGCTAAAAATTCTGATCTATTTCATAAAAATCAGGGGAAAAATGAACTGTTTTGTGCCTCTCACAAAATATGGAGTCCCCTAGAGGACCACTTAAGTAAAAGAAAACCCCATATTTAGGATTCACCTTTATGGAGACACCTCTCAGTTTCCTATTCCAAAGCTCCCTTCTGACTCCAGGAGAGACTCATCCTGAGAAATGTGTCAGGTAGCTCCATGGGTGTCTTTCATCTGCACTCGATCCATGTATCCATACCTCAATCAACATCTTCTCCACTCTAGTTTCTCTATTGTACTAATTTTAATTTGTGGCACCTATTTCCTTAGAACCCAGATGGGAACTCAAATATTTATGCAATTCCAATTTTGGGTCCTGTTTCACATTTTATGTATCAGGTATGCAATCCTGAGTATTATATTATTTCTCTAAGACATATCTTGATTTGCTTTCCTCATTGTCATTCTCTCTACTACCTTCTATTGCCCAGACCTTTGTTGCCTTTCAGAGAGATTGCTGTAATCAGTGCCCTCTATTTCTTTTCTCCTATTTCAGGACATCTACATGCTGTTGGTCACTCTCCTAATTGCTATCTTCAGCATTTTCTCATCAACTACTGAGTTTGGTACAAACTTCTGATCATCTTGATCGATATCATAGTTTATCTTTTCTTTACATTGAACTATGTAACTATGTAACTAGCCTCCTTCTGCTAGGCAAGAATTGTGACTGTTCTAGAGCCACTGTAAATTGTTTTTTATTTTTTATTTTTATGTATTGCTCCTGATCTGTTTATGAATTAACTTGAAAAATGTCACTGCCCAACTCCTCCTGCTGAAATCCATTTCAGTCTCAGAGACCAGTTTTAAATGTTGGGGCTCCAAGAAACTCAGCCTGCTCTCATTTGGACCTTTGCCCTGCTCTGTCAGTACTTCTCTAGTTGTGACTTCTCTCATGTTACAGTCATCTGTGCGGATGGTCTTTCCTCTCCTTCTAGACTCTAAGCTTCCTGAGAATACAATGCCACATTAAAGTTTCTAAATGTCCAGGTTTGAGAATTCTATAAAATAATAATAGATGGTATATTTAATTAAATTACCTTTAATTAAATTCAGGCAGAATTGAAGATTTTCAGTCTTAAGCTTCCAGTTAGCTTTTTCTTAACCAGCTCTCAAAAACCTCTTTAAAGAGTGGTAGGTAACCGCCACACAATGCATCGTTTGTTGTCCCCAGAAGATTATTTATTTTGGTGTAGATGGGTTAAAGTTGGGGATATCAGCAATGTCAATAAAGGGCAAAAAAATATTACAAATGTACATACTAGTTTGTGTAATCATATATTCATTATTAACATGCATTATTGAACAGACTTTCCAATGTAAATTAATTGGTTTGAGACTAAAACTACAAATAAAAATAAAATTTAAGCAATTGTCACATTTTCCCCATTATTATACTTTTAATCAGTTTTGTTACTATAACAAAAGCCTGAGATAAAGCAACTTATAAAGAAAAAAGTTTTATTTTAGCACACAGTTTTGAAGCTTTTAGTCTACAATTGTTGTCCTGGATGCACTCGGGGCCTGTAGCCAGGCAGCACATAGTGTCAAGGCAGCACATAGTGTCAAGTGTACATGGCAAAACTATTTACTTCCTTGCCAGGATACAAAAGAAAGAGGAAGGGGAAGGGGCTCCTGTTCCACAGTCTCCTAAAAAGGCATCTTTCTAATGGTCAGAAGACTTTCCCCAGGCCTTACTTCTTAAAGGTTCCACTACCTTCCAGCAGTACAAGAGCTTGTAAAAAAGCTGTTAACACATAGGTGTTTATGGAACGCTTATCTAAACTACACCATTCCCTCCCTGCCCCCAAAGGTTCACATTCATCTGCTAATGCATTTAGTCCATTTTCAGGATTTCCCCAAGTATTAACTATTTCAGCATTGCTCAAAAGTTTAAATTCAAAGTCCCCTCTGAGAATAAAGGTAAACTCTGCTGTAAGCCCCTGTAAAAGTCAGAAAATAAATTACATACTCCTAGGATACAGTGGCACAGAATGAACCTTACCATTCCAAAAAGGCAATAAAGGGAAGTAATTAAGAGGAATCAGATCAAAAATAGACCAAAAAACCATCAGGGCAAACATTAGATCCTAAGTTTCATGTCTAGCATGGTGGGAATTCTGTCCTGAAATGTGGGATCCCCAGGGTTTGGACATGCTCACTCCTACAGCTATACCAGCTGCAGCCACGTGACCGTCTCTTGGATGGGTTTTCCAGGCTACTTGCACCTTCCTTTGGCAGCTATTACATGTTCCTCACATCTCTGGCTTCCTGGGTTTTCCACTACAGCATATGCTTCTCAGCTCTATAGATCACCCTGATAGGAGATACTTGCAAGAACTTTGATTCTGCCACACACTACCTCACTTTTTAGGGTCTCTTTTGGAACTGTGGTGGAAGCCTCCATTACCCCCAACTCTGGCATCTTCATATCTGCAAAACCAGTATGATCTGGATTATGCCAGCTGTGATGTACTTGGCCTTGTTTGAACTACAGCTACAGCTAGCCTATAGCAGCCTCTGATTGCCTCACTGACTGTATCTGGGGGAATAGAGAACCCCTGGGCTCTCTTCTTAAAGGACTCTGCCCCAGGAAGATCTGAAACAAATTTGCATTTCTATACCTCTAAATCTGTAGTGGGTGGGGTTTGCTGATTCTTGAGATGAGATCTTTCCTATTGCCCTCTGTAAAGACCTTGGCTTCTTTTTAATAGTACTAGCGACTGCAATCATACTTTCTTTGGCTAGAACTTTTCACATGTTTTTTTCGGGTCAAGCTGAAAATGTCTGTAATTTTTCCATTCTGTTCCTCGTATTCTGGCAGCCATGAGGAGAGCAGCTTGCTCTACAGTGTTCCTCACAATCACAAGCTTCCTTGCCATAGGCCCAAAACTAAGAGGGGAAAATGATCATGATCTGCAACTGTGAGCTGAAATAAACCTTTCTCCTTTTTAAATTGCTTTATCTCAAGCATTTATTACAGTAATGAAAAGCTAACTAACACATGTTCCTAAATTTTCATTTTTACCTATGGTAACAATTTCTACCCTTAATATTACAAAACCATTTCAGAATTATTTATATATCATTAACTTTTCATTTCCCCTCTTATTTAACAATATTTATTTATTAGAGAAAGGGTATAAGAGGCAAAAAATTGTCACTGCTTTAATGAAAAGATAGATTTGAAGCTCAACATAATACATGTTATATTATCTATGGATGAAGAGAAATTAATGGGACTATACTTTATGAGGGACAGCGAAGACAGATTTTATTAGGAAAAAGAGAAGGCCTTGCAGCAAGGCTGAAACATTTGGATGGAGAATTGAAGAATTTCTAGTTAGCCAAACAGACAAGGGTAGTAGCACATTCTGAGAGAGAGAAAAAGAAAGAGGCGGGGAGGGATGGAGGGAGTGTGAGAGTGAGAATGTGAAAGCGAGAGAGAAAAAGAGAGAAGGAAAGAGAGGGCACAGAGTGGTGAGGTGTTAGGCCATACTTGAAAAACATGGCTGTGTGAATCTGGGACACAGGGAAGGGAGTATCAGCCAGAAGACTGAGTCAGCTTGCGGAAAGCCAGGTATTCACTGCTACAATCTTTGTATTTTACCTAGGCATCAAGAAGCAAGGAGACTCTCCTGATTTTACTGTAAAAACAGCACTCTGATATTTGGGCAATGAGGAGTAAGTATGTCAATGAACGAACCTAAATCTTAGCAATACATCGAAGAAAAATGATTTCCCACTAATGGCAGCTTAGTAGCATCAGAGATACCTCTTTACTCAAGGTATAAGAGTGATTTCCAGCCAGACGAAAGTTTTAAGATAGGAGAGTAAATTTTATCAACATGACATTGAATCATTTTTTAAAGTCTGAGAAGATTCAGATTTATCCTAGCTGAACTTTGTAACATTCATTCCAATTGAATAAATACCTACTTGTGCCTAGTTGAGGTAGGAAGAGGAAATGCCACAAACACCTGGGATTTGTAAAATTACACAAACCCCAACCTGGAAGCCCCTTTGGACTCACCTAAATTTATTTTCTTACAGTTTAAGCTTGTTTCCTTTATTTCCATCCTTGGGGAAGGTAAACACAGATGGTCATAAACCTGTAGATAATGACCATTTATAGACCATACACCAAAGACATGCATTAAATCATCTCATCCATTACTTTCTTGGGCAACAGAAGCTCCCTCTCTAGTCTTAGATTTGCTGTTTTGTTTTGTTTTGTTTTTGGTACCAGGGATTGAACTTGGGTCCTTGCGCTTGCAAGGCAGGCCACCAAACCACTGAGCTGAATCCCCGGCCCTTGCTGTTTTAAATCTCCATCTTTATTTTCTTCTGGTGACTGGGCAGCTCTTTCTCCTATCACTTAGATATTTACCCACAAACAGATGGAAGAGATTCTTCAACAAATATATAATTATTTCCAAGTACATTAGAAGCATTTCTTCTGTGATCATTGAATCTGTAAATATAGTTGAGTGTCATGTTACATTATTTTTAACTAGCATGTTGCTACCATTTGAGATGAATAAAATTTCCACATTTATAGAATTTGTTGGGAGCCAATTAAATCACTCTTTGTCAATTTTAAGCTATTCTTTTTTCAAACTGCAGTATTTTGTTAATTTCTTTACACACCTCTGTTGCTTGCTATTAATTTTATTTTGTTCATTCCTAGTCATTCCTTTTTCCTTCCTCAGCTTTGCTTGATATTTATTACTTATTTTACTTCCCATTATAGCCAGAAACTATTCAGATTTCTGCACTTTTGTTCATATATTGATCTTAGATATTCCTTTGTACTAGGCCTCTCTGCAGCCAGCAGAAACATCTGGTGAGGACTAACCCCTGCCCTACTCCACTTCCAAGATCCCTAACAGAAACAATGTCAGTCACCTACTGGCACACGTTGAGCACTCACTAAATGATCTGATTCCTGCTCTGGAGGAGCACAGCCTGAGAGGGGCTCATTCAGTCCATTCTTCACAGAGACTGGATACAGCACAGTATCTCTGCAACTTGAACTTTAGATGATTGCATAAGACATGGTATTATTCCTGAAGTTATTTGGGTGCGGCAATAAAATGTTACATTTTCACCTGTCCTATCCCCTAGCAGGTATAACTGTAAGCTCCCTTACTAAGTCTGCTAACAAACTATTATTTTTAAATAATTTAAACTTTATCAAGCATTCTCTACCCCCAAATATCAGAGTTTGGTAACATATTTTAAATGGAAGGACAATTTGGCAAAGAATAAATGAAATATTCTAATAATAAATCCTAGAGTCTCTACTTAACTATTAACCAGTTGAAAAATAAAAATGACAACAAAATATCTATTTTTTATCCTCAATCCTCACAATCTCTCAGGATCATCATAGGTTCAGACATTTGAAAAGGTTTTGCCTTTCGTCTGTTAGAAGAAAGCATTTTCCCCAGTCCTTCATTCACATGAGCGTCATTTCAAGGTGACTTCCTTTGCCTGAGAGCTTGCTATGAAATAGGCAGGCACCATAACATTAACTAGAGCCAAAATTCACACCCTTTGGAAGCTCATTTGCATGAGGGATGACAAATTTTTCCTAATTCTAAGGGAAGATAAAGTCAGACACTAGAGTATTGATCTGGTAACCAAATAATATCCAGGCTGCAGAGTAGTGGTGATTTAACATGCAAGCAGGTTATTTTTGATCTGGAGCTGTGTCTAGTCTTATTGGAGCCAAGTCTGGATTCTAGGAAAGTAGAATAAAACTCTAAGGTGTGAAATCAGGAGAAAAACCTCAAAGAACTTCAGTATCTGCAGCCTTGAGTATTCCCCTTAAAAGTATTAACACTAAAAGGAAAGATGCAAAGAAAGTTATTTTCTAAGTCTTGGTTGTACTAGAAGTGAGCCCTGTAGAAATTTGGAAACATACAATCATGTCATTGATCTGAACCATAGAATCTGAGGTAGGTATGATTAATCTTTTTATGAAGGAGGAAACACCTTTCCATTGTATGAAAATGGCATCCCTAAAGCACAATTGGCAGCTTTAGATTTAAAGTGTAGGTCAAGCTAATTTTATCTTGTTTACCTCATTCTTCAGGAGCATATGGATCCAGAGACCCAAATGAGACTTCACAGTTAATGGGTCTCTAGAATATTTCTCAAGTTAATGCTATTCCGGAAGTTCTCTATTTCCTCTGATCTTGGTGAGGAGATATTTATCCTCCCTCAGAAATGACTTTAGTACTGGGCTTTTGTTCTAGGAGCCCTGTGCCTTGAGCTTTGTTTGCTTGTTGACTTCCTCTCCTGAAGCCTTGTTTAGGTTCCCAGCAATATTTTGCACTCTGCTTATTTATTCAAGGGCAACTGCCAGTGTCATTTCCTTCACCTCTGGCACGACCCTTGGTTTTGTTTTATTTTTACCTTTTTATGACTTGGGGCACTAGAAGGCTGTGAGGAAAAGATCAGTGATCAGAGGACTCAGGACACTTTGGTGTATAGTGGCTGAAAATAGGGGGAGGGCGCCAGCTTGGGAAGGTTGCAGACGCTCACTTCCTGAACAAAAATAGGTCTGAGTCTCTGCTGCAGTTGGCCAAGATTCCACCCCTTCCAGTGAAAGGAAGCAGACCACCCATCCCCCACATGCTCCATCTGTGTAGCTGGGGTCCTTACTAAGCCAAGGGCACATTCCCTGCAAGTCATGTTTTAACCGCATTGCTGAGGATGCTTTTGTGTATATTTTTGTGCTTTCTTTTTAATAAAGTTCACATTTTATCAAGACAAAAATAATTTCAGGTTACTGAGTTATTTGGCCCATCTATCCTTCCAATCCAACCGCATTTTATGTAATGTCTTCTAAATATAAACTTAAAATAATTATTTTGTCTGTGTAAAAATTATAACATGTTTATTTTGGAAATTTAGAAGAAGAACAGAGAAGCATAAAGAAAAATTCAAACTTTAATCCTACTACTCAAACTTAGCCACTAATTACATTTATATACTAATTATTATTATATATTATTATATATTATTTTATATATATTATTTTAAAGGCACAGAGACATTAAAATGAACAACATTCTTCTAGTTTTATTTCAGTCACTTATTTATTTTAACAGCAAAATTTGGAGTGTTTTAACATTTTATATCCATTTCACATAATTGAAACAAAATATACTTCTAATTGAAGTATAATTTCTATACAATAGAATAGCACCCATTTCAAGTGTTCAGTTTTATTCTGGGTAACCCTCATGAGGGTCAAGATAAGAAGCATTCCTACCACCTCAAAAAGTGGCCTCCTATCATTACTGCCTGTTTTAGGCAACCACTTATCTGCTTTATATCACTATGAATTAGATTTGTAACTTGAGAATCTTAATAAGTAGGCCCCTACAGTATGTATTCTGTCTGCCTCTCTTACTCAGCGTAGTTCTCACATGCTTTTAATCATCTATAATTCTGGGAACTACCTGCATGTATTTTAAAAGCTGTCATTCTTCGTTTAACAAATATATCACAATTATCTTCCATGTCATTAATTAATTTCTAAAATTTAATTTTCAAAGACAACATAGTATTCTGTTTTATGGATATACATTTTTTTCTCTCATAAATATTACCACTCATCACTTATGTAATGTCAATGGTTTGGATACATGTTTGTATCCATTACCAAATTTCTAAGGGATGCATTTCTATAAAAGGACTTCATAAGTTAAAGGGCATTCAGATTTTCATTATATAGTGTGCCAATTCAATCTCTCTTCAGTAGCATCGGAAAATATGTGAGGGAGTCTGAGAATGTAGCTCAGTGGCATAGTACCTGCCTGGAAAGCTCAAGGCCCTAAGTTTGTTGCCTGGTGTGTGTGTGTGTGTGTGTGTGTGTGTATGAAAAAATACTATTTCAAAGCTGAAAAGAAACCTCAGCTCAGTTCAGTGATCTCTAACTGGGGCTGTGGACATGACATGACCATAGGATGCTTTTGAAATACACTTGCACTAATTGTAAGTTGGTATATTTGAAGCTCAAGTAACTCAAATTTTGTGGATTATTTTGTAGCACAGTTTACATGGAAGTTGAAGACACTGAAGCCAAGAGAGGCTCATTACATCCTGATTTCCCTACAATTTTGTCACTTCACCAGGGTGAACACTCTACACTGATTTCCTATTACCTAAAAAGTAGCAGTGACAATAAAGACAATTGCTATAACTCTCCCTCCTTTCATTAGCTACAGTCAGTTATTTAGGTCCTTCCTTGGTGGACCTATAAGTTATAAAAACACTTTATAATGAAGAAGTTGATAAAACTACCAGGACCACTTCAGAGTGAAAGGGACTCTTCAAGTGAAAGCGACCACAAACATTCTGAAGAAAAGTCATTAAATAATGTACTTTTAAGGTACTAGCAAAATCTGAAATAAATCAACCTTTTTCATGCTACATTAACCCAATAATAAAAAATATATTTACAGTAACAGTAAATACCTCACACATTTGTGTGCACAGAAAGTTGTTCCTTGGTTTTGTTCCTACTCACTCTGCAGGAACATCGGGGCTTCCCAATTCCCAACTCTTTATCTCTTCACATTCTTCTCAAGGGAGGCTGAGAAGCAAAGAATTCTCTAATTTGAGTTCAGGATGAAACCTTTACGTACCTCACTAAGTCTAATTTTGTAGAGCTCTCAGAACAAGTATCTCTTGGTCTTTCATCTTTCATCATGGACACAGAGAAGCTGCTGAAACAAGGTATCTTCTATGGCTTCTTCCTTTCAGTAAGACTGACATAAAACAGAATAGCTGCCCAGATTATCATATCCATTCCTTAACTTCTGTGAAGTAGGACAAAGACCTTCCCTAAGATCCATTCAATTACCATACAGGGGCTACATGGTATTGCTCCCTGGAACTCTGACTATCTGATAGACGTGAGGAAAGAATTGAGTTATTATCCACTCTTGATCACAGCTCCCACTCTTTGACACAGACCTGGATTTATAGAACAATCTTGGTGAATTTTTATTCTTTACCTTTAGTTTGATCTCAGAAGCTCAGACCCAAACCCTCAAAGACATTTTCTTATGTAAATAAACAGTTGGACTATCAAGTGTTCTCCCATCGTACCTGTCTCCTGGAGGGAACCCACTCTCAGGGTGGGATTCTGACTTAAACCTACCTGGGAATCCTAGACCTACTAATCAACACATCATCAGTTCCTCAAAGCACAGCATTTTATTTTATTTGCAAGGATTCAGGATATCAGGTAAATATTATAAATCCAAGGAAAAATTTCCTAAGGATGTCCTTAAAACTTACAAAAAGAAAACTTTAAGTCAGATTGTGCAGGGAACCTAACATACATTTCAGCAGTTTATAATGACAGAGTAATTTTTTCACATACTAAACCTCAGAAATTAGTTTTTTCAAAGAAAACATCTTTATAAGTCTTAAAGGAAGAACTGCTTCTGCCAACAGCTCAGGGAACAATTCCTATTAGAAGGATGTATTTGCCTTTCATGCTTGTGGCTCCTGTATTGCAGCTGACCCCTAGATCTTCAAGTATTGATACCTGCATGCCCTTTCACAAATTAATATAGGAAAGGCCCTGATAATGAATCACTGTCCTTCCTGATTAATTATATTTTACCTATAACCATTGTTGTCTAGATAACCTAAGGCTTTAACTGTAGAATGAAATATATTTCACTAGTTTTTAAAAATGAGGGCATCAGAGAAGAAATGGAGAAAGAGTCTTGTCTGTGAATGACCAGGAAGTTATGTGTGGCCACGTAACTGACCTCTGGAAGTTAAGTTAAAGCAACTTTCTCCAGTCACAAATTGTGGTGTGTAGAACTGGTACTTTGTATATTTTCCTAAAAATTGACTTAATTTTCACTGTGAGCCCTATTTCTATAGGCATTTTTACGGTGATTCAAGTCAGATCAGTAATTTCTCTCTCATTTAAATTTAAAGTCAGACATTCAAGAATCCCTCAATGCTCAGACTCAGATCAAACATTGCAGCATTGGTGGGGAGAGGAAACAACCCATTTGCCAAATATTCTATCTGAAAATCTCTATGTTTCTCACTAAAAGTCTTAAGGATATAAGATTTTGGGATTTATTTTTTTCTTCATCCCCTAAAACAAGCCAGCTTTATGCCTCCCAGCTAAGCTCAGGGACTGATGTAGGATTAAGGTGACTGCCAAGATAAATTACACATATTTAATGGTATTTGCATCATGTACATCTGAACCAAGGCTTAGGAAGGAAAACCATAGATGAGCAAGCAAGGCTGTAGGAGGTGGCCATGGCCTTCCTTACAATCTGCCCCAGATCCCCTTTTCCTCTGATCCATCCAAGAAGGAACTAAAGCTTCTGCTAGCTTTTTCAGAAGCTTATTGTAGTAGGAGAATTTTGCTTTACTATTGTTGACTTCCCTTAGAAGCTGAACCCTGCTTTGTCCAGTATAATCCAGAAGGCAGTTTCCTTGAACTTCCTCCTCTACAAATCTTCCCTGTACCTGCACTCACTGACCAGGCCCTATTATCTTTAACTTCAGTCCAATTCTTTGCTTTATTTACCTCCTTTTGCATTAAGATTCTCATATATACCCCTTTAGCCTTTTACTTATTTCACATTTCCAATTATACAATTTGAATCTTATTTACACTTTTAGTTTTTCACACCAGAGAAACTATATGGTATTTATAGATGTGCGTCCTATTTATTTCACTTAAGAGTATGGCCTCAATATGCATCCATTTAGCTATAAATGTAGGAGAAGTGGGAAGGATAGGGCTAACGAAAGAAGGGAAAGAAAAAATATGAGAAAATGAAAAAAATGTAAACAAAGTCTTTGTAAATAGGGAAGAGTGGAGGGGGTGAAAGGAGGGAAGGGGAATGGGGAAAAATAAGAACCAAGACACATCATATAAACCAGTGATGACTGTAATTGTACTGTATACCTAAAAAGTACCAATAAACTTAATGAAAAAAAGATTCTCATATATAAATTTGATATTTTCTAAATATTATTATTTAGTAGATTTTATTCTATAATTTTCATCTACCTTTTGAGTATATTGCCGTATTTCTCATATTATTGCTTCTGGTTATGATACTTCTGACAAGGAATGATACTGGGTAGCATATTGCAATTAACTATTGATGTATCTTTCTCTTTCATTAGATGTAGTGTTCCTTAAAGGTAGGGACCATATCTGATTTATCTTGGCATCATACACAAAATCTAACACATAGTAAGTGTCCAATGCCTGTTCAGTGAATACTTAATATATGCATCTTTTCTGCTGATAAAGAATGACAGACATCCTTTTAAAAAGTCCTACCTGCTTATAGTTCATATACCCAAGGCGAAAGCCAAAGGCAGTCTGCCATCATCTAAATAATTTATCATTAGTTACTGATTTGTTGGTAAATGGTGATACCATTTAATCTTATTCCAAGCAATGAGTCAAAGCCAGCAGATCAAGGGACTTCAGATGCCTACAGTAAGATGAAAGTCAGCTTTCTGCTTGAGTCTATCAAGATACTGATTTATTAATATCACAATAGAACTACTGGAACAATATTGTTTTCTAAAATACACTCCAGCTTTTTCCCCTCTGGAATTGGACAATATAACAGATATTGTGAATTAAATCTACTGCTTTCTGTGCATCTATTACCATACTGCATAGAAATCAAATGAAGAAAATAGTGGCATGTCACATTCTCTCAGGCCTCTAATCAATATTAGCTTTGTGATTTGATTAAAGGAATTCTAAACACTTTGCATATTTTAGATCTCTTTGAAATCCTCTGAATTATCTATTAACCTCTATTTAAAGTTAAGGGACGGGTATTTAGCTCAGTAGGTTCTGCACCTTCCTAGCTAGTTCGATCCCTGGTACCAAAAAGAAAGAAAGAAAGAAAGAAAGAAAGAAAGAAAGAAAGAAAGTTGAATAAAGTAACAGCAATTGTTTTATATCAGTTCTTTTACTGGAATCCTAGAACATTCTCCATGTTGTTTCTTGAGAGACACTTATGCCATTGATAAACCTTATAGCGGTACTTACCAGAATGAATTAAAAATAGACTTAAGCAAAATTCTAAATACAGCTCATCTTGGTAGACAGAAGAAATACTAGACACTCAGTATCTTTAAAATTGTAAACACTTTAAGTTACTGCAAAACTTAGAAAGTCCTATTTGAATAGTGTTTTTCTTTTCACATTTATATATTCCTTGAACAGTACCTATTCACATATTCTTCCCCACAGAAATAACAAAAAGTTGTGATTCAGGGCCAACCAAGACTAATGTTAATCTTAATTGATGAAGACTTGTTAAATCAGAAAAATATTATACATATTTCAAATGTTAATGAAAGCCAGTGTGGCCTTTACTAGGATGAAACTGGGGATAATGTTACATGTTAATGGTTTCTTTCACTAATGAATAGAAAACATTTCTCTCCAACTAACCAACATTACTCAGAGTTGAAACTTTAGTCGCATGTTTAATGATTTCAAAATTATGTCAAGAAAACAAGCAGAAACAACTCATCTTTGTGTGGCCATCAATGATTTTGAAGTTTCCCCAGTACTCAACCCTCAGAAATGTGGTCCATTTTTCACAATATCTGACTGGACTGTTAGGACTTGTCTAATTTGAACATGCCAGCTGGCGAAGATATGAAGCCTCTTCTTCTAGGAAATTGAAAGCCACATGGATATAACAAAGTTCATTGGTTTGGAGCCTGGGTTTTAATGCTGTCTCATCACTTTTTTAGCTATGTGGTCCTCACCAATTAAGCAGAATTTCTCTGAACTCTATTTTCCTAACCAACAATATGTAGTTAGGAATTTTTGTTCTGTGAGACTTAAATAAAATAACTGAAATGCTTAGCACAGGAAAAATTTGTGCTCAATAAATGATATTTAGTAAGAAATTTTTGCTCAGTAAATTCTCAGAATGTGAATTACCTAGAGCCAAACATGATATGGTTTGGTGTTAGCATAAGAAACCGAAAGTAGGGTAAATAGTTATTTGAAAATAGTCACAGTTGAGCAAACAACGTCAATATCAAGAGATGGATAACAGACACTAAATGCTGTAAGAGGAGAGTAGTTTTTTTTTTTTGTATTTAAGAAGGTTTAAACATTTTTATGAAGGCATAGCCTTAGCTTTCAGAAGAACAAATATTTGTTGAGGACTTCTATAACCAGGACCAAACACTATGAGATAATACTAAAATTATTTATTCAGTAAATATGAATTGTACTTAATTACATGTTAAGCACTGCTATATGTGCTGGCGGAGAAGCAATGAACTGCTCTTGTAGAATTTACATTCTAATAATACAGGAAGTATAAAGAATATTCCTTTCTTCCAAGCACTCATTACTTTTTTACGCGATAAGAACCTTTACATTAAAAGGGCAAAGAATAACAATAATAATGGCAACAAAAAATATAAGAAATGCCACCAGGAGACTCAGTGAAGCAGCGGAAGGGATTTATGGTGAGAGAGATCTGAATTCAAGTGCAGGCTTTGATAGCACCTCTGGGCCTGAGACAACAAAACATTTTATGAGAGTCTCATATCCTGTGCCATAAAATAATCATTAAAAGAGTTGATTTACACAGTTGTTCTGATGACTAAGTAAAATTATAGGTGTAAATCCCTTCACAGTGTGACATAGATACATGAATGGCTTAACTGACAAGGCTTGATGGGTACCTCCAATGACAATAGGCTGTGGCAAGACAGACAAGAGGAGAATGTCCATTCTAGGCCAAGGAAAGAGCTTGATGTAAAATATGAATTTTGAATAGCACCAATAAGGCTATTGCATAGAGTTCAAACAGATAAGCAAGTAGAGAAATAACTCAAAAGATAGGTAGTTCTCAGATGAGCCACAAATGACTTTTCCAAAGTTAAAATAATTAGAATGAAGACATTGAAACACAGTGTAATTAGGTGAATTTCCCAAGGTGGTATCATTAACAGTGAGGGTAGAATCCTAAAATGCATCTGGTGCTCTGTGTCTTTGATGGCCTGGCCAGTGGTTAAGGCAATATCTTATCAACCTCTTCAATTCATGTCTAGAAACTCACAGCCTGTTAGACATTTTTCAGAGACAGAGCAGATAACACACCCAGCCCTGTAGTTTAAGTGTTGCATTTATGGCGAGAAAGAGCAATTCTGAAGCAACCAAGGGGAATGAAAAACAAGGGGCTATTTCTCAAAAATGAGATGGTGCTTTGCAAAAATGAGCTGACTTTATGATGCCATCTGGAAAATGCTTTTGTATTCCCAAAACACAGTGCACTGAGCATAACTTAAAGTTGACTAACCAGCTCCAAAACACTCTCTTCTGCTTCTTCACATATGGATGTAGCCTACAGGAATAAACATTATTATTCTTTGGACAGGACATCTGGTGCAACTTCTCAGCAAAAAGGTGTGCAATTCTAGGGTAAATTTCAATGGAGCACATCAGCTTAACTTTGGAAACTTCAGGCTTGAGCCAATCCCTGGTGACTGAACTTGTTCAGAAAAAAAATCAGTACTTCTAGACCATCTTTTAACCAAGGAGATTCTCTCCTTCCTCCCTTTTCCCTTTCTTCTTTCCCCCTCCCTTCTCTCTCTCTCTTCCTGCCTTCTCTTCTGCCTTCCTTCCAGTGCTTAATAAGAATGCCTGAGATGTGCAAGGTACCATGGTATACTCAGACAGAATTAAGAATTTCAAATGGGTTTGAACCTAAGTCATTGTATCTTAGTCAGACCTCCCACTGCTTACAGTGGCAGATGTTCCTCACAGTTTCTTCCCAACTAACAACATTTTTTCACATAATTTATTGTAATTGGATATTGGAATTATGGACAAAGAGATTTTTTCTCAAGTTTAGCAATAGAGCCTAATTTTAACACTGGTAGAAAAGATTTAGGATCTTATATACGATAGAAACTTTCATTAATTTGGATAGAAATTAAGTTGAAGCTAACATTGCTTTATAAAAAAATAGGAACATTTAATTTGCTGAAGAGAACAAATTGTTTTCAAACAATTAGAAACATCAATTTATGGATAAGCAACAGATCTGTTAAATACAAATCATTCTCTCTATTTACTGAAGAAGCTTTCCAACTCCCTTGCTTGATAGTACTTAATTAGCTTAACTTGAATTGCTTTATTTAATTGAAATTAATAGAACAAGGTTTCCCTTTAATTTATATTTTGAAATTGACTCCCCCACTTGTTCTACAAATAGTGATACTTAATAAAATCTGCTTTAAAAAACATGTTTCCCCTTTGGCACATATTGATGCTGAATATATTATGCTTTTATATGAGGCTTCGTTATTTGGTTTATTGTTTGTATGGACATTGTTGCTTCATTCTAACTCAGCCTTTTTTGGCTTGGAAAAGTATCCCTAGCTACTCCTCAGACAAGACAGAAAGTAAACAGTGAGTTTGGCTATTGGAACTTCTTATAAAAAGACTTGGTTGGGGAAAATGAAGCTTGAAATGCATAATTGGAATAAAATATTTGTTTTCTGTGTTGTGATACTGTGGGTAGTAAAAGTGATGGGCTATTTATGTGTCAGTTATTATTATTTTAAAGAGCTTAAAAGAAAGGAAATAGAAATACTCTTACAACCTTTGGGATCAAACAGTTGTTTCAGATGTGGCTTCATCATATATTACATCTGTTACCCTTGAGTACACAGACTTTTCCCAGTCCCATTTAAATGTCAAATGCAAGTAATTTTACAGCTATTTAACAATTGCTAGATCACATTCATTGCATTGTTAATAATATGTACCAAGCATAACTGTAGAGTCTTACACATAATATTTTCAACCATCAAAGCTATTGACATAGATAATTTTATAACTCCATTTTGCAGATAAAGATATGGAATCACAGAGATAGTAACTTACTTGCGTAAGGTCGCACAGCAGCAAGTAACAAGGCTTGAGCTACAATAGATACAGCTCAGTGTCCATTTTCACTCTCTAGTTCTAAAAGCATTTTTATTTATCTATTCATCAATTCATTTATTTACATGTTTGTTTTGTTTTTTGGTACCAGGGATCAAACTCGGGTCCTTGCACTTGCAAGGCAGGCAACAGAACCACTGAGCTAAATCCCCATCCCCATTTATTTATATATTTAGACCAAGGTCTCACTATGTATTTCAGGGCTACCTTGAACTCACTATGTATTCCAGGCTGGCCTCAAACTTGCAGAAATTCTCTTGCCTCAGCCACCCATGGTTTGGGAGTACAGGCGTGTTGGTACCATGTCTGTCTCTAGTTTTGGAAGTTAAAGTGAAAACTGAAGAGGTTGAACTATATAAAACCACACAGAAAGACATCATATGGAGTTATTTTATATTTCAAATTATTCTCAACTTCCTTTTCTGGCTCTTTCTTTCCTAATCTTCAGGAGATTGGAGTGCCTCAGGGGTCTTGCCTGGCCCCTGTCTTCCCATCTATACTCTCCCACAAGAGCTCCTCCATTCCTAAGTCTGTGAATATTAATTAGGAGCTGAAGGCTCCTAATTCTCAATCTCCACCTCTGACATTTCTCAATTCTTCTGATTCACATAGCCTTCTACCTACTTTTACACTACGTCTCTAACTTAGCCCAAAAATTGGCACACTTTATTTCTCTTTTAGATCTGCTTTTCCCTTCATTGTTTTCAATCCTCAGAAAATGGTACAGCCATCAGCCCTTGAAGGACAAAAGTTGAGATAAAAATATAAGGTTTATGTTCCTGTGGCAAATCTTTCTGCAAGTCCTAACTTATTTACCTTTCTCCACACTTACAAACAGCCTATTTCAAACCACTACTCTCTCTCTTGTTTAGCTATTGTGAGAACCTCTTAACAATGGTTGGTAAGATGTCTCTCTGGCTTCCACATAAATCCACTATGTGTCCAGAAATACTGTGTTCATTTTAGAATACAATTCAGTTCAGGTTACTCTTCTTAAAATATCTTCCACTGCATCTAAATTAAACTCGACTTTTTTACCATGATTCACAAAGACACCCACGATCTGGGCCCTGCCAATGTTGCCAGACATTATTTCCCTCCCCTATTTCCAGCCACTCTGAGAATATGACTTGGCTACAGATTTTTTGGCTCATTTCTGTTTTCAGACAATTTTGCCCTGACTTTCTCACTACTACTGGGAATATGTACTCTGTGATAATATAATGACTAATATTTCTCTGTCAGTTTGTACTGCAAACATTGCTGTTACAGAAAAGGTTCTCCATTAGCCAGTTTGAAGCAGCTCTGCCTTTTATCCCTTTTATTTTTTCCACTTAACTGTTTGTAACTTCATAATAGTTTTTATTGTCTGCTCCTGGGCTATGGTTTAGACCAGTATCCCCTGGAGACCCATGAGTTAAAGGTTTGGTCCCAGGCTGTGGTGGCTGTTGGGAGGTGGTAGAAACTTTAGGAGGTGGGGCCTGCTGGGGAGTTTGAAATCACTGGGGGTGTGCACTTGAAGGTATTTTAGGACTCTTCATCTCCTTTTTTCTTCTCAGACACCATGAAGTAAACAGGTTGCTTTGTCACATGTTCCTTCCTTCACTAGAGGCCTAAAACCAACAGACCCAAATGACCACTGACCAAAATCCTTAAAATTGGAAGGCAAAGTAACCTTCTGTCTTTATAAACAAATGATCTCATACATTTGTTACAGTGATAGAAAGCCTACAGGGATAACATGCTTGCCAAAGACGCACACACAAACATGTATCTGTTCACTTAGGAACTGATGAGAAGCAACATGGCAGCTGAGTGAGATCCCCTAGGGATCATCTCCTCACTGATACACCAGTGTGAATAGCTATCCAAGCACCTAAATACTTTCACAAGAGCCAAAGAAGCCACATGGAGACCACAGGGCCTGGTTTTAATGTAACTGAATAAAAAGGTATACTGAAAAACAAAATGTTGTCTGCATCAAACCTTCCCCAACTCCAAGCAGCACAGCTTGATGCAGGTGCCTCATGCTCAGGTGGGGGAGAGAATTAAGCCGAGGCCTTAGTCTTGACACCCAGCACTAAGCCTCTCTTCAGTAAAACCCAGAGCCAGGCAGGACTCCATGTTCCTTACCCCAAGGCCTGGAATTTCATTAGTCAGATGGCCAATTCCCTCTACCACTTCTCTAACAACTTTGGGCAGCAGAGCTGGGAGTAAGATTCACGCTACCTGCCAGAGAGCAGGGTGTAAAAGCTAGTAGAGGACTTGGTCTTGCAGTTCACAGTGAAGCCAATTGCATTGAATCTCATTGCTGGGTGGTGACTGAAGGGCCCAAATGCAGGTCAGAGATCAAAGACAGAGCCTCTAGTCCTGCTCTGACATCAAGCAAATATCTGTGCGCCGGTGGAATGGACTCATTACTGCCAATTGCAGTGTGGCCTGAGTGCCCTCCTGACACTGAGAAGATACTTGTGGTTGTAAGATTCAGGCATGATCCAGTTTACCATCAGCTTTGTCAGCCAAGGGACTTGCCTTCATCAACACTACCTTGACTTTGGGCAGCATAAGGTGAAATAAGACTCCACTGAAGCTAGGACGGGGAAGTTAGCATAGGATATTGCCTTAGAACACAGAACAGGTGGGAAAAAACTAACTCTAGGCAGATTCTAGTGGCCTACTTCCCCAGGTAGATGTCTCTGGACAGATCTTCTGAAATGGCCTCAGTGCCACCTGGAGACATGGAATTCTAGTCTATTGGATTCCTAGTCCAGCCATTATCCAGACACAAGCCATAGTAGGTAGACAATCAAAAACATTAAGTATGTCCAACATTTTTTATCATGTTAATCAGAAACCATATAACCATTAAGCAATATTCTCCTATTGGCCATTTTTCTCGCCCCCTGGTAACCTCTAATCTATATTGTATATATATGAATTTAAGTATTCTAAGTACTTTATGTAAATCAAATTATACAATACATGTCCTGTTGTATCTGGCTTATTTCACTTACCTTATTATTTTAAAGGTTCATACCTGTTGTAGCATGTTATAGCTTGTATCTAGATGTCCCCTCAAAGCCTCATGTGGTCATAGGTTGGGCTTTTCAGAGGTGGCTGGATCTAGAGTATGTGATGTGGGGACTAAGGGTGCATGATTACTCAATTAGTCCACTGATTGGTTTGGCATGGTTCTGGTTGTAGATAATGGGAAAGCTCACACTGGGTTTGAGTGCTACCTGCCCTATGACCATATAGACTGCATAGAATACAAGGGACAGAAAGAGGGCTGCTATAGTTGCTTGTTGCTGCTGCTCTCTATTCGTCTGTCTGTCTGTCTTCTGCTACCTCCTGCCTACTGTGATGTCCCTCTACCATGCCACCATTCCTTGGAGCCAGTGGATTATGGACCGAAACCTCTACTAACTGTGATCCAAATAAACCTTTCCTCCTTCAATATTGGATGTTGGGTATTTTGTCTCATCAATGAGATACCACCTCAGTGCTAGGTTGCCCACAGCAATATAGTCTGGCCTTGATTAACTGTGGGCTCAAGGTTATGATATGACCTTGTGGCAATGCTGATCATATGGCATAAAAGCCTGGGGCTAGTCCATCCACCGGGTCTGTGCCCAGAGCTGGTCAACTCCTGTAGTACTCAACCATAGGCCAGTGGCTAGACAAGGCATCTGGGCTTTCCCCAGCCCCAAGAAGAGACTTTGGGAGATAGACTTTCCTTTTTAAGGACTACCTTAGTTTATGCTGAACAACATACCAACTGCAGATTCATAGAAAACATCTAGTACTAAATGGTGGAAATGACAACAGAGTTAGAGAAAATAAGCAGGCTGCTTAGTATTTTTGGAAAGATAGGCACAAAAAAGCCATATTACAAAGATTGAAATAAATACCTAGTCCTTCAATAACCACACAGCAAGCATAGAGAGATTTCCAGGAAGCATGACCTCATCTGATGGACAAATTAAGGTGCCAGAAAACTAACACAAAGTAACTAGTGTAGGCGAACTTTTGGATTAGCATTTTGATAAAGCTGTTTTAAAGAAATTTAATAAGGAATGAGATCAGTTTTTTAATGTTCAGTAAGAAATCTGTGAAAATGAGTTGAAAAATATACTACAAAAAATTAAAAATATAACAGAAGCCATCTATAGCAAATAAGTCAATGAAAGAATCAGTGAGCTTGTTGTGAGACTATTTAAAAACATAATCAGATGAAAAAAGATAAAGAATAAAAAAGCTTATAGAAACTTAGGGATTACATTGAAAGAACAAATATTCAGGGTAATGGGATTCAAAAGAGTCTTAAGAATATTAAAGAGGTAGAGAAAGATTATACAAAGAAATAACAGAAAACTTTCCAGACCTAGGGAAAGATACAAATAACATGTACAGGAAGGTCAAGGGTCACAAATCAGATTCAACTCAACCAAATTAACCCCGAGACTTTTCACAGTCAAGCTTTTGAAAATGAAAAATTAAAAGGTTCTCAAGATAGCAAAAGAAAAGAAACAATGCATAAAGACATCTCAATTAACCTGACAGAAAATTTCTTAGAAGAAACCTTACAGGATAGAAAGAGGGTGACATGAGATTTCAGAGAATTGAATGAAAAAGGTGCCAGTAAAAAATACTGTACTGACCAAAGCTTTTCTTTAGAAATGAAGGAGAGATAAACACATTCCTGGAAAAACAAAAACTGAGTGCATATAACTCTACCAGACCTGTCCTTTAAAAAATGCTAAAAGAAGTTCTTCAAACTTAAAATAAGAGACATCAATTATAAGAGAAACAACAAAAAAGAAGGTATAAAACTCACTGTTAAGGGCAACTATAAACAAATTTAAAATGCTTTAGTATTGAAACATGGTGCATAAAGCATTCATATCTTCAGTATGAAGATGAAGAAAAAAGTAAATAAAATAATTACTAGATTTATATGGCAAAAGTAATATAAAATGGAATATAATAATATAATTATATTAATTATGTTACTATAATAATATGGCAATATAAATAAGACACACATGTGTAAATACTGAATAGTCTCTCTGGTGTGAATATTCTGCAATAATGCAGAAGATCCTAATAAGATTATTGACATTTAGAAATGGGAAGAAAGGAGCTAAAGGTGTAGGGAAGGTGGGATGGGTAGGGGAAGGGTAATAAGGGAAAAGAAAAAAAATGTGAGATAATGAAAAGATGGAAATAAAGTGTTTGTAGATTGGGTGGGGGAGAGGGTGTGAAGGGAGGTCAGGGACAAGGGGAAAAAATGAGAACCAAGACCTGTCATGTAGAGGTACAAATTCCCAACCATGAATGTAACTGTACTGTTTAACTAAAATGTACCAATAAACTCAATTAAAGCTGAAAAAAATAAAAAAATAAAAAAAATAAAATGGAGTATAAAAATCTAAGACATGGGGAGAATGGAATATAAGTAGAGAGTTTATTTAGATATTTTTTGTTTATTTATCTTTACTATCATGGTGAGTTCCTATCATTTCAAAATCGTTTGTTATAATCAAAATATGTTTGTATGCCTCATGGTAATCAAAGCGCAAAAAATTATAGATGAATAAAAATAATAAGAAGGAATCAGAACTATTAGTGTAAATTACCTACAAAGCAAGAATGTTAAAGAATAAGAAAAGAGCTACAATAAAATTAGAAAATACATTACAAAAAGTAAACAGACTAATTCTCTGATTAACATGCATACAGGATTGAATGCATTTTAAAAGGCCCAACAATATATTTCTTATAAAAAAAGCTAATGCACTTGTAAAGAAATGCATAAATTGTAAAGGTGTAGGGAAAGGGGGAAGGGTAGGGGCAAGGAAATAAGGGAAAAGAAAAAATATGAGAAAATGAAAAAATGGAAATAAAGTGGTTGTAAAGGGAGAGGGGAGGAGGAGTGAAGGGAGGGCAGGGACAAGGGGAAAAAGTGAGAACCAAGACCTGTCGTGTGAAGGTACAGGATCCCAGGGATGAATGTAACTGTGTTGTAGACCTAGATTGTACCAATAAACTCAATAAAAAGAAAAAAAAAAGAAATGCATAAATTGGAAGTGAAGAGCTAGAATAACATACTCCATGTAAAAAGGAAGTAGGAGAAACTATATTCCTATCAGACAAAATAGACTTTAAATCAAAAGTAGTAAAAAGAAGACAATTTATTATATAATGATAAATGGGTCAATTCAGCAGAAAAAATTTATAATTTTAAATAAACATACACCCAATATCACAGACCCTAACATGTAAAGCATGTAAAGCAAATACAGTGTTAATAGACCTAAAGTACAATAATAGCCAGGGACTTTTAGTGATGGACAGATTGTCAACATAGAATATCATAAAAAAAAAGAGTACTCAAAGTGTACCCTGGATCAAGGGTCCTAACAGATACAGACAGAAAATTTAATCCATAATTTCACCCAAATACATACTCTTCTCATCAGCACATAGAACATTTTTGGGGATAGATAATATAATAGGGCACAAAACAAGGCTTAGTTTATGTGCTGCCGAAGCGAGCACATAAACAAGCCTTAGTTTTAAAAACTGAAATGATACTGCATATCTTCTCTGAACCCAAAGCAATAAAACTAGAAATCAATAATAAAAAACTTTGGAAACTACAAATATATGAAAATCACACAAGAAACTCTTAATAAGCAATGGACCAATGAAATCAAGAAGAAAATTTAAAAATTTTTTTGAAATAAATGAAAGTAGAGACATACAGTGAAACAATGAGCTGTTTCTTTGAAGAGATATATAAAATTGGCAAACCTTTCAATCAATCAATTAAGAAAAAGAGACTGAGTCAAAATCATAGATGAAATCATAGACGTTACTACTAATAGCACAGAAGTACCAATGGTCATTTGGAATTGGTATGAACTATATACCAACAAAGTTGATAACCTATATAAAATAGACAAATTTCTGGACAATTACATCTTGTCAAGATTGAATCAGGAAGTAGAAAAATTAAATAGACCAACAAGAAGTAGAGAGATTACAGCAATAAAAAGTCTATAAATAGAAAGTACTATATGGCCTCACTGCTGAATTCTTTTGAACATTTAAAGAAGAATTAATACCAATCCTCCCTGAATTATTGCAAAAAACTGAGGAGGACAAAATGCTTCCAAACATATTTGACAAAGCAAAACCAGACAAGGATACAATGAAGAAAGACTATAGGCTAGTATCATTGATGAACATAATTACAAAAATCCTTAGCAAGATGCCGGCCTACAAAATCCAACAGCATGTTTAAAAGATTATTCATTATGATCAACTATGATCAAGTAGGATTGATCCCAGTGATTCACATATGGTTTTACATGCACAAGTCAATGAATGGGATATATAACATTAGCAGAATGAAGTACAAAAATCATATAATCACCAACACATGTAGAAAAGGAATTTTATAAAATTCAACATCTTTTCATGATGAAAATGTTGAACAAATTAGTTATATAAGGATGCACCTCAATATAATAAAGACCATTTATAATAAGCCAACAGGTAATGTGGTACGTAGGGCCCCTTCCAATGAGTTGGGGTGGTGACTTTTGCAATGTAGCCATATCAGCCTCTGTGTAGCATGTGTAGTTCTGATGTGACTCTGTAACATAAATCATAGCCAACCAGACTATAGAATGTGAATGTATACCCAACCAGACTGTAAAATGTTACTGTATGTCCATATAAGGAAAAAAAAGACACCAAAATTGTATACAATGGTGCTATTACTCCATGTTCAGCACTCAGCCTTTGGATATGAATCCGCTGAGTTAGTGCTGGCACAAATAAAGCTGCTTCCTGGAAAAAGGCTGCAGCGTTCTGTCTCTACATGAAAATTCCACAGCAGAAGTATTATACTGAGGGAAAAAATTGAAAGATTTTTCCTTAAAATGTGAAAAAGAGAATGATGCCTGCTTCTATCACTTTTATTAAATATAGCACTGAATGTCCTTGCCACGGCAGTTAGATGACCTTAAGAAATAAAGGACATATAAATTGGAAAAAGTGGAAACAAATTTGTCATTGTTTGTAAAAGACACAATCTTATACATAGGAAATTCAGAAAACTCTACAAAAAAAAGCTATTAGGATTAACACACATTTTTTTGGCAAAGTTGCAGGATATAAAGGCAGCAACATACAAAAATCAGTATCATTGCTATATGCCATTAACCAATAATCTGAAATAGATATTAAGAAAGTACCTCATTCACAATACCGACAGAATGGTAAAATATCTAGCAATTAGTTTAAAAAAATATCTACAATAAAAATGATTGTTGTCCCAACACTTACAATTTAAAGGAGGTGGGGTTTATTTTAGGTCAGGATTTCGGAGGGTTCAGTACAGTTAACAAACTTCAAGGCAGAATTTTCATGGTAAATGAGCATGAGAAAGCAAAGGTGCTCAGCCAGGAAGAAAAGAGGGAGGAGCTGGCACAAGAGTACATCCTTCCAGGTCATGCCCCAAGTGACCCACCCCTCCAACAAGTGAATTTATCAATGAATTAATTAACTATTGAGTATGGTGCCGTCATGATCCAATCATCTTCCAAAAGTCCCACCTCTAAACACTTGACTTTTGGTTACCAAAAGCCATTATAAGATGTTAAGTTCATAGATTACAATGATCAACACTGTTATACTGTCCATACTACCAAAATGATTTACCAATTCAATGCAATCCCTGTCAAAATGCTAGAACCAGGAAAAAATTCTAAAATTTATATAAAACTACAAAAAAATGAAATAAATCAATCTTAAGTGTAAAGGACAAACTAGGAGGCCTTATAGTACCTGACTTCAAAATATACTATAAAAAAAATCACCTAGGGTCCAGAGATTTAGTTCAGTGGTTCCACCACTTGCCTCGCAAGCACAAAGACCCAAGTTCTATCCTCAGTATCAAAAAACAAAGCAAAACAAACAAAAAAAAACAAAACACTATAAAGCTGTAGTAATCAGAGCAGATATGTTTTTATGGCATAAAAACAGACACACAGACAAATGGAACGCAATAGACTACCCAGAAATAAGCCCGCATATCTTTAGCCAACTGATTTCAAGAAAAATGCTAAGAATACACAGAGAAAAGGCAGACTTTTCAATAAATGGTACAGGGAAACTTGGGCATCTCTATGCATAAGGATAGAACTAGACCTGTCTTTTTTTTTTTCTTTCTTTTGAGACAGGGTCTTGGTCTGTAATTCAGACTGGTCTTGAACTCACTATTTAGTCCAGGCTGGCCTCAAACTCATGGAAAACTCTTGCCTCGGTCTCCTGAGTACTACTATTAACAGGCATGCATAACCATGCCAAGCTAGATCTCTGTCTTTCACCAGTTATAAAAATATTAAATATAATGGACCAGATAAATTAAATGTAAGACATGAGACAATGAAGCAAGTAGATTAAAACACATAGAAATGTTTCAAGACCTCAGAATAGGAAGACTTTTTGGGGGGTCAAGAACTATAGAGCACAAGAAACAAAAGTTAAAATAGACAAATGGAATTACATTAAGCCAAAAGCTTCCACGTTACAAAGGAGACAATCATAAGTGTTATGTTTAGATTGAAAATGTTCCACAAAAAGTTTACATGTTCAGAAATGGGGCTTTCAGAAGGTGATTGGGTCATGATGTCTCTAATGTCATCAGTGGATTAATCCATTAATCCAAAACTTAATTGCATTATTGGGAAATAATGGAAATTTAGGAAGTGGAGCATAGTTAAAGGAAAGAGCTCATGGGGGCATGGCTTTAGAGACTATGTCTTGTCCCTGGCCCCAACTTTTATGGCTGTCTTTTGCTACTTTTTGGCTGCCGTGAAGTGCAAAGCTTTTATCTACCACACTTTTCTTCCATGTTTCTGCCTTACCACAGGCCTAAAAACAATGGAGTCAGAGTGCTGTGGACTAAAACCTCTGAAACCATGAGCCAAAATAAATCCTTTATTTTCTAAATTGTTTTTCTAGTTATTTGGTCACAGCAATGAAAAACTGACACTAACAGGAAAGTGACAACCTACAGAATCTGAAAATATTTGTAAACTATGCATATGACAAAGGACACATAATCCAAAATATTTAAGGAACTTTAAAAAACTCAATCGCAGAAAAAAGAAAAGATTGATTAATTACATGATTACAAAGTGGACAATACACCTAAATAAGATCTTTCTTAAAAAAAGACAAAAATAAAAATGCTCAGCATCACTAATGATGATGGAGCTGCATATTGAAACTGCAGGTGAGATCTGTTGTCTTGCCCCAATAAGGATGGCTACCCAAAAGACTGAAGACAGTAACTGCCAATAAAGATGGAGAGAAAAGAGAGTCTTGCGTGATTGGTGGGTATATAAACTAGTATAGCCATTATACAAAAGAGTGTGGTGGTTCCTCAAAAAAATTAAAATATAACTACCTTATGATACAGCAGTCTCAGTATAAGGTACATATTCAAAGGAAATAAAAATCACTATATTGAAGAAAAATCTGCACTCCCATATTTAAAAAAAATTATTGGCACATTTAAAGCAAACAATACAGTTACATTCATCATTGGGCTCTTGTACCTTTACATGATGTATCTTGGTTCTTGTTTTTTCCCCATACTCTGCCTTGCACTCCCACATTTATTGCAGCACCATTCACAATACCCAACAAGTGGAAACTAAGTGTCTTATCAGCTGACGGACAGTGAAGATGCACGACACATGCATAATGGAACATTTTCACCCATAAAAAATAAAATCCTATCATTTGCAATGGTGTGGATGGAACTGCAGAGCATTATGTTGAAACAAGCCAGGCACAGATAGACAAATGCCACAAAACATCACCCACAAGTGAAGTCTAAAACAGTTGATCTTGTAGAAGTTGAGAGTGGAAGGATAATCAAGGAAACTATGTTACTCGTAGATGGGAGCAAGAAGTTCTAGTGTGGTATTGTGCAGTAGATTGTCAATAGATAAAAATTATGTATTATATATATTAAAATATGTAAAGGAAAATTATTTTGAATGTTTTTATCATAATGTTTGAGAAAATACTTTTAACCTTATTTAAATATTACACAATGTATATACATCAAAACATCACATGGTATCCCACTAATATGTACAATTTCAGTATTTATAAATTGGTTTAAAAATACATTTAATTTAAAAACTTAAAAATTAAGACTTTTTGGAGATTAATGAAGCAAATACAAGTTCTATGAAAATAGGAAGCTTTCTTTTGATGTTGCTCTAACATTTAGTATGTAGTAGCTAATGAAAGATTCCTCACTGAATTAATAAATATATTAAATAGTTGCTGTATTAATGGTCTCCCTTAGGGTCAAGGGCCAGCTCATATCTGGCATGCTTATATTTTGTGTCAAGTCTAGGTATGACCCAGCTTATTACAGCAGTTTTAGATTTTCAGTGCATTGGTATGACAAGGAAAAACAATATATTTATAGAAACTGAGCTGCAACCTAATTCAACACAAAAATGCAGCATTGGGTGAGAGCTGCCCTAGATGGTAAGTGATATTAGATCAATAATTAGCTTCTATAATTCAACTTGAAACAACGGTAGTTATCAATGCAGTGGTAAGAACTTAGTAACAAATTAGCATTAGGTGACATTGAGAAGTGGGCATATTCAGGCAGGCAGTCAGGTAGGCATGGTAGCCTGTGAACAGGAGCCTGTCTACTTTAAAAGGTACAGAAGTCAGCTTGCAAAGAAAAAGTGGATAATAAGAAGGACAGAGCAGACGTTAATTTCTCTGACAAATTTGAGAAATTCAAGCTCAACGAAAAAAGCAGGGTCTCACAATTAGCATAAAGTACAAAGTGGAGATGTTGCCTCAAGAGACAAGTACAAGCCCACCCCAGGGTTGGACAGGCTGCAGGTGACTTGATGCTGCATCTCAGGGTAAAGTGGAATGAAGGAAGTCGTGATGTGAGTTTGTGCTTTAACAGAGGACAGTCCAGTCAGATAAGGGCTCTATCGATTGCCTTTCACTGCATCATATTGCTGTCAGACATGAGCCCCGAAAGCTCATCTTCCTGCCTGCTGCTCTCAATCAATATGATAGATCTTTCGTTCAGAAGCCTATCTGAATCCTATTATTCTGCCTACATGAATGTGGAGCTAAATTAATGACAGTGACTCATGGGCTTCAGAGCCTCTGTAAACTGTTATTATCACCACCCACATCAGTACTTTATTGATCTCCTCCATTAGGCACTGACTCATTTTATGACCATCCTTTTATAGGAAACCAATGGGTTAACCTTCTCTTTCCTCTCTACCAATAGGATAAATGTAGATCCAATCAGAAGTGGTCTGTTTTTCCCTGAATACTGGATTCATGGCGAAGAATTGCTAGAGTGTGTGGATTTAGGTACATGTATTACAACCAAAAGCTTCGGCCCAAGACAAAAAGTAGTTTAGTCAGTAATAACTTCCATCCTACTAGTATATAAACTGAATTCATCAAACAGTTAAATAAAATGTTAGTCAGAAATATTGAAGAAAAACTTGTTTGACCACTGATCAATCTTTGTGAACAGATGGCTTAACACTCCTTAGCCAAGGTTGAGTAGGGATATATTTGCCTTGGTATTTTGATCTGCTGTAACCTTTAATTTTGATGCTTTCTCAAAAGGTTGGCTGCCTGACTCTGTGATGACTGTGTGTGTTCATTAGAAGTTCAATTAGGCTGTTGGTGCCTTCTCTGAAGACTTGTAAATCCTCTTCCTCACATGGGAGTCTTTCAGGGTCTCAGTCAATATCTGGTTCAATACACACTCAAGAAGCAAACAAAGAGTGAGGGAAAGAGTGCTTATTCTTTGGTAGTAATAACCCTTTACTGCTCATATCTGGACTTTCATGGTCATAGCTCTGGCCTCTTTTTCAGAACACTTTAGAATGGAGAACTTTAGAATGTCTGGTTTCTGTAGCATGAGAATATCTTTCATAACCACCGAGTAAGACATGAGTTCATGAATTTTCTGAGGCTTATATAGATGCATATGCATACATAAATGCACAGATGGACATATAAGCATGGGAATTTGGTGATTGGATATATGCATGTCTTGTGTATGGATTATACACTCAAATTAGGCAGTGGGTGGAGTCTGTGTTATGCTCATTCTTGTTCTTATGTTGTTTCTTCCACACAGGGTAAAAAAAAATCATGACTCTTGCTCGATTCATAGGCCACAGTCTAGGAAGACAAAAATGACATTACACTTGCTGTTTTGGTTTTTTTTTAACCTTCATTGTACTTTCTCACATCTTCAAACATTGGAACACTATTCTATTTTTGATCAATATTTGTGCAAATCTTTTTAGAACAGAACAAACTAGAAGGATTAAAGCATATTTGAATGTGACAGAAATATGTAGAGTGCTTCACCATTAGAGCAAATGAAAAGATTTGAAATGGATGAGTTACCATTTGGGAGACGAGTAGCTGGGGTGAATTCAATATCATCAGCAAATAAAATGGTTCAAATGGTAGATCTGAAGTGATTTTTCCCAAAACTTGGATATAGCCCTTATGTAGCCAGAATCCTACTTCATTAGAAAGAACATTGTTACTTTAGGAGATCTTTTACACAGTCTCCACTTTTTATAAAAGCTCCAATGTATATACTAGACATACAGATTACAGCATATCAAAAAGTTCTGTTTCTTTACATGATTCTCTGTTGTTCAACTTGAGTTGTGAAGGGTTAAGTAAAGACTTTTTTTTTTTTCGGTACCGGGGATGGAACTCGGGTCCTTGCGCTTGCAAGGCAGGCCACGGAACCACTGAGCTAAATCCCTGGCTCAAAGAAAAGACTCTCGATGTTACTTCTATTTAAGTATCTGTTCAGCCAATATGTCATTACATATTATAATCTTCCTATATTATATTTGGTTCACCATTAAAACCCCAAAATTCTGCCTTGCACAATAACTTTTTCAGCGTTGTTTTCATAGTTTGAATCTAACAAAATGTATTTAAATGATTATCCATTGAGAAAATCTTGGTTTTTCTGTGAAATGTTCATTTGATGATTTTTTAGGACTAAAGGATTTAGTCATTACAAAAATAAACTGAAACCCTAGGAAAACTAGAAACCTAATGGTTAATTAAAAATCAGTCTTTCCTTCTTATTGATGTATTTCAAAAAATGAAGCTCTTTTATAAGAGCAATTGGATAAAATAAGAAGAGGCCCATCCTTCCTCTTTTCTTTCTGACTTTTCCTATAACATATTGAAAGTGGTTTCCGTGGGTTGGGGGTTGTAGCTCAATGGTAGAGCCCCTGTCTCACATGAGTGAGGTGCTTTTTTAAATCCCCAACCTTGTAAAAACTGTGTTTCCTTTAAATCTATACACTTTTAAAGATTTATTTCCATTTCCTTTTTGTATTTTTTTCTGAAGAAAGTAAACCAAACCAGCAGTATCCTAATCCATGGGTTTTGCTGTCCTTGCTAACTAGTCAATATTGGCATCAATTATGTCTCAGCTAAACCAAAATGAAAGCCTGTACCTCAGAATCCACCAGCCCTTTACCAATCATCTATTTTAAGATATAGCAACACAGATAGCTTTATTTCTATCACTTGAATTTGCTTCTTTGGTCAATTTCTGAAAAAATAATTAGCACATTTTTATTACTCTCTAAATAGATTTTTCTAGTTTCTTCTTACAAAAGAGAGATCATTTTACTTTGGAATTCTCTAAGGAAGTGTGACAGCAAAATAAAAGTGACAGGAGCGTGTTCCATGAAGAGATGCCTTTATGCTGATAGTTAAACCTAATGATAGCATGGAATTGAAGTTCTGTAACAAAACAAAAAAACCCCAAACAACCCACCAATCAATGTGAAAGTCAAACCTAAACATTTATCAAACTTGCACTAAAGGATAGAAATGGGAAGGAGATCATGAAATGGATGGAGGGAGAGAAGGGGAAGAAAAGGATATTAAAAAGAGAATTAAGATGTATTTTGTACATGTACTGACTTCCTACAATGAGTGTTATTATTATGTACTGCAAACATGTACTAATAAAAATATTAGTGTTTGCTCTTATATTTGTTTAAAGTACATTGTCAGAGTCGAAGAAACTATGGGTTTTATTTCTCTAGAAGATAATTGAGGATTTGGGGGTAATGATCTTCAGGCTGAGTCCTTTCTCGTCTTACTTATCCGTGTAAAGATAATGTGCATATGCAGTGAAGGGCTCCAATGCTCACTGAGCTCTGTCAGGTTTCTTCAATTAAAGCTCAAATTATCTGGCATTTACTTTTAATCAAGACTCACTTTATTTATTTTCTCATTTAAAGCACCATCTTTTCATAAGTGGAAAATAAATTACATATAACATTAATAAATAGCACTCTTCTCCCCAGCTCCTTCTGGCCTAAGGAACTGTATAATTTCTCAAGCATAATGCCAGTTACTGATTAACTCCCACTAACAACATGAGAAAGAAATAAGGAAATTTTTAGATATATGCATTCACCCTTGGGAATAAATACCGAGGAAACAAATATATCTTGATGTGCATGTATAACTCATTTAATAAATAATCAAAGCTTACGTAGATGTAAACAGAGAACAATTTTATAATCTTTATAGCTTTTTTTTTTTTTTTTTTTTACCAGGGATCAAACTCAGAACCTTGCATTTGGGAGACAGGCAGCGGTACTACTGAGCTAAATCCCCAGCCCTATAGCTTTTGTTTTAAGCCCTTCTTTTTCTCTGAATAAAATCTTAGGAAGTTCTCCTAGCACTTTCAACCATATCTGCACAGAGAATTAAGATGTGTTAGGTATATGTACCAACTAACTCCCCATAATGAATTTAATAATTATGTATAGCAAACATGTACAAATAAAAATTTAAAGACATTAACAAGTCATTAAAATCAAACTTGATCTGAAAATAACTTGAAAATTAGAAATATGACCTGTAATTTCATCTAGTACTTTGTACTTTTACATTTGTATATGTTGTGGAATGGACATTGAATTCCATGTTTGCATATGATACCCAATTGTCTTGATATAAATCACTCAACAATCTACTTGCTACATTTAATTTATATTGAATTTTCTTATAACAAAAGTATGTCAGACTCTCAAAAAAAGTCATTAATTTGAAACTTCTTGCCTCCTCCACCTTGTACCAGATAGTGAAAGAGGAGGATGTGGCAATGCCTCTGTCCTCTGACTTGCTCTTTCACCCTTCTCTATTCACCTTCTGCCTCTGACTCAGAGTTGCAGAGGAAAGGCAAGAGGAAGGGATCCTACCTTTCATCTGCTTATCTTTCTCTGAGGCTTTCTTGTATATGGAGAGTTCTAAATACTTTCTTTCTTAGGTGCCTTTGGTGGATTTTAGAACCATAACCATCAAAGATCTCATCCCTAAAGTTTTCTGAGGATGAGAAGTCTCCTTCAGCTGACTTCTCACAAATTCCTCCACAGCCTATCACTGTGGCAGTGGATTCCACGTGGAATCCCTCTGTTGAAATCATCTTATGCATCATGGAGCACGTATAGAAACAGAGAAAAATTTTATAATCTTTATAGTTTTTTTTTTTTTTTTTTTGTACCAGGGATCAAACTCAGAACCTTGCATTTGGGAGACAGGCAGCGGTACTACTGAGCTAAATCCCCAGCCCTATAGCTTTTGTTTTAAGCCCTTCTTTTTCTCTGAATAAAATCTTAGGAAGTTCTCCTAGCACTTTCAACCATATCTGCACAGAGAATTAAGATGTGTTAGGTATATGTACCAACTAACTCCCCATAATGAATTTAATAATTATGTATAGCAAACATGTACAAATAAAAATTTAAAGACATTAACAAGTCATTAAAATCAAACTTGATCTGAAAATAACTTGAAAATTAGAAATATGACCTGTAATTTCATCTAGTACTTTGTACTTTTACATTTGTATATGTTGTGGAATGGACATTGAATTCCATGTTTGCATATGATACCCAATTGTCTTGATATAAATCACTCAACAATCTACTTGCTACATTTAATTTATATTGAATTTTCTTATAACAAAAGTATGTCAGACTCTCAAAAAAAGTCATTAATTTGAAACTTCTTGCCTCCTCCACCTTGTACCAGATAGTGAAAGAGGAGGATGTGGCAATGCCTCTGTCCTCTGACTTGCTCTTTCACCCTTCTCTATTCACCTTCTGCCTCTGACTCAGAGTTGCAGAGGAAAGGCAAGAGGAAGGGATCCTACCTTTCATCTGCTTATCTTTCTCTGAGGCTTTCTTGTATATGGAGAGTTCTAAATACTTTCTTTCTTAGGTGCCTTTGGTGGATTTTAGAACCATAACCATCAAAGATCTCATCCCTAAAGTTTTCTGAGGATGAGAAGTCTCCTTCAGCTGACTTCTCACAAATTCCTCCACAGCCTATCACTGTGGCAGTGGATTCCACGTGGAATCCCTCTGTTGAAATCATCTTATGCATCATGGGTGATGTTTCTTTCTTTTTTTTTTTTTTTTAACTAGGGATTGAACTTGGGACCTTGTGCCTTGTGAAGCAGGTGGCAGAACCACTGAGCTGAATCCCTGGCCCCTTGGGTGATGCTTCTTAGGCAAGCCAAGTCCCATTGTATTTCTGCCTCTCGGAGTATGCCTCCTTCCCCTATGTTCTCTTTTCTTTTCCATGTCAACTCTAGGAATGCATGTGAAAATAAGCAATTCCTTGAAGTTCCTTAAGGGAGCTTGTAGGGAAAGGAAAGTATCTGAAGGCCCAAAAAATTCCACCAAAAGACTTCTAGACTTAATTGACACTTTTAGCAGAGTAGCTGGATACAAGGTCCACACTCAAAAATCAATAGCCTTCTTGTACACAAATAACAGACTCACTGTGAGAGAAATTAGGGAAACAATTCCTCTCACAATAGTATCCAAAAAAATGAAGTGTCTAGGAATCAATCTAATGAAAGAAGCAAAAGACATCTACACTGAAAATTATAGCACTCTGAAAAAAGAGATAGAAGAGGATATAAGAAAATGGAAAGATATCCCCTGCTCCTGGGTAGAAAGAATCAACATAGTGAAAATGGCCATACTACCAAAACTGCTATACACATTTAATAGAATGCCAATTGAAATGCCAACACTATATTTCACAGAACTAGAAAAAAGAATCAAAAAATTCATTTAGAACCAGAAGAGACCTAGAATAGCAAAAGCCATCGTAGGCAACAGAGACATGGCAGTGGGTACAAAAATTCCCAATTTGAAACTATATTATAAAGACACTGTGATAAAAATGGCATGGTTCTGGAAAAGGAACAGACCTGAAGATCAGTGGAATAGATTGGAAGATACAAAATCAACTCCAGATGTACTCAGCTACCTCATCTTTGACAAAAGAGCCAAACATCCCCACTCAGGCAAGACAGCCTCTTTTATAAATGTTGTTGGAAAAACTGGATTTCAACCTGCCAAAGATTAAAACTAGACCCTTATCTTTCACCTTGCACTAAACTGAAATCCAAGTGGATTAAAGATCTAAATATTAAAACAGAAACACTAAACTTGCTGGAAGATAAGTTAGGCAGAACTATTGAAGACATTGGTGTAGGAAAAGACATTATGAATAAATACTCAGTAGCACAGGAACTACCAGAAAGAATCAACAACTGGGATCTCGTCTTATTAAAAAGCTTTTGTACTGCAAAATAAATCATCAACAGAACTAAAAGACAACATACAATGTGGGAAGAACTTTTTACCAGCTGCTCCTCACACAAAGGACTATTATCTAGAATATATAAAGAACTCAAAACAATCAGCACCCCAAATATAAAGACCCAATTCAAAAATGGGCATCTGAAATGAACAGACATTTCTCAGACAAAGAAGTAAAAGCAGCAAGTAAATACATGAAAAAATGTTCCACATCACTGGTCATTCGAGAGATGCAGATGAAAACAACACTGAGATTCCACCTTACCCCACAAAGAATGGCTGCTATCAAGAAATCAAACAATAACAAATGTTGGTGCATTGTAGGTGGGAGCGCAGACTGGTGCAACCACTGTGGATATCAATATGGAGATACTTCCAAGAGCTGGGACTAGAGATTACATTTGAGCCAGCCATCCCTCTGCTGGATATCTTCCAAAAGAATTAAAAGAATCATATCACAGTGATATATGTGCACCCATGTTTATAGCAGCACAGTGTGTAATAGCTAAAACATGGAAACAGCCCATTTGCCCATCAGTTGGAAACTGGATAAAGAAGATGTGGTTTTTCTACAAAATGGAATACTACTCAGCCATAAAGAATGAGAAATTAGAGTCATTCATAGGAAAATGGATACATTTTGAGGATATACTCCTAAGTGAAATAAATAAGTCACACATGTATAAATACTGAATAGTTTCTCTGGTGTGAAAAACTATAATAGTACATAAGATCCTAATGATATAATTGACAATGTGAAATAGGAAGAAAGGGGTAAAGGTGTAGGGAAAGTGTGAAGGGTAGGGGAAAAGTAATAAGGGAAAAGAAAAAAAATGAGAAAATGAAAAAATGGAAAATGTTTGTAAATGGGGAAGGGAGAAGCAGGTGAAGGGAGGGCAGCGACAAGGGGAAAAAAATGAGAACCAAGACCTGTCATGTAAAGGTACAAGATCCCAGTAATGAATGTATCTGTACTGTATACCTAAAATGTACCAATAAATTGAATGAGAGAAAAGAGGAAAGTATCTGTTTTCCTGAAGGAGAGGAGGTGAAATATGATAAAATTGCAATAAAATATTTATATTCTCTGTCTTTCTTTCCCCTAAAATAACTCTCTACTCTCTACCAGTTTCCTACTTCAGTCACATCAGTGCTTAACTTCCGTACTATATGTTGGAGGCAGACGATGTATGGAGCTAACAGAATTTTTGGGTGGGGTCTCTTGATTCGGAAGTCCTATACTGGTTGGAGGAAATAGTTAAGGATCAACCCTCAATTCCTTTTCTATTTTTATGGTGGGTTTGTAGGGATGCTTATGAGAAAGAAAGTTACTTTCTTTACAGAAGTCTGGGAAAACAGTGATATTTGCTGGTAGTAGAGCCATTATTAATGGAAGGCTTTCAGTATGTGACCTTTCTAGGTTTATGTATGGAAAACAAACCTGAAATTCATATATTTATCAGAGATCTCTGAAAAAAGTTTTATACTAAGAACAATCTGTATGTAAAGATATATTTCGTGACTGAAATAATACCTAATATATATGTAAATATCTCTGCATATACAACTTTTAGAAATCATAAGGTAATCTAGGCCAGGAAGAAGGGAACTGGTGAACTGTACTAGAAAGCCTTAAATAATCTGCTTTGGTTCTGCGTTGTGATTTATTTCCTTGAAATTATTATTATTACAGTTTGAACCTATAAAAGATCTCTGATTCATGAAAGTCTGAACTGACAATCCTATCTTCTGTGTTATCTTAGATGGTCTAATATCTTATACGGAATGTAGGGCTACTTTAAATCTATTTGCTTTCATGTTATGCTTCTAAGAAAGAACTTTTCTCTATAAGGTATACTTACTTTGTACAAAGGTAATGAAACTTGTCTACTGTCTTTGGCTTTGTTTAGGAGTAAAAAAAAATCTGACAATAGATTTTTCTGAATCCTATTACAGTATGGCAGACTGTGACTACTGATCACTACTAGATGAGAAATTTCTTAAGGGCATGGACCATGAAGGACACACATTGGAGCAACAGAGCCTAGCATAAAGCATATGTTCAGATAAATGAGAAGTGGTGGTCTTACTTAGAGTGTAAAGCTTCTTCCTTGCTTAAATGTATGCATAAGAAATTGGCCTGAAATAACATTTGATTTTGACTCAGGAGTCTTATTTTTGGCTGCAAATAAGTTTGCGGCATAAGATTCAGAGTAGAGAAGCACAAAGTACCAGGAAATAATTAGTACAGATCACTCCATGCATAAGTTCCAAACTTATACAGAGAAGAAAACTGTTGTCAGGAAGTTATAGTGAGATAAAAAGCATAAATCATTTTACTTTGGTTACAAATCATGTCAAAGATTAAAGGAGACAGGCCTTGTTACATTTGTTCTTTGAGTAGTATTGTCAGACAATGTGACAACCAAACATATTACATAGCATTGTACAGTACAGTCACTTTGAGTGATTGACTATTATGGAAGTTCATGGGAACCTCTAAATTGTCAGGAATCATATTTTCTTAAAAAGCAGGGGTCATAAGAGAGATGTTATCTTTAAATGATATTAAAGAAAGAGGATGTCAATGAAAAGTCTATTGGAAGAACTCAAAAGGATTTTTATGGTTAGGTTGAAGGATTCAAACTGAGGATCCAAAGCATAAACAAACAACAAAGAATAGGAAGTTCTGATTTGGGTAGAGGGAAGGGAAAAGCAGGTGCAAGGGCTTTCATTAATCACATTGGGCCAATGAAATAGTAAAGGATATATTATATATTCATACCCATGTGTCCTTACTTGTATCCAGAGGCTGCTAAGCTCTGGAGAAATATCAATTACAAATACTGAGTGGATACAAAGATCCAATTGTTTATTTTTAAGTCAACTGAAAATAATATGCTTCAGGCCATGTTATATTTGGAAAAAAATGGGGAGATAAAAGGAGTGAAAGAGGTCATAGATGTCAATGAATATGTAGAGTAAGATTGCAGACAACAGTTTATATAAAAGTAAATTTATTGACATGTATTGAGTGATTTACAAAATCGCTGTAGAAGCAAACTCTAGCCTGTTTCCAGGAATTTCTGACAGTGAAAAGACATCTTCTACTTGAACTTACAGCAAACTATCAAATTAGGGAGCCAAGAATCACAGTTTTGTACTGCCTCTTACAGTCTACAAAAGCAAAATGAATGCTTTAGGTCCTGTCCCTCTCCCCACTTCACTCAGCTTCAAATCCAAGTCTCATGAATATGCAAGCCAAATAGAACTTAAATCATATCTACAACTCTAGCAGTAAGGAAATCTGAGATGTAGCTTTCAACTTTCTAGCCACTTTATTTGGAAAGATATAGAAGAATGAGGTTGGAATGGAATGGATACTCACAATGGTCAGCTTTTAGAAAATTCTCTTCATCCTATACTTTACACTGTTTGTTTATTCATATAAATATTGAATTCATTACTGAGTGTCTATATGTTTTATAAGACATTATTCCTTGTCTCTCACTATTTCCTTGTAGACTTCATTCTTAGGTTCAGAAGCAACAAAAAAAAATAAACTTGAGTTCTCTCCCTCTCTTTATTCCTTTTCCTCTGTGCTGGAAATAAAATGCAGGGTAGTATGATTTGGAGCTGGTGGGGGGTAGCCTTTTGTAAGAGATGTCTTTGTCTCTGGAGAAGGAAATAGGCCCAGGAGAATAGGAGGCTGGTTGTTGGTTGGTTAGAGTTTGCTATGTTCTCAGCCTTAAGGGAGGAGGGTGATTAGAATTGTGAGACTGTTGAATTTTGCAGCTCTGTGCACTATGGTAAAGTATAGAAAGATTTTGGATAGAGGCCTTGCTCAGGATAGAATTTATTTGTCTATAATGTCCCTTTCCTTTTACCTCAGAATGTAAGCCTGAATATATGAAGTGTAATCTTAAAATACAGCAAATGTTTAAATTTTTAAAAATTTATTATAGTAAATGACACATAGCCATCAATTGTCCTCAAAATAGTCCCCCCTTGATTTGAACACATTTATCCCATTGCTACCACTTTCCAAAGCAGTTTTTACAAGTTTTCCTTCAAAAATTTTTAGTCACATTGTCATGGCTACATCAATATCCTAAATAGATGCAAAATATTTGCCTTTTATGGTCATTTTAATTTTAAGGAAGATTCAGACATCCCCTAGTGTCAAATCAGGTGAATAAAGTGGTCAAGGGCACTGCAATGCTTTTACAAACTTGCCTTTCCATTGGATGGCATTTAGCAGCGGCATTCACACCTCGTAGAGCTGTTCAGGAGAGAACTGCTTCAGAAAGTGGTACAAATGACAGGATGAGTGTGTTTGAAATGAGGGTGAGTATTTTGGAAAGAATTAATGGCAATGTGTCTTTTACTGTATGTAATTAATTTAAAACACTCATTATATATTTTGATCATCCCTTGGAAAGCTAAAAATAAGAAGTTGGAACCCTTAGTTAAGGAGGAATACAAATACAAAATGTCAGGTAGCAGAGTGCACATCGGTAGCAAAGGGACAGCCATGAACAGAGACATTTCCCTCCTGCTGGATAGTTTCAGAATGTCCACAGAGTCCATGAAGAAAAGCACAAAGTGTCTGTAAATCACTAGTACATGCAGAGTCTCAAAACATAAATGAAGACAACTCATTAGTACAAAGATTCTTCACAAAAATGTTTCAGTTTTGCCTTTTTTAAAAATTTTTGACAGGGAATGGAAAATCAAAGAAAATTGGATATCATATTTATCAAAATCATGGGAAAATCTCACAGAAATACAGTCATATTTGGTAGTGTTTTAAAGTTTGAGTGAAATGAATTAATGAAGAACAGTGTACTCATTAGTACAAAACGTGGGATGATGCTTACCCTAGAGGGAGGGAGAATTCATGTGGACATGAGAGACCTCGAGGTGACTACTAACATTCTTTTTGTTTTTTCTGGTTGGTGAATACAAAAGTGTTTTAATGTTATTTTCTAAATTAATGTAAGTTTCTAAATCTGTTTTTATGTATACTCCTTTTTTTAGTAGGATATACTTCAATATATAGAGAGGCATTCTCTAAACAATTAAAAAGATTAAATGTAGTTAATTTTCATAATAATGACTAAATATCCAGAACAAAGAACTGTATTAGGAAAATTTCCATGTCTCTATTGTTTAATTTGTACCATTAAGGTATCTTGTCTTACATTTTAAGGTTTTGCTTTTAATTTCTCTTTTCAAATTCCCTAATTATTTCATGTTCTAATGCTTATAATTATGGCCTAAGATGTATTTCATTGATAAATTATTTTTCCTCCAAACAAACATATATGTGAATTGTTTTCCAAATTACTGTTCAGACATTTTCCACTACTGACTCACTATTTTTGAAGCTAATGTTATTTTAGTGCTGTAAGCCAAAGGAATTTATTTGGCAAAGTCTTTCGTGACCTAAGATAGTTTCATCAACAGGAACAATTTTAAGAGTCCCAAGACTCAAACACATAATCAGCTAAGTCTGTTGATGTCATTGCTTGGCCTTTCAAGTGACACTGTACCTCACACATGGGGTAATGGATGGCCCCTGGGCACTATTTCCAAACTCCCTCCTACATGACAAGATTTGCTCCTTTGGCAAAAGAAGGTATGTGATAAAATACTCGACTCACACAGATACATTTGTTATTTTAAGATTACTCCATAACACACACACACACACATCTAGCTGACTTAGTGGATTCCCTCACTGTAGCATAAGACAGGAAAAATATTTTAAAGTTACATTCACAAGATTTCATTATAATGTTTCTCAAAGGATCTGGAAGAGGAAGCTTGTTTTGAGAAGTTTGGTTTGAAGGTGGCTACTGGGAAGCTCTGCTACTCACCCAGAACACCTGATTCAGTGATAGGGATTCAACTTTCCTGCTGGCTGTCTAATTAGGTGCTGAGAGTGAGGAAACTAAGCAGCAGATTTACTTATTACTCATAAATTTTCTGAAAGAGCATGTTTCAGATACTCATTTTTCTTCCTTTCTGTTCATAATAATTATTTAGCCAAATCATCAGAGGACTGTAATATTCTAATACTGGCCTCTTAGTAGGACACATAGCAGTGCTCCAGGGATGCTAAAAGCCATAAAATAAATTTAACACATTATCTTGGAGTTTTAGCTTTTTTAAAATCAAATATATGGTGGTAAAGACTTAGGTAATGTAACTGAGTAAGAAATTAAAATCATCATTGTAGTAACAGAAATAAAGACATTGTGAAAGGCAGTCACAATTTGCATACTTTTTAAAAGCAAAATCTTCATTCTTCAGACTAATTTTATGTTTTTATCCGTGACTATTCCCAGATCCCACAAGATACATCTTATGGCTATAAGCATATCTTTTTCTTGATGAAAAAAATGTGGGCACACTGTCCTCAATTATTCTAGAATTAAAATAAAGATGTTAAGGATTACTCTGTGTGTGTATGGAAAGGAGAATCAGCAAACATAACTGCCTACTTGTTCAAAGTAGTTAAGGTAAATGAAACATTTCTGACAAAAGCTGAAGTAGCAGTGGTGCATCTGTTTGTTTATGGAGTAGAAAATGCCACCTCTGGGGGCCACGTGGGTTTAAAGAGATCATTCAAGTCATGTCAGGCAGTGTCCCATACAAAGCAGATACTCCATCAATGGCAATAACTGTTACCATCTCTACTATTGTATGAAACTTAGAAGGCCCAAGGGAGAATAAACCCAAGAGTTTTCTGGTCTATGCAGAAAGCCTAGAAACAATCATTGTCCAGTAGAATATCAGCTATGACCTATCAGGAGAGCACTGTAAAATGGGACCAATTTACTGTTTTGCATGGACCAGTCTACAGCCACATAAACCATCAGATGCTTTCGTCTCCTTCTCTTTCTTCCCTCCCAGTCCTTCATTGGCTTCTAGGAATCATCATCACAGAGCATCAGTGAATTAGAATATCTTTCTTATAATTTCCCGATATCTAAAAATGGTTTTACCTACAAAAAAGGCTTCTTTTTACTAAACAATACTACCTAACAATTCCAAGCGCCTGTAAACTCCTTGCTGAGGAGAAGAGATACTAAGTGTGTTAAATCTACTTTACATATCCTTCTATTTTCAGATCACTAAGGCACTTTTTGGATATTTCCTCCCAGTCTCAAAAATGACATTGAGAGCCTACGGTGGGGGGCACAGAATTTGTAGGCCTTCTCCAACTTTATACATTATCAAGTTTAACAATTACACGGAGAAGCCACAGTGCTGGGAGTCTGCAATCTTACTAAGCTCACAGGGTCTGCAGACTGTAAGAAGGCAGGGTGAGCCATGTCTCAGGTTTCTAACTTAATTCCTGCATTTTATATTATCAGTGAGCAGTTTAAAAAGCTCCTCCACTGGAGAATCATCTTACCTAATCTAAATGTTTAACGACTATTTAAAGCCAAAAAGCCCAGCTAGCACATGCTCCAGGGATTTCCAAAGGCATAATGGGTTAAATAAAACAGTGAAGATAAGGCTTTGCTAATGGGTGAAGGCTGCTATGTCACTTGCTAGCTAGGAAAACGGCATGTGTATTTTGTGAATTATGAATTAAGGCTAATTCATGTGTATAATTGTAAATATCGAATTATGTATCTATTATTACAAAAGATTAAGGAGAAACTCAACTGTAAAAATACCTACTATTTTGTTAGCTACTAAGAATTTCACTGACTCATTTCTTCATCTTTTTCTTTCCAAAAATCTTGAGCCCACAAACCACAAAATGGCTCCAGGTTCTCAGCTCTCAGCAGGGCAAGGAAAGCATGTACTCATTCACTCCTCTGTACAAAAAATGTGTTTTCTCTCAAAGGTATGTGAAATCTCTTTGCTGATTTCTTACCAACCCTGAAGTGATCTTCCAGCAGAGTGTATATACATTTTAATAAGCATTATCTCTAGAGAAAATGCTATACTCTAATTAATGGCTCAAGCATTGTGCTAAGTATAACAATTGCCTGACTGTTACAGCTTTGTGTTAACTGTATGATTGCTATTTGTGTTTTGTTTATTCACAGTCTTGTTATTATCATCTCTAGATAATCAGCATTTACTTTCACAGTACAAACAATATTCAGAGCATAAGAGGTGGTGCCATTCAGGCCAGCAATTTGATGTATTACACTGCAGCATCTCAGCCACCACTGCAGGGAAGTCCTGGTCATGCATGCTTGGTGTTACTCTGTGTGATGGAGATTAGTATGATGACAGGTTACATTTTGTGAGGCTTTACGGAATTTTAACAAATTAAAGGAAAGCTGTGGTGTGCCCAGTATATCCCACACTACACAATTCTTCTTCTATCTCTGTTCTTATTCTCTTTATATTTCCACCTCACATGAGACCAACCACCTCTAGCTTGTACTGAATATTACACGAAGAAAGAATATTGAAGCATAAAATATCAGAAGGCAATAGCATTTAGTAGTGCTGTGCTAAGCCATATTAGAGCCCACGGCATCAGGATACACCAGTAATATTGATGTTGTCTTTATTTAAAATTGTGATATATTGTGTGCTATGGATTTTCTTGGCATTCATTTTGATTTTTAGTAACCACGTTAAAGATTAATCTTGATCACCAAATTTTTCTTTAATGACTCCTTAATTTTCATACCTAAGATAAAGGCCTCATCATAATCTTGGCCTTCTCATTTCAGAGGAGATATCTATTTAGAAAAGAAGAAAACTTTTAAAGAAAAGGCTGAATTAATGTCACTATAAGTTGAGAAAAAAGAGAAAAGATGACAGGTTTGGTTTTCATGAATTCAAAAATCAAAACTAATAGGATGTGGATGTTTTTGCTGAATTTTGCAACTGCAGTGAGCAAAGGAAACATTTTGGACACTTTTTCAAAGGCCCTTCAGGGTTTTAGCCTGAAATAATCTTAGGAAAATCTTTGTTGTAGTTTATTTGGGTCTGCTTTATATTAATAGGTTTTCTTTATAATAATTTGAAATTTTATCAAAGTTCAAATTTTAATTCACATGCTATGAGTGTTGAGGACTGAGATAATTACAGGTGGCAACCACTCTCCCAAATGTCAGGCAATGGGATGGCTTTATGATTTTCTTCAAAACCAAGTCATTCTGTTGAAAGGTGTAATCTTTAAAAAAATTTTTTTTTCCTTGAGATGATCCTTTCCACATGTTAGAAAGTTGCATTCAGTAAAGCAGGCAGACAAGTTAAGACAAGACAAGTTAGGGCTGGACAAGTTAATCTCTGTGTTCACTGAATCTCAGTTTGTGTATGTTAAGTGCTAAGAGTTATACGTTGCACAGATACTGTCTTAGTTACTTTTCTCATTGCTGGAACAAAATATCAGACACACACAAATCAGAAAAGGAAAGGTTTATTTTAGCTCAGAGTTTATAGAGATTTCAGTCCATAGTTGTCTAGCCCCAAGGAAGGGCAGCATGGCAGGGAACAGCAGAGGAAAAACAGTCCATAGCAAGGTAGGCAGAAAGTAGCAGGCAGAAGAAGCAGCGATAAGCCTGCCTTTCCTCTCTCCCTTTATATTCCATCCAGGTTATAAACCTATTAATTGGTGCCACTCATACCCAGTGTGAAGTTCCCATTATCCATATCCAGAAGTATGCTAAATCCATTTAATTATTGCACACCCTAGATCCAGCCATTTCCCAAAAGCCCCACCTATGAATGCATGACATCTACTTACAAGCCACAAAAGATACCTTATTGTGATGTTTTCAGAGCAATGCACAAGAAGGTGCTTTTTAAAATATGTAACATCATATTCATTACAAAAAATTGACCATGAATTTGTTAACATGTGCATGCATATAAAACATCTTCATCCAGATTTAGTCATTTGTAGTAAATTGCACTTAAAGAATACCTGTCACTGCTGTGTATAGGATTATATGTACCGTCTCTATTTGGGCAGATACAAATAGGTCTAATCAAGTATAGCTTGTCTAAACTTGGCATCAGTTTATAGATTAAGCCCACTCAATCTAGATTATTACAAAGTCCTCATAACCTGTTCTGCACTGCTCCCATGATATGAATGCTCCCAACCTTCAATACTTATATTTTTTTTCCTCAACCTCCAAAGAGTTATTTTAAAATATAAGTCAAATCATATAACTCTTCTACTGCAACCTTTCCGAGAGCTTACTCTCTCACTCAGCATAAAATTCAAAGATCTGAACAATGTGCCCGACAACTTCTAGAACCTTATTTCTTTTGAATTCTCTACATTCATGTTCCATCATTTTCCCCTTACTTCCTACATTTCTACTGCAATGTCTCCTTCCCCTAATTCTTGCTCTCATCCTGCTCTTGGACAAATTACTTAAATTTTTTGTGTCTCAGATTTCATAGATAAAATAGATATGATATTAGCTTTAGAGATTTTTAGTCAGGATGAACATTTTAACTACAATAATTATACATAGCATAAAATATCAATGTGTTTTATTACCTTTTCTGAATTTTTTCAAAGTCTCTAAGTTAACTTCTAGATTGACAATAATCTAGGAATGTGTGAAATTTCTTTGTTGCTTATAGATATAAAGTATCCTTAAGTCTCTAATTGCAAAAAAAGGAAATTTACAGACTTCAAATTTTTCTGGACCTTGGTGCTATTTCTTAGGTGATTCTACTTTCCCCTGAATTCCTTCTTTGGGAAAAGTTTCTCTAGATTTTTCTCTTTCCTATTGTAGTCTTCTTTGTTTCAATTTAATATGATTTTCCACCTCAACTTTATACTTATAATTCAATTTCCCTTATTTATTTTAGCATCCCACCTTCCACTATCTTTGATCCTTTCCATAATTTCCATTATTCCTTCTTTGCTCTCTTGTATGGGAGCAAGGGTACTTTTGTTTAACCTCTCTGGAAATTTTGTGCTTTGGTGCAAAAAGACTAGCCTTGTGGTAGTATTAACAGTAAAATAATTTCTTGAAGAAATACACAGTGGGCCAGATTTAAGCTGCTAAATAGAACCTGGATACAAAGCAAAGATGCGGTCTCAAAAACAAACAAACAAACACAAAGTCTCATTTACCTTGTCCAAGGGACTGGATATAAATGAATTTAACAGCAAAGCTATCTTTGATTATGAGCTCCAAACTAGGTAGTTTACATTTTCTCTGCTTAGGAGGCAGGAGCTAAGCCTTAAGGTGGCAACAAAACATCCCAAAGAGTAGAATAGGTAGGGTAGGGTCAGTTGTGCATGCTGGTTAGGACAGTGTAGGAGCAATGAGTCCATTCATTCAGCCACAGGACTAATAGCTTTTAAATATGAAGGAGAGAGCTGTCAATGAATTTGTGCTTTGTAAAAGAATCTATATTTCATAATTTTAATACTCATCTTCAGTTGATTTTTCAAAAGCACAATTAGATAATATATAGTTTCCTCACTGGCTCGTAGCTATGAGAACCTAAAATGTTCAGATCAAAATATCTACTTCTGACTCACCAACATCAGCCTATGTCAACAAAATTATATAAACAGGTAAAGCAATTTGGGGGGAAAAGCATCACTTGGCCGTAGATCTTACAAGCTCAAATAAAACAAGAGTGAAATTCATACTATTTAAGGAATCAGTCCTTGCTTGTGTTCATTGAGCCAAGTTCCAATGTTTTCTTTTGTTGTTGTTGCTCTGACAATGGATATGGCTACTACCTCAAGGGTTGTTGCAGGAATTAGATGAGGTAATACAAGGAAAGGCTTACAATAACAGATATTTCTTATCTTACAGTTTTGTCAGAAGTACAAACACAGATTAGGGTTTTACAAAGCTGAAAGAAAAGTTTCAGCTATCTATATTCTCCTTTAGAGCTTTGACAAGGGAAGAATTCCTTTTCAGGCCCATTCACATTGTTGGCAAATTCAGTTCCTTGATAGTTTCCTCTGGACATTGCTTTCAGCTCTAAGGGGTCAGCAGAGTCAGTTTCAAGTCTTTATGAGGTGGCTTTTATACTCAAAGTCAGAAACCAAAAATCCTGTCACTTCAAATATTTCTCATCCTTTTCATGTCTCAGACTTCAGAAAGGTTGTACCTAGTTAGTTGGATCAGGCTGACTAGAACTCTCTTTATTTGGGCTCGTGCAGAATCAACTGATTCATAACCTACCACTGGCTTGGTATCCCATCATATGTACAGGTCTGCCTGAACTCAAAGGGGAGGAGTTACACGCAGCGTGGATCTTGTGGTGGCCAGAATGTTGTCAGCCATCTTAGAATCCTGCTTACAATAACTTCTTAGACATGATTGTTACTGTGGCTAATGAAGCATAAAGTAGGACCTTTAGGGGGGAAAAAACCCACTTCCAGTTAATATGAATTTAGAGCAGTATTGCAAAGTGTTCTATAGGAGCAAAATATTTCTACAACAGGGACTTGCAGGTCAGGACATCCAAAAAAGTGAAGGGGGTTAGGACTCCTTAACTTAGAAAGAAAAGAGAAGACTTTATGACCTAGCAACCATATGTGAAATAGCGTCCTGACTCTGAAGACACTGTAGCCAGAAAAGGAGAAAAAATTTAAGCCAGAGAAGACAATGATGGGATTGCCTACAATGAAGAATAAAGCTTGGTACAAAGATCATTATAACTAACATTAGTTGCCAAAGGGGCTGTTCCATCTCTGTGTCTGGAAATCTTCTAAACTCGGGCAAATTATCCTTTCCTTGAGGTGGTTTGGGTCCAGTTCTGCCTGAAGTCAAGGGGAAGAAAGTGTTGAACTCATTCCCTTCTTCACCTCAGGGGGCAACCTAATTTTAAAATTAGAGCTCATCCTGGGATCCATCACAACATTGAACTATGTCTATGAACAAGAACAAGGTTAACTCAGGATTCCTTGATTAGGTCCAGTTAATATAAACACTGAAAAGCCTGTGTGCTAGCAGCACAGCTTTTGGCAGCAACACAGAAAGAAGAAAGAACTGTAATACAAGAACAACAAATGACTTCTGGTCTGTGCTTCTCCGTCCACCCACCACATCCCCTTTGGTGCAGAGAGGATGTGAATTGCTCAGCACTTGGATGCTTCATCTGCACATGTCACTGTTGTGCTGAATCTTCCCAGGCATGTCTACAAGGCCCACTGCTCAGGAGATTAGCTTTCCAATGCCAAAACGCTTGACCCACTTGAAATCTATCTGTGGAATTTGTTATTTTCATCATTGAACCATGAAAAATAACTTCAACAAAGAATAGTAATTCCCTTACCCATCAAAAAATGCCTCTAATGTCTTGTATCATTATCTTATGTTACTTACATAAATTATTTTCATTTTTCTCTTTTTATATCTGTGATTTACAATTACAGTTAGTTTCTCCAGCTGTAGTTTTCTCATCAGAAGATTTGAACACTTGTCCCCTTAAGTGACAGCAAAGAGAAAGTGTAGCTTCCTTTGGCCTTACTTTAGACAAACCACACCAAACAAAAATTCCATACATTTGTAGAAAAAGAATGTATGACATACATGGAACAAAACATTATGTTCTTGATTTCTATGAGGTGCATGATTTTCTTTTGCCATTGAAAATTCAAATATTTGGCCTTGAACTTTAGTTAACATGTCTAACCTGCTGATTAGCTTAGTGAGTTAAGAGATTATTCTAACAGATATTGTCTTTGCCTTTAAATCATTAATTTTTTTAAAAAAATAAAACATTAAATATAGTTACTTAGAACTTGTGAACCCCAAAATAAGGGTTCTAAAAAACCAACAGAATTGTTATGAATATACATCAGGCTCATGCCTGGGTATTCCAGAAATACAGTTTTTGGTCAATGAGTCTAAGAGGAAAATAGGAAAATTTAATGACATTTCTTTGAGTCTATAATATTGCTTTTACTTGAATTGTCTCATGGGAGGAAAGTGAGAAATAGTTCCTGAGAGTTAGTGGTGAGTTAAACTGTTAAACATTTTTTGGTACCTTCTCATTAATTTCCTACATCAATTCTGTAAGGCAAGATGTTAACTCATCTTTATAAACAATCTTTGGGATCCCCAAAGTCTTCAAGTTCTTTCACTCTGCGTAAGTATCACCACCTTTCCCTTAGTCAAGAATTTCAAGTAACTTTTTTTTTTTTTCAGACAATTGGGTCAAAATTTGGAAAGAGTGTGGCTGGGCAGTTCTTGTTTTGAGTCTTTTGGGGTGACAGCTCTCAGAGTCCTGTGGGCTTCAGCCCTTGAAGGCTAGGTGGGGCGAGACTACCAAGATGGCTCACTCATATGACTGGCACATGCTTCTGGCCATCTGTCAGAAGTTCTCTGATGCATCCAGAACATTTATATATAACCTCTTTAGCATTATAGTCTCAGAACTGCTGGCCTTCCCAAATGCTTCCCCAGAATGAATGTTGCGCAGAACCAGGTAGAAATTGCATGATCCTCCTGAGTAGCCTTGGGAATCAAATAGCTTCACTTCTGCCACAATCTACTGGTTGAAATGATCAAGACTCCAGGGGAGGGGACATAAATCCTGTCCTTTGGTGAGATGAATGTCAGAATATTTGGGGACCCTATTTTCAATTACCATCCTTGCTAAAAATACAGCACCAAGTAAAAAGTACTCAAATCCATCACAAATCTCCAGTAATAACTATGGCAGGGTGTGTTACGAAAGAAGTTTTTACTTGCAAATGAGTTTACTACTAAAAGAGTTTATAGGCTTGTAAATTAAATCATAGAAAAGGTAAGATTAACCTGAGATAAGAGTGCAACCAGGTACCATAATACTGACAGTTTCGGCCAAGGCCAGCTAAAAGGAAGGCAGTCCTGCTCTTTTGTTTGAGTTTGACCTATTGTGGTGATCCTCATACCAAGCACTTGTCTCATATGCACAACTATACATGGTTAATCCTATTTGAATCATGTGAGTAGAAGACTCATTCCTAGGAGAGTGAGGTACAGGAAGAAAGGGAGGAAAAATAATAAAATATAGTCAGTAAATAGGAATCAAGATAATTTATAGTAAGTACAGAGTTTTTTTTTTTTTTGCTAAGAACTACTTTGGGAATTTTCTGTAAGCCTTGAATCAAAAGGAATCGGTCTTTATTTCTCAGAAAACCATTTGTTGCATTTGTTGTCAAAAGAAACCATGGAAAAATGGAGAGTTATTTGACTTAGATGAGTAATGAGCCAGAGTTCAGAGTTTATGCACTCATAAGCTTCATCTTTATATCACTTATCAAGTATTTTCATGTGATTATTTCATTTATCTTCTACAACTACTATGTGCTCTAAAGTAAGTTTTATCTTCATTTTACAGACAACAATTCTGAGGCTCAGAAAGTTAAAGTGATTTAATCCCAGGCATATAGGTAAGAAATGGAAGGGTGAGAATTTAAACTCAGATACCTCCTCCTAGGCCACAAGAGTTCCTACTATACCACAGATTTTCCTAATGTAAAACTTCAGTCAGCTCAATAGCATGGTAGGTGAGGAAAGTTTCTCTTACTTTAGGGTCCACATTTTGGTTTCCACAGGCTCAATTAAACCTGCCACTTCATTTCATGGATGAAATTTATAAAAAAGTAAATTTTATACAATTTATATATTTCTCTTGTCAAAATCACCATTCTTAAACATGGCATCCCATACTGTTGATGCTGCCATTGGCCTCTCACCACACACAAGTTCAATCTCCTTAGTAGTTTCCAAAACCATTCTGTGTTTCATAACACCCAGTTGGTACGTTTGCTTTCTTAACCTCACATCATCCTCTCCGATAGGCCAGCCACCTGGTCAGGTGATTCTCAGGGGAATCTCAGGATTTCCATGCATACCCTTCCCATCTTGCCAGCTCTCCTGTCTGTCAAAATGCCTCTCTATATAAAAGTTAAGAGTGGAATGTGCTTCCAGGAAAAATTTGACATCACATGTGGGAAAGATTTTCTAGAAAGAGGAGCAAGGGATTTATTTTTAAAACTAACAACAATGTTGACTCTCTGTAGGTTCTCTTGCATTTTCACCTTTTTGTTCATATTTCTAGAAATAATAAAATATGTGTACAGTTTTCTGCCTAGAATAGATCACCTAGAAGCTGATTAAAACTAGAAAAGAACTAGAGAGAAAAAAATGTGATGTGTGTATCTAAGGTCAGCTTTCTGTAGGTCTCACAGAAGAGAGAGAGGATGGCCTTAGTTTTCCTCTACCTTCATCTTTTTCTTTTTTCATTGAAAGTGTGGTGGGTCCTAGAGGACCAATATTGGAGTAAGCCTGAAGGAAAGAGCCTATATTAAAGTCATTTAGTCATAGGCTGTGGTAAAGGGGCAAAAGAGTCCTGTAGACCATTTGTGAACAGAATAACTCACCAGGTTTAGAAGCTTTAAGGGACAATATAGAGCTAAAATAAAATGTTTTATAAATGCTCAATGTGCATACATGTCTCCAAAAAAACTGAAAGAAGATGGATTTATAGAGAAGGCAGCCAAGAAGGGTGTACCATGTTTGTTCCATGAAGAATTTATGGCTCAATGCACCCAATAATTAAGCAGGAAAGCCCAAAATATAGTACAAACTCACTGAAGTTACCTTTTATATATGGCTCAAAAAACATTGTTGAATATGTGAATCAACAGACATAAAATGTATAAAATGCACTAGCTTCATATCCTCATCTGGCTCACAAAAGTACCAGATTTTGTCACTTGTGTTGTACATCAAGGTGAGGGAGTTACTGACCTTAGACTATACAGATTAGTACCAATTCTCTAAATCAGATGCCACTGCCTCAACCCCATTTAGAAGATTCTCAGGTATTTAGTCAAAAGTGAAACCAAAAGGTCCTTTTCAGTTACTTGGTTAAAAGTGAAAAACAATAGGGCCTCATAACTTTGTAAATTTAAACTGGAAAACAGGCACTAAAATGCTATTTAAAATGCTTATAAAGGCCCAATTAAAAAATATATAGTCACTTTTGCTTCCATGGGTACTATAATAATATAGCTTATTACAGTATTTTGCTTTTGAAAGAATTCTTTAAAAAAATCAAGAGATCAATAATGATTGATAACTTTTATGAAAATACAACTGTCACTGAGGATTTCTTTTAATGTAAATAAGTTGTTTTGTTTTGGTTTGCTTGGTTGGTTTTTTGCTTATGTCATGGATCTTATAAGAGCTTGATTTGGTTCAGTTAACATATAACCGGACTGCTAGAGCAGGAATTACCAAGATTTTGCTTTGGTATTCCAAAATCCAAGTCTAACTTTTTGTATCTGCTTTCCTTTACCTGTTACTAAAAGTTCATTTCTAGGGCTGGGGATATAGCTCAGTGGTGCTGTGCCTGTCTGACAAATGCAAGGTCTTGAGTTCAATCCCCGATAACAGGGGGAAAAAAGTTCATTTCTTCACTGGGAAGAAAGTACTTCAATAAAACTGATGGACAGAAATGATGATGATGGTGGTGCCCACTGTATGTCACTGCTTACTAGTTACATGTTATTTATTCAGTGATTATTATGGGCCCTCATGAGACTTTACATACACTATTTCCATCTACTGTTTGTGACTAATATTGCTATTTCCCCATCTTACAAATGATAAAACTGATGTTTCCTGGTGTAAATCGAAAGTCCCCTAGCTTGTGAATAGTAGAGCTGAAATTCAGTCTCCTATTTGTTGGACTCCTAAGTCTATTTATTTTCTTTGTACCTCCAATAAACATAATACTGAACTGATAACATTAATGTATTAACTGCCTTTACAATACTACTTCCATTTTAAAAGAAAACTAGTCATAGAAAGCAATGTTAAATAAAAAGCTAAGAATTGGAAATGGTGTGGATCCTAGGATGACTAGTTGGCTGACTAGTTGACTAGTGTAGAGAGTATTTTCAAGTTACTGAGAAAGGGCTTCCTAGAATCGCTTTAAGTCACAAATCACACCAACTAGAGAAATTTTCTATGCTTTCTATGACTGAAATGGGATCTAAGAGGCCCAGGTAACAGCGCTAGCTATGCTATTATCTGGCTCTAAGCTTTGTGTTTCTCATCTGTAAAAAGAAGAAGAGGTATGAGATTATTCATAGGAACTATTCCAGTAGTCCTACCACTCCACTTTGGAAGGACTGATTCCGTGTCAAATGAACACAGTAAATGGATCTTAAGGTTGTTTGCTAAACCGACGATCCCACCTTCCTTTCCCTTCCCAACTTGTTTTTGAGCCTCATGTAAGTCTTCTCTGAGGTTGCAGATATCTTCTAAAATACAGTGTAGGCAATTTTTCAATGAATTCCTTTACAGAATTATAGTCCAGACACTAATTCATCTCTCAACATACTTTCCAAGGTCTTAGAAGTAAAAACATAAGGCTGTTTCCAGCCTTTTCAGTCTTCAAAGCTCTTACCAAAATATCTAATGAATCTTCAAAATGTCACTAAGGCAGGCAGGCACAATGCAAGTTCTGTCACTCTTGCATTCCCTTCATCCTTCCTTGTCAATCATATTCTCAGAATGATAGCATTAAAGGAGCCCTAAAAGGCTGTTTTGTTGAAAATCCTATCTGATGATTGATTCGCACAAACATTTTTTTTGCCAAATGTTCATTTAGCATTTGGGATAACTTTGAGGTGTCTTTCCAATCCAAGGATCTAAGAACTGCTCTTTTTATTTGAAAATATTTGTCCCACCCGTGTAGAACCCTAAGTAGCCTGGTGAATACATGAATCTCTTTGCAGATTTTATTGATTAAAGCAAGATGGACAAAAGTTGGTGCAATCTGGACTGTTTTCTTGAATGTTATAATCTGGCGAGTGGTGGCATATTTACTTTTCTTTCTCTAAGTTACTCAGCAAAAGTATAAATATGAAGCAGATGTGCAACAAGGAACAGAGATGTGATGTGGAACACAGAATACTTCCTGAATTTATAGTCACTTTCTATTCATTCTGATCCTTGGCTGAACCTCTGAATTTTTATTTTAACATTCTCACTAATGTTTGTAACCTATTCTTGGATAAATCTAGTCATGAGCAACTAAAATTTCTTTCTCTTCTTCTACCGTCTCTTATAATACCTTATTCTTTCTTTTCCTTTTGAGATTCTTTGGGTCCAAAGACTGATTTGAGATTCAGAATTTTTTCTTCTTTCTCTAATTGGAATCAGTGGAAGAAGAAATAAGGAGAAACATTGTATTTTTCCCTATTATTATGGGCTTCTTTTGAATTCATTTCTTACCGATATCATGATGGTTTTGCCTTCTTTCCAGGACGGCTGTTACAGAATTACACCAATTCCCTTAAAAGTTACTATAAAAAAGTAATGTACATAAGACCATAGCCTAATAGATTTTTATGCATTCATATAAGTAGAAAGTATGAAAATTTTAAACTAATAATGAATGCTAATATTTTTTCATGTTTCCAAATTTATTTTTGACCTTTAGACTTAATTGTATCAATTCTTAGGTTTTTAGATTGTGTCAAACCATGTCTTAAAATCATGACCTGTCAGGCTAAATCAGGAGAAAACCATTACTTAAAGTGCACACTACTGTAAATAATACTTTCCTGAGTCCCCTGCCTCATGCAATTTGGAAATGTCTGTCAATAAAGTCTGATGAATGTGTTTTCAATAGGTAGCAATGACATCTTAATAAAGTCTGAAAATTAAGTGCTTAACCCATGGTTAGGTCTTGAAATTTTAAAATGTCCTTTTGCTTGACTTAAAGTGAATAGTCTCCTCCATACCCCACCCTTTCTATGTTACCCAGAACCCAAGTCTACTGTAGAAGGGACTAAGCAGCAAGTAGGTGAAGGATGTTATGAAAAGTAGGAGGTAGGTAGAGGGAACTCCAAACTATAGTGGTCCTTGCAGCCTTGAAGTTTAACCCAGTCATAGTTGTAACCTGCCCTAGAGAACATGGCATCATAGCACCTTCCTTAAGACCTACAATCTGAAGATGTGCCATCTTATACTAGCCCTTTAAATGTGAATAATGAAGTGCTCCTTAAGAAAGACAAAAGGAGGGGTCAGTAGATCAAAAAAGGTGAATAGTGGCGCCCTTTGCATGACTCTGTCACAGAGAAGAACCTAGGGTAACAATGAAAAAAACTGTTTCAAAAAGGGATACAGGGAGAAATACTTCTGTTTGTGAACAGTTTGGATTGTGCACAGAAGCTTCAGCAAAAGTTTGGTTCCATGCTCAAACTCTGCATCGTAATGAACATGACTGTAACTATCTTTCCCAGGGTTATAAAAACAAATTAAGTTCATGAACAGAGACACCACTGTAATTCATACTGCAGGCCTAGAACTCATCTTCTGATTTATTTACAAAAGGACAGAGTTGCTGAGGACGAAGGCTGATGCCCAAACGCTCAATGAACCAAACCACTTTCCATTCTGTTTTCTTTCTTCTCATTTTTCCTTCATCCCAAATTGCAGGAAGAGAAAGAATATAAAAGCTATGAATATGAAAACTATAATTAAATGAACCAAAATTATTCTCAGTAACTATTTTTTTATGTCATAGTTTTGGGTTGTCCATCCCTCATTCTACCCAGGTAAACTCTTCTGAAGGCACTGAGAACACTGGCTTGTTCTGAAGCCAACTCAAATCCAGGTCAGCAATGTATTAGTAGGACCTGACTTACTAGTTGTCAGAGTACTGACTATAGTGCTGCTCCCAGATCCCCTCTTTAGACCCTATTTATCCAATCTATGACTTTTAGTACTAACTTTGTTGATGGTTCACAGCTGCACTCCTCACTGAAATTGTCTACAGTCTCCAGATCATCTTTGTCCAAGGTTACACCCCCACCTAGAAGACAACCCATAGCAAGCAATATGCTGAAGTAGGGAGAAAAGGGGTCAGCCTCTCAGGGACTCAATTAAGGGTATTCCATCTTCCAAATGATGGAAAGAATTAACTAAATCTTCAATTGCAAATCAGTTTTTCTCTGTGCCCAATCTTGCCTTCTTTATTTTCTGAAAGTTATATTTCCTAAGAAACTACCATTTACTTCCAATGTCCAACTATTCATCTAGTTATCTGTTGCCAGAGATCACATTATATTAGAAGTAGTTCTACAAAACAACCTTCCAGTGGGCTTTTGGAGGCAGATTTCTGGCAATCTGGCAATGAGGACTTCATCAGAATAGAAAATAAATAGTCTCTGACAGGCAGTAGCAGTGTAACCATCACTGGTGAGCTGGGGTAGGATTCGTATAGAACAGATGCACTAGCTGATAAATACTGTATTTAAAGTGCTGGAGACATATGAAGGAGATAATAGCTGTAAGAACCACAGAATTGGCTATTTAATGTTAAGAACCAACAAATTAATCAAGCAGATATAATAATAGGCCCAAGATGATAAATCAGCAATTTCAGGCAAAGTAAAGGCAGAGGACTTCTTTGGAGTGTTTAAGACATGTCCTGTGGCTGGAGGATCTCATTCAACATGAGGGGTTGAGCTTAGCGGTGGAACTTAAGATTGAATTTTTTTTACCTCACTGGTAAAATTACAAGTCTAACAGGGAAAGAGAGGGACACTGAGATTTGTGACAGAGTCAGCCATCTGAGAACTTTGAATTCTAGATTCTCCTGAGTCTGCAGAAGTGACCCAATAATATAGTTAAAAAATAATGTCCCCTCTTGTCATTTAAGAACTATACTCAGGCCTCAGATGAGGTATCTGCCTTCCAAGGAAAGGTGTATTACGCTTTACCAGAAACCAGATCAATGAAAAAGGTCAAATTCCAGCATGGCCTAACTAAGAAGCATAATTGCTAAGAAAATGTAAGAACCACAAACTGAAGGTGCTGTGGTATGTAGCTAATATGCTCTGGCAGGAACCGGGAAAAAACGTATGCAGTTAGATATTGAGGTCTTCTAGGTCAGGAGGAATGCAGTGTAAGGTTCCCCATAATACATAAAACCTCAGTAAGGCTCTTGGGAGCTGGAGCTAACATGTTGCTAGGATGAACGTTGAAATCTTGGAAAGAGTGACGGCATACACTAACTAGAACTTTCCGATGTGACATGCCCACGTAACTATAGAACAAGTGAACAAATGGCTCAGAAGAGAACAGGATAAGTGAATTTACTATGTAAAGCTGGAATACTGGTCAGACAAATTACTCAGAGAGGCCCAGAAAAGCTTGGTTTCCTTAAGCATTACGCAATTTATGAAGACAAGGTATCCTTTTTTTAGTAACTGTTTCATCATTGAGACATAGTACACAACAACCACTACTTATAGGAGAGATTTATTTTGGCTCATATTCTGCGGAGGTGTCAGTCCAAACTCCACTCGCGCCAAGGCAGGACAGTATGGGAGAGGAGCGTGGCAGAGGAGAGTTTCTCACGGAATGGCAGACTGGAAGTAGAGAATGAAGGGAGGAACTGGAGAGACTGATAAAGCCTTTCAGGCCATGTCTCTTGTAACCCACTTCTAAGCAGATCCCAACTCCTAATAGCAGGTCATCTATAATCACCTCCCCAAAGCCACACCTATAAGTGCATGAGGGGACATCAGGTATAAACTATAATACCTTGTTACAAGTGAAGAATTCTTGCCCTTTCCCAAATACAAGATGTACAATCCCAATAGTCATTCTATCCACCACTGGCTATACTGTATTAATGACTCCTAAATATCATCAAAGTTTTACTGAGGGTTCTGTTCCCTGAAGACTAAATTTCAAACTCAACCCATAATAAGTTAATCTAGCTTTCCATGTAAAACGTAAAAATAAGGAATGAAAAATTTAACATACAAATAAATGTTTGCACTAAGCAAGGTTAAAAACATGAAAAACTCCTACAATTTTTATTCCTGTGACTATTTAAAAGGCTCTGTTTGATACTAATTATTCTTTCTTTCACTGCCAATTCTGAATTTCCCAGTTCGTAGCCAGAATCTTAGCTGGTTGGCATCGTTTCCTTGGTGGAGTGGCCCAAGTATTAATTTCAAAAGAATCTGAGTTATCAATCTGTTTTTGTTGATGTAGTTTTCATTAACTTTTTTATTGAATGTAGAAGAAAAGACCTTACAAGAGTCCACTAAGTTCCAAACAAAAGGCTTCTTGACCTCAGTGTGTAGCAGTAACTCAATTTTCTCTTGATATTTTCGAGCAGGAGCTCTAACAAGTAGAGTAGCTCCTTTTTTTTTGCTTTTATCTTTCAGTGGCATAAGGAGACCAAAAACAGTCAAGAGGAAGTTTCAACTTCCAGTTCAGTGACTTACACCAATGAAAGTATTCCCTTTCTCAGGTACCAAGATGTCCAGACTCACAGGGAAGCAAAACTGTGAGTGGGTTATTAAGTGTAATAATGACACTAGGCATCCCTCCACTTTGTTTTGTGGAAGCACATCTCATGACTGTGGAGGACTGTCATGTACTGTCTGCAATGTGAAGCACATATTGCATTTTATAAATGAAATACTATCAATTTGAAGTGTTTTTTTGCAACCTGTACTATAATTAAGTCGTCCATGAGCAACTCCACATTTCAGTGATCCACCTGCTTCTAGGTGATGTGATGTGCATGTGACCTAGGCATAAGCCCATTTCTGTATTCACTTCACTGTGAAATGAGTTCTTTTATCAGTTGCAGTGCTGTGCAGAATTTCATGACAGTTGTATAAACCATTCTCTGAATCTGTGGATGATGGTGCTGACAGAATTACAGTTAGAGAAAACAAGTTCTTGATTTAAGTTTAGTCCATATGTTTATTCTTTAGTCCTTCCATGATATGAGATAAAATGTAATCTGTCTCCTACTAGATAGCTGAATGGGCATCCTGGGAAATAGTACTATAGTGGAGGCTCAATTTTAGTCTTTGCTGCTGGCAATTTAGGCAGTGACGTTAGCTAGGTCAGTCTCGGGAAGAGGAAATCTACATTGTCAAGAGTCCCTCTGCGTTTGCTTTCATGCTTATTTTATTCATTGGCCCATTTAACAGCCATTAGTATGGCTGAAAGAGTCTTACATCATTAGAGTTTGTTTTATACACCTTGTTGTTCTCTGCAGTAGATTCTTTTAGTTGAGCATTCACAAGAATTCCAAATACCCTCATGATCTGTTATTATTAAAGAACTGTCCACATAGCTCTTCCCTAGACCAATCCTGTACCTTTTAAATCCCTAACCATCCAGCCAAAGTCACCAATTTCTCAGGTGTTAGTGTGCAACCATAATTCTGTCACTTCAGACATAGTGGGCTGTCAACTGTACTATTCAAAGTTCTTCCCACTGGGTAGATTTGCCTTCAGCACTGCCCTTAAGAGTCACACTTAAGTGAGACTGCAGTGCAACAACTGTTTTCTTTTTGTTGGTGCCACCACATCATGCTGGCTCATCTGGCTTGATGTCATTCTCTTTCAGTCAGTAGGGTATGAGAAATACCATCAGAGGCCACAAGCATTGACTCAAGTAGAAAAGGCAATACAGTTCTGGAGTTATAGGAGTCTGAGCAAATTTCTTCTACTTTCTCAAGACCTGCCTGAATTAGTCTTTTATATGCTACTTTATCACTTTAGTCTTCCACCCTTATAGAGCAGACAATCTTCAGTTTATGAGGATAATTTTAGATCTGAATAGTCACTTGATATCCCATGTTTAGGTATTCAATTTCTGCCAGTACCCACCCAAAACTGTTATTTTTCAAAAGGAAAAAATTAACTGCAGAAGATTGTGAAGATATGCTTCCATATCTTAGAAATATCTGTGGTTATTCTCCTGCTTTTTCTTACAAGAAGCTCCATACTGTATTTCTATTGTTGCTATCACTTCAAATTTTACTGAATTAATTAGGTCATAAGAACCAAGTGGTAGCTTGGCTCATACTACAGCCTAAACTTGCTATAAACCTTTTCTTGTTCTACTCTCTAGTTGAAACCAGAACCTTTATCAGTAGTAACTCAGAGGGTATGTTGAGACAACGGGTTTAAATATTTCATAAAGGGCCTCACAAATTGCAAAACTCTACCAAGAGTTGCTCTGGTAGGTAAGCTGAAGCAACACTTCCATATTTGGAGGAGTATTTTAACATGATGAATATGAGTAACCCACCAGAAACTTCACTCGGATTTCAGGCACCTCCATTTGTAGAGTTCATCTCTCACCTTCTATGATATGCACATCTTACTACAGTACCTAGAGTACTAATTTCTGATAATTAGGATTAATAAGTATAACATCATTGATACAGTGGACCACTGTGATGTTATATGGAATTAAGGCAGTTGAGATCTCTGGAAGGCTGCATTATCATTACGGACAAACTGATGGGTTCTGAATGCGGGATTTGAATGGCATATACTCTTTGCTCTTGCATGTAAGAAGCTAAGTTTAGTTTATCTTGCATTCTTTAAAAATTGGTGTGGAAAAAATAGTACTGCTCAGGTCAATAACTATACACAAAGTTCCAGAGTTTACCTTGTTGTTTTTTTCCCCCCAGTAAAGATAATTCAACTGGAATAGTAGCAGGAGTCAACATCTAACAAAGTTTACCATAGTCCATGGCCATTGTCTACAGTCTATCTGACTTCGTAGGTGTGACTGGTGAGTTAAGTGGAAATGTAATAAGTATCAATAATATGGTTATTTTCAAATATTTGATAGTAGGATTAAGTTCCACAGTTTTCTAAAGATGAGGCAGTGTTTCTAGTTTATGATCTTGATAGTGAAAGGCTATTCCAGGGCCTTTCACTTAGTCATTCCTGCAATAATGACTCTGACCAGAGAGCTGAGCCCACTGTGACTCACATTTGAAGTCCACAAGTGAGACTCCATATACTATGCGATCACTGTAAGTCCTACTTTGACTGTCAGGCTGAAGTAGCATTTTGAGTCCCCAGGATTTAATGTTAATAGAATTATTATTTAAAAGTTATTGTTTAGATATAAGATGGTCCCCAAAATTCTCATGCATTTGAAAGATGACTAGATCATGGGAGCATTATACTCATTAGTAGACTGGTATACTGATAAGTTCATAGCTGATTCGCTATTGGGAAGTGAGGTGGTTAGAGGTGGGTCATTAGCTAGAAGAGTGTGTCTCCCTCTCCATCTCTTCCCTCCACTCTGTTTCCTGGCTTCCATGGATTGAGCACCTTTTTCTCTTTCATATCCTGCCATTCTGTTTCTGCTTTGGAGCCAGCTGACCATGAACTGAAAGTATGAGCCAAAATAAACCAAAACAAACTCCAAAATAACCTCCCAATTTTAAATTGTAAGTGTTGAGTATTGTGCCAGTGATAGAAAAGTGACTAAGATTATCTAACTACCTGCTATAGGTCTGGAAATTCCCTCCACCCCAGTTCATTTTTCTCTAGTAAATTGCTAAGGAGTTATGTTTATAGAAAGTATGAAACAATGGCACAAGATCCTTTCTCAAGGTTACTTGGCCTCTCCATCTATCAAAATTCTCAGATCTGTGAACAGACTAAGGTCTGGTACAGTGAGAGGTGGTTCAAACGGTGAGTGGTGGTTCAAATGGTATTTTCTTTTTTCCAGATCTAGGATTCATTATATTCAACATGAAACACTCTGGTAGGTTATCAATCTATTTAATTCCTTATGATAGCATGATCAATGAACCCACTGCTAAACATCTTTGGAGGAATCAAAGGATTTTGATTACTGGCACATCTCTGCTGCCTTTGGTGGTAAACATTTCCACTTTTTGTTTTTTTTGTTTTTTTTTTTTTTTTGACTAAGTGCTGCAGCTTGGTCTGATCCCCTTAAAATTCTGTTCTGTACATAGTTCATGTACATAGCCCATGTACAACAGCAAAGTCTTATAATTCTTGTACTATATAAGCATTTTTTTTAGGTTATAGTAGGTCCTTGGCCCTTGTAGCATAGTGTGATCTAACATTATGGGTATAGTGGCAACTAGATATGGTTGTGGTGTGTCTTGAGGGGAATGAGTATCCATTTTCAAGACTTCTGCCATGCGTAATGTTATAATGGAATTTTCAAGCAAGGCGGGTTATCTATCAGACACCAGAGAGGAATCTAATTCTTTTGACAGGGAAGGTCCAACATGACTTAGGAATTCACAATTATCAGCTTCGTCTGGGTTCCACCAGATGTCATCACTCTAAATTTCCTGATTCCATTTCTTCCTAATCAATGTCCTGTATCTCATATGAGAAAGCTGATGAGACTATGAATTTAATTGCTGTAATATAGCAGCCCATACAATAAATAGCTATATTTTATTTCCAACAATATTAGCCCCATTGTTACAAGAAGATCTTTTCAAGGCTGTCATGGTTGAGTTATGAGATAATAACTTAAGGTATAAGTTAAAGGACCTGAGCAAGTCATTTTCTTTTTGTAAGATCTCAAGTGCATTATGCACACACACATACAAAAAAAAAAAAAATCAATCCAAATCATAGTCCTTGTAGTCATTTCTGCTACAAAAGTCAAGTGTATTAACTAACCACTTAGGATTCTAAGGTACTTCATCACAATGAGTCACAGGTTATAGTTTGATTAGTTATAATGCTACCATATATCATAGATTACTAGTATCTTAACGCCTGTAGTCAAGGAGTTCAGAATTCTACTTCCACCTGAAGGCATGATCAAATTAATTCCCAAAGTCATTCTTTGTAGAACTATTCCCAATAATCAATCCTTTATCAAATGATTTCCATTTGGGAGACAGGAACGACATGAGGAAAGTTTTTTTTTTTTTTAGTACTGGGGATCAAACTCAGTACCTTGAGATTGTGAAGTAGGTGTGGTGCCACTGAGCTAAATCCCTGGCCCGGGAAAGTTTGATTTAGCATTGTTTGCTCTAACAGGGAAGTAACTATAAAAAGACATGAATATATAAAGAGAACACTAAAGAATTTGTTAGGATTGAGGGAGAGTATTTGAAAAAGGATCAAACTTGGAAGGGGGGCAATCTCCCTAAAGGTACATTTAGACCTCATTAAAGGTATGCTTTGAGCTTACTCATGGCAGAGGTTCTCTGGGCTACATCAGTATCTGATCAGCAGGAGGCAACTTCTAGGGTGTGGCTAGTTGAAGAAAAGTGGGGTAAACACAAAGCCTGAGACTCATGCTCTTCACATTCAGAGGGCTATGGCAAAACAACCACTTGACTAGGGTTGGGGCTGGGTTGCAAACTGGCCAACCAACTGAGCACCCCAGAAAAGCTGGAGAGTAAAGCAACTGCAGTGTCCTCACATGTATCAACGGGGGTCAAAGTCCTTGTAAACAGAGAGGGGTGGAAGAGTTGAAGGGAGGGCAGGGGGACGGGAAAAAAATAAGAACCAAGGTATGTCATATAAAGGTACAAATTCCCAATGATGAATGTCATTATGTTGGATACCTAAATGTACCAATAAATTTAAAAAATTAAAAAAAGAGCAAGAAAGACACCAAACATCATAATCCCTAATTTTAAACTATACTACAAAGCTACTGTGATAAAAACAGTGTGGTGCTGGCAAAGAAGCAGACAAAGAACAGGTTAGAACATGCAAAAACAACTCCAGACACACTCAACCAAATCATGTTTGACAGAGGAGCTAAACACCCTCCTTGGAGGAAAGATAGCCTCTTTAATAAATGGCATCGCAAAAACTGGGTTTCAACTTGCCAAAGATTAAAACTAGACCTATATCTCTCACCATGCACTAAACTAAAATCAAAATGGATTGAAGATATCAATATTAAAACAGAAACACTAAACTGTATGGAAGAGAGATTAGGTGAAACTTTTGAAGACATTGGCATAGGAAAAAAGATTTTATGAATAAAACCTCAATTGCTTGTGAACAAGTACAATCAATAAGTGGGATATCTTCATATTAAAAAGCTTCTGCACAGCAAGAGAAACCACCAAAAGTATGAAGAGACAAATCACAATGTGGGAAAAAAATTTCACCAGCTCTTCTTCACACAAAGGCCTGCTATATAGAATATATAAAGAATTTAAAAATAAAAATCAAATCTCTCAAATTTAAAGACCCAATCCAAAAATGGGCCTCTGAAATGAACAGACATTTCTCAAAGTAGTAGAAAGAGCAAATAAACATATGAAAATATGTTCAACATCACTGGTCATTTGAGAGACATAAATGAAAACAATGTTGAAATTCCACTTCATCCCAGGAAGAATGGCTGCTATCATGAAATCAACCAATAACAAATGCTGGAAGGGCTGTGGGGAAAAAGGAACCCTGCTCCATTGCTGGTGGGAGTATAGACTGGTGCAACCACTGTGGAAATCAGTATGGAGATACCTCAAAGAACTAGGATTGGAAGTCCCATTTGACCCAGCTATTCCCCTGCTGGGTGTCTTCCCCAAAGAATTACAAGAATCATACCATAGCAATATATGTGCAACCATTTTCATAGCAGCACAATTTGTGATAGCTAAAACCTGGAAGCAGCCCGATTTCCCATTAGCAGGAGACCAGATAAAGAAAATGTGTGTGTGTGTGTGTGTGTGTGTGTGTGTGTGTTTTAATAAAATGGAATATTATTCAGCCATAAAAAATGAGAAATTAGAGACATTTAAAGCTAAATGGATACATATTGAAGCAATACACTCTTAAGTGAAATAAATAGGACATGTGTAAATACTGACTAATTTCTCTGGTGTGAAAAGCTGAAAGTGTTAATAAGGACTAAAAGGTGTGATGGATAATGTGAAATAGGAAGAAAAGGGGAAGAGAGTGGGAGGGGTAGGGATAAGGAAAGAAGGAAGGAAATTAATATGAGAAAATGAAAAATGGAAAATAGCCTTTGTTAATAGGGAGGGGTGGAGGGGTTGAAGGGAGGGCAAGGGAATGGGGAAAAAATAAGAACCAAGATAATTTATGCAAAGGTACAAATTTCCAACAATGAATGTCATTATATTGTATAACTAAAATGTACCATAAAATTAGTTAAAAAATAATAAAGAAACCAAACAGCACTTCAGAACATGAAAAAGAAGCTCTTTCTTGACAGTAGCTCCCTACCCGATTTCCTCCACCAGCAAAGTTTAATGTATGTTACTGGCAAAAAGAAAATGCTTATTAAAAAATTCCAGTTTCCATTATCACAGAAGCAGCTAATGGTGGATTTGAAGCTGATAGTTAATAAACTGATAACTGATATAAATCCTTCTGTTACATCTCCCTCACTGCTTTGACCTTTCATACCTGTCACCTTCCTCTGCCACTGTGATCTTGGTCCAGCCACACACAAAACTATGTACAGTGGCTACTCTAGTTTTCTTTCATGATCCAAGTACATAAACAGGGAGGTTCTCAAGGAAGCAGATGAAAGGAAGCCCAACACAGTAGCTTTCAATTTCATTAACTGATAATGAGACTAAATCTGGTTGTAATAATTTGGTTGTAATCTTAATATTCTCTTTTTCCTACTGCTGTCCTGTAGCACAGATAATTCTAAAAAAACTGAGGACGTCTTTCCCATTTCTTCTGATTTGCAGGAGCGATGATTGGAATTTAACTCAGAAATATTGGTACAACTACCTGGCTCCCTGGTGGTTTGTGAAAATGTTATCAATATAACAAGGAGGGAATTCTCCTAATACTGGCTGCCTGTTTATGTAGGTCCCAGAGGACCAATGGAAGTATTTGTTCATAGAAACTTTACACTGGAGCTTGCCCTAACTTAATTCACTCATTAAACCTGAAAGGAATGATTTGTTGGATATCATCACTGGGGCAAGTCTTTTCAGTTAATTTTTTTCTAATTTTAATGGAAAATAAACATTTTTCCAATTCCCAAGTTGATAAGCAGAACACTTTTCTAGCAATGGAAATTATGCTCTTGAACTCCAAAGCTGAACCCCTGACGTGTCCACGTGAGTGAGTGAATTGTATGGCAATTTCAGTGTTATTCTTATTTAGTAGATGGTATTTGGTAGAGCTGCAGTAGCAGGAAAGACAAACAATAATATTGGACTCTGGGTTCTACATTTTGAATTTTAACACAAGATATGGACCATTTTCTTTTTTACTGCTTATTTAAATGACTCACATGATTTATATCAGTCAGGGTTCTTTATTGCAATCTCCAGATCTCTAAGCCAAAAGAGTATGTTACAAACACAAAACCTGGAGACTGAAAACCCAGAGTGTAAACCTACATAGATCCAAGTATGCTCTGGAAGTGGCAGCAGACACTATAGCAAATATCATGTAAAAGACACCATGTGACCAGCTGCTGCTGTGAAGAACTCACCCAGCTGTGACCCTACATATCCACAGTTACAGGAGAGTGAGTTTGATTAAGACACTTTTCTTTGGTAAGAAGATTATTCATTCACTTCAAGACTGTCCTTAATGGGGATTACTAAATATATCATTGCTAATAGGAATAGAGGATTAGATACTTCACTCACATAGTTCTTGCTTATTACACTGTCTTTGGGATAGTGAAAGTAGAGGTCCCATGAATCACTCATTTTAAAACCAGGTACAGTGTATGCGCAAAAGGCCATTTGAGGTAAGATAACATGATCCGTCAGTCATCTATTCAAGAAACACGCATCCTATGTGTATAAAGCACAGAATCTGCTTCAGATTAAACAAATCAGAGTGCCATTCATTCACACCTATGCTTACTCTTCCTCTTGGAGGTTTAAAAAAAATATATACAATAAAACCAATTAATCTCCCCTCCCTTTTTCAGATTAAATCCAAGGCTTCCTATATGCCAGGCAAGCATTGTACCACATAGACACTTCCCAGTACTAAACCTTGAGTTATTAAGTGTCTTGTAGATGTCATTGGACTTCTTTTTTGTTTCCCTCAATCATCCTGCCTATTTCTTGCCTTGGTCTCTTGAGAGCTGATTCAAACTCTGTCCCAGGAAGGACAGAGAAGGGAAATTAAGTCACTGCAGACACATCTCGCTGCCTGTGTTAAACAGCTTTGGCAGATTTTAACACAAGACATTGCATAGAATATGTTTCAGGGATTATTTTTGGATTTCAGTGACCTATGTTCTCCCTGGCCCCATTCACCAAAGCTAACTGAAAACTGATAGGCAGCCACTTGTATAACTAACAGAATAATGCCTTAATTCAACTTTTAACTATGCCTCCAACTCACAATAGAAACCATTTTATTGCTTTTAAAACACAAAACATAACATGAAATTTTAATAAATATTTATTATATGAACCTTTAATTTATATAATACAAACATGTCAGTAAGCAGACCTTTCTGTAGATACTAATGCAACAGGCAGTAGCAGTAAAACGTGCAGACTCTGGATTCAGATGGAGTTGGGATTGAAATCTGGCCCTTCCATTTAGTTAGCTGTGTGACTTTTGAGCAAGTTACTTACCTTGTTTGAGCTTTAATTTCTGCAGATGCAAAATGAATATAATTCTGCTTATTCATGTGTTTGTTGGGAGAATTAAAAGATATGCATAGAAAATTCCTAATGGTTGGCTTAAAAATAACCAGCTGATATATATGTATGTGGCTTTGTGACCTTGAACATTTTCCCATTCCCCTTTACCTCTCTGTGCTGCCTTTGCAATTTGACATTAGTAACCACACCCTAGGTTTGTTGTCAGCATTAAAGAAAACAGAGTAACGTTTATTCAGCCCTTATACTTGAATGTGAGAGGGCTTCATACAATATGAAGTACTATCCAGTATATTATTGTGCACAGCAGCTGGTTAGAGCATTCTCAAAAGAATGGAATTCACATTCATTTCACAATCACCTCTGATTAAAATGTCACTTGGGAAGCACAGACCTTTCATTCTGAAATTATCCACATTCCAAACAAAAGGTTAAATAGCAAGTCACCACACTGACTTTGCAATCAAAGGTAAGTTCAACCTGTCAGCTATATTTCTGAGGAACAGAGGGAACAATGACAGTACTTTGAACTGAAATTCACCCCGTTCAAGAGGCACTTTTCTATGGAACTTTGCAAACTAGTACTCTGAAGCCTCTGATACAACAGAACTCTCCCTCCAGGTGAGAGAACACAGACCCAAATCAGAGATTATATGTACTTTTGGAGAGAGAAATAAAGAGACAGAGAGGGGCTCCTATGTTTGTGGAGTCTGACAAGTCTGAAGCTTGTAAGCAGACAGCAAGCTAGAAATGCAGGCAAGCTTTCTTTATTGCAGCCTTGAGGCAGGATTCCTTCTTCAGGAAAAACCTCAATCATTGCTACTAAGGCCTTCAATTTAGTGGATGAGGCCCACTCACAATATGGAGGGCAATCTGCTCAACTTGAAGTCCACTGATTACAAATGCTAGTCACATCCACAAATACCTTCACAGCAGCTAGATGACAGCAACATTTGCCACTATAGCCTTAGCAAACTGACATAAAATTCATCCATTTCAGTGGGGAAGAATAGTGCCTAATTTTTCAAGGGAGGGTTAAGAAAACTCAGTGTGTGTGTGTGTGTGTGTGTGTGTGTGTGTTAGTATTTAAGTAGTAAGAGGAAGTAGAAATCTATTTTCTATAAGAAAAGAGATCCCATTAGAAGAAGCCACATACCCAGAGATGCATGTGCTCCACAAAGAGGCAATTTCTTAGCACCATCCCGCAACATGATCACAAATCAGGGGGAAAAGCTTGGAAAGGCTGTTTGGTGTTCCTGTTTATGAGACTAGGAAGTTGTTTTAACCAGTTAGGATTTATTTTACAGATGAAATCCATTCAAAGTCATTCAGCATGAGAGTGATATGGTAAAAAAAATAAATAAATCAACGCTCTAGAGTAGCGGTTCTCATACTTGAGTGCATCCAAGAATCACTTACTAAATGTTAAAAATGGCACTTCTCAGGATGTTCACCTGCATTTTACTACTGTATAGGCTCTACTTGAGGTCTAACATTTAATAGATTCTTAAAAAGCATTTAATGATTCTTATGGATCTGTTTTGGAGAGCATACTTTGTAAAGCAGTTCTAGAATGATAAGCCTAGCAGCAGCAGTGTAAACAAACAGAGGAGAGTGAGAGAGCAGGCAAGGAGCTTTGCTGGTGGGCAGTGCTTGGTTCAAATGTGTGAGTCCTCCAGGTGCAAAGGAGAGGCAGCATTTGCTAGAAACAGGGACATCACAGGCTTGCAGATCCATCCTCTCTCACAACATTGATGTTATTTTATTACAATAACACAGAGCAGCATTTAACTTGTTTAAATATTTTATGGTAATATCTTCCACTGAGTTTTTTAAAAAACTCATATGCACAAGGATGGGTGGCCAATCCAAGCTACAGAAGCCAAGTTGAAATCTAAATTTTTAACCTTTTCACTATGCAATTCTAAGTCTTTGTGAAGGGATACAAGTGAATGCCTCAATTCTCTTCTTAATAGGATGAGTATGCTCCCACATGCCCTGGCTGTTGATGTACATAAATTCCTGATGCTCTTTTCTATCAATTCATCTAAATTTCCAGATGTTTCTGAATGCCAGTAGGAAACACGGTTTATGCTTTCATGAAAATTATCAGGCCACATAAAAGCCAGAATTACGTAGCGTGTGGTGGATGCATCTGTCCTCCCATCTTCCACTACAAGTATTCCAGAGCTAATTTGGTCTGAGTACAAGTATGAAGTCTTGGACCTACTCACAAATCTCATCTTGCTGCTAGTTTCCCTACTTTGGGCTCTCAGTACAGCTGTATTTTTCAAGTCTTGGAGTTCTGCTCATCTTCACCATAGCTATCCAATCTTTGGTTTGGACTTGGTTTGCTGATGGTTTTTTCCTTGGACCACCCTGAACTGTATCATTTTACTTAAACTATTTTTCCTCCCTGAAGTGCTGGATTCTTCAGATTCTCCAGGATACAACCTGCTTCACTGTGCACTTAGTGCTTGTTTGGAATTGCATCATATTAGAGCCCTCAAATGATGATTTCGTCCTGGGCTAAACCATTTATTTTGTTCCTTATGAAATTATAATTTGGCTTTTTTTCATTGAGTTATTGATACTTTTATGTGTATAGCATAGTTACATTCATCATTGGGATATTGTATCTTTACATGACAGGTCTCAATTCTCATTTTCCCCCGTACTCCTGCCCTCCCTTCACCCCCTTGACCCTTCCCTATTTACAAAGACTTTGTTTCCATTTTTCCCGTTTCTAGTATTTTTTTCTTTTCCCTTATTTCCTTTCCCCAACCCTTCTGACTTCCCCTACACCTTTAGCCCTTTTTCATTCCTATCTCATACTACCAGCTAGTTATACAATTTGGATCTTATTTTAGATTTTCACACTAGAGAAACTATTCAGTATTTACATGTGTGTCCAATTTATTTCACTTAAGAGTATGGCCTCAATATGCATTTTCTATGAATGACTGTAGTTTCTCATTCTTTATGGCTGAGTAGTACTCCAATTTTATAGAAAACCCACATCTTCTTTACCCAGTCTCCAATTGATGGGCAAGTGGGCTGTTTCCAAGTCTTAGCTATTACAAACTGTGCTACTATAAACATGGGTGTGCATATTATATATCGCTGTGGTATGATTCTTCAAGTTTTTTGAAAAGATACCCAGCATAGGGATAGCTGGGTCAAATGAAACCCCTCATCCTAGTTGATTGAGGTATCTGCATGTTGTTTCCACAGTGGTTGCACCAGTCTGCATTATCACCAACAATGGAGAAGGGTTCCTTTCTCCCCACAGCACTGCCAGCATTTGTTATGGATTGATTTCTTTCTTTTTTTTTTTTTCAGCTTTGAGTTTATTGGTACATTTTAGGGATATAGTACAGTTGCATTCATTGTTGGGATCATGTACATCTACATGACAAGTCTTGATTCTCATTTTTTCCCCTTACTTCTGCCCTTCCTTCACCCACTCCTCCCCTCCCCATCTACCAACACTTTATTTTCATCTTTTCATTCTCTCACATTTTTTTCTTTTCCCTTTTTACTCTTCCCCTACCCATCCCACCTTCCCTACACCTTTAGCTCCTTTCTTCCCATTTCTAAATGTCAGTAATATTATTAGAATCTTATGCATTGTTGCAGATTATTCACACCAGGGAAACTATTCGGTATTTACACATGTGTGACTTATTTATTTCACTTAGGAGTATATCTTCAATATGTATCCATTTTCCTATGAATGAAACTATTTTCTCATTCTTTATGGCTGAGTAATATTCCATTTTATAGAAAAACCACATCTTCTTTATCCAGTTTCCAACGGATGGGCAAATAGGGTATTTCCAAGATTTAGCTATTACAAACTGTGCCGCTATAAACATGGGTGCACATACTTCTCTGTGATATGATTCTTTTACTTCTCTTGGAAAGATACCCAGCAGAGGGATGGCTGGGTCAAATGGAACCTCCAGTCC
>NW_022900928.1:52959182-53074862 GCF_012274545.1 Fukomys damarensis
GCTGCACATGGATCATTCTCCAAGATAGACCACATACTGGCTCACAGAACAGGTCTAAATAAATGCAAAAAAATTGAAGTCATCCCCTGTATATTATCAGATCATAGTGCAATCAAACTGGAGATCAATAGCACAAGAAACTATAGAAACTTCACAAGCACATGGAAACTGAACAACACTCTCCTAAACAATCAATGGATTATAGAGGAAATTAAAGAAGAAATTAGACAGTTTTTACAAATGAATGAGAATGCCAATACAACATACAGGAATCTTTGGGACACAATGAAAGCAATTCTACGTGGAAAATTCATAACATTGAATGCCCACACTAGGAAAACAGAGCAGGCGCAAATAAACAACTTAACAATGAAACTTAGACTCCTAGAAAAACAAGAGCAAGAAAAACCCAAAGCTCAAACAATAGAGGATTGATTTCTTGATAGCAGCCATTCTTTCTGGAGGTAGAATCCCTGCTGTTTTCATCTGCATCTCTTGAATGACCAGTGATGTGGAACATTTTCTCATGTATTTATTTTCTGCTTTAACTTCTTTGTCTGAGAAATGTCTGTTCATTTCAGAGGCCCATTTTTGAACTGTTTTTTTATATTTGAGGACCTCATTTTTTTTTTTTTAGTTCTTTATATAGTCTAGATAATAGTTCTTTGTATGAGGAGAAGCTGGTAAGTTTTTTTCCCACATTGTAGGTTGTCTCTTGGCTCTGTTGATGGTTTCTTTTGCACTGCAGAAGCTTTGTAATAAGATTAGATCCCAGTTGTTGATTCTTTCTGCTAGTTCGTGTTCTACTAAGGATTTGTTCATCAAGTCTTTTCCTTTGCCAATGTCTTTGAGAGATCTACCTAGCTTATCTTCCAGCAAGTTTAGTGTTTCTGTTTTAATATTTAGCTCTTTAATTCACTTGGATTTTAGTTTAGTGCATGGTGAAAGATAAGGATCTAGTTTTAATCTTTGGCAGGTTGAAATCCAATTTTTACAACACTATTTATAAAAGAGGCTCTCTTGCCTCCAGTGAGGATGGTTGGTTCCTTTGTCAAAGATGAGGTAGCTGAGTACATCTGGAGTTGTTTCTGTATTTTGGAATCTATATCACTGATACTTGGGTCTTTTTCTTTGCTAGTACCATGCAGTTTTTATCAAGTGGTTTTGTAGCATAGTTTCAATTTGGGGATTGTGGTACCCCCTGTCATGTCTCTGTTGCCTAGAAATGCTTTTGCTATTCCAGATCTCTTCTTGTTCCAAATGAATTTTTAGACTGTTTTCTCTAGTTCTGTGAAATATACTGTTGAAATTTCAATCGGGATTGCATTGAGTCTGTACAGTAGTTTTGGTAATATGGCCATTTTCAATATGTTTGTTCCCCCACCCAGAAGCAAGGGATATCTTTCCATTTCCTTATATCCTCTTTGATCTCTTTTGTCAGACTGCTGTAGTTTTCAGTGCAGAGGTCTTTTGCTTCCTACATTAGATTGATTCCCAGATACTTCTTTTTTTGGATGCTTTTGTGAAAGGAATTATTTCCCTAATTTCTCTCTCATTGAGTCTGTTATTTGTGTATAAGAAGCCTATTGAATTTTCAGTATTGGCCTTGTATCCAGGTACTCTGCTGAAAGTGTCAATTAAGATTAGAAGTCTTTTGACAGAGTTTTTTGGGTCTTCTATATAGAGTATCATATTGTCTGCAAATAGTGATAGTTTAACTTCTTCCTTTCCTGTCCTTATTGCTTTAATTTCATTCTCATATCTAATTTCTGTGGCTAATGTTTCAGAAGTATATTGAACAGGAGTGGTGATAGTGGACATCCTTGTCTTGTTCCTGATTTTAATGTGAAGGATTTAAACTTTGGGCCATTTAATATGATGTTGGCTGTTGGTTTTTCATAGATAGTCTTTATCAAGTTGAGATAAACACCATCTATTCCAATTTTCTGCAGGTTTTTTTTTATCATGAATAGGTGTTGAGTTTTGTCAAAATGCTTTTTCTGCATCTATTGAGGTGTTCATATGTTTTTTGTCTTTGATTCTGAATATGGTGTATCACACTTACTGATTTACATGTGTTGAAACATCCTTGCATCCCTGTGATAAATCTGACTTGCTCAGGGTATATGAACTTATTGATGACCCTCTGTATTCTGTTTGTCAGTTATCTTATTGAGGATTTTTGCATTATGTTCATTAAGGAGATTGGCCTACAATTCCCTTTTTTTGGTTGGGACCTTCCTTAGTTTGAGAATCAAAGTAACACTTACTTCCAGGAATGAATTTGGAAGTATTGCTTCCCTTTCAATTTCATTGAAAAGTTTAAAGACTAGTGGCAGTAGTTCTTCTCTATATGTCTCTGTATGTGTTGTAGAATTCAGCAGTGAATACATCAGGACCTGGGCTTTTCTTTGTTAGTAAATTTTTAATTACATTTTCAATTTCACAGATGATTATAATTACAGTGTTTAGAATTTTGTTTCTTCTTTGTTTAACTTTGGTAATTTATAAGTATCTTGAAATCTGTCCATTTTTTCATTTTATTAAAGTTTCTTGAAGTAGATATTGATGATCCTCTTGATTGCTGCTAGGGTATGTTGTGACTTTTACCTTTTTCATTCCTAATTGCATGGATCTGAGCCTTTTCTTTTCTTCTTTTGACAAGGTTGGCTAAGGGTTTATCAATTTTGTTTATTCTTTCAAAAAAAACAACTCTTTGATTCATCAATTTTTTGGTATTGTTCTCTTAGTCTCCATTGCATTGATTTCTTCTCTGATCATTATAATTCCCTCCCTTGTATGAGCTTTGTGTGTGTGTGTGTGTGTGTGTGTTTTTGTTTGTTTGTTGTTTTTTTTTTTTTTTTTTTTTTTTTTTTTTTTGCTCTTCTTTTTCTAGGAGCTTAAGATTCATTATTAGATTGTTTATTACTCACTCTACTCTTCTAGTATGCGCATTCACTGCTATGAATTTCCCTCAAAGAACTGCTTTCATTATATCCCATAGATTCCTGTATGTCATATTGGCATTATCATTTATTTGTAAAAACTGACTAATTTCTTCTTTAATTTCCTCTGTGACTCATTGATTGTTCAGGAGAGTGTTGTTCAATTTCCATGTGTTTGTGATGTTCTTGTGGTTACTTATGCTATTGATCTCTGGACTAATTGCACTATGTTCTGATAAAATACGTGGGATAACTTCAATTCCTTTGCATTTATTTAAACACATTCTATGAGCTAGAATGTGGTCTATTTTGGAGAATGACTCATGTGCAGCCAAAAAGAATGTATAATCTGATTTTGTCAAGTGGAACACTCTATAGACATCTATTAAGTCCATTTGTTCAAAAGCTTGATTCAATTTTAGTATTTCATTGTTGATTTTTTTGTCTTGATGATCTATCTGTTTGTGACAGTGGGGTATTTAGTTCCCCACTACAATTGTATTAGTGCTTATTTGGTTTTTCATGTCCATGAATATTTATTTTGTATAGTTGGGCATTAGTGTTTGGTGCATATATTTTTTTGATTGTCATCTCTTCCTCTTGGATTGTTCTCTTTACAAGGATGTAGTGACTTTCTTTGTCTCTTTTAATTAGTTTTGGATTGAAATTTACTTTGTCTGCCAATAAAATAGCTACCTTTGCTTTTTTCTGGGCTCCTGTCTCATGGAGAACTGTTTTCTATCCTTTCACTTTCAGTCTATGGGTTTCTTTTGGAACTAGGTGTGTTTCTTGTATACAACATATTGTTGGATTTTGCTTCTTAATTCATTCTGTCAGTCTATTTCTCTTGATTGGTGAATTGAAGCCATTGACATTGATGGTTATAACTGATATGTACTGACTTATCATTATCATGTTATTATCCTGTTGTTGGGTTCTTTAAATTTTTCCCCCTCTCCCTTTAGTTTCTTGCCTTGGTAATTGATTTGCTCTGTTGGGCACCTCAGGGTGTTGTGACCTTCATTGTATTTTTCTAGGGTATTGTTTAGAATTGCTTGGAGTGCTGGTTTGGTATTCATGAAGTTCCTCAGGTGTTCTTTGTCATGCAAGTATCTCATTTCCCCAGCTATTTTGAAAGAGAGTTTTGCAGGATACATCAATCTAGGATGGAGGTTGTTTTCTTTTTCTTTCTTTCTTTCTTTTTTTTTTTTGTACTGGGGATCAAACTCATGTCCTTGTGCTTAAAAGGCAGGTGCCTGAACCACTGAGCTAAATCCCCAGCCTGGAGGTTGTTTTCTTTTAGAGTTTGAAATACCTCACTCCAGGCTCTCCTTGACCTGAGGGTTTGTGTTGAAAAGTCTGCTATGCTTCTGATGGGCTTTCCTTTGCATGTGATTTGTTTCTTTTCTCTAACTACTTGCAGTATTTTGCTCTTCTATTGGGTTTCTAGGGTCTTGAGTATTATATGCCTAAGTGTAGATTTTTTTTTTTTTTATTATGGCTAGTTGGAGTCCTATATGCCTCAGTTATCTGTATGTCAAATTTTCCCTTCTGTTTGGGAAGTTTTCTGTCATTAATTCTGTGAACAGTTTCTTATGTCATTTGTATTTTCTCCTGCTTTTTCATGGATTCCTATCAATATTAGATTATTCTTCTTTGCATCATCTATGAGTTTTTGGATCACTTTCTCATGATATCTTAGTGTTTTTAAGAGAGCTCTCTTTTCATGGTCACTGACCACAATCCTATCTTCTGTATTTGAAATTCTTCACATTCATTCAATCTTGTTTGAATGCTTTCAATAGAGTTTTTAGGGCTGGGGATTTAGCTCAGTCGTTCAGTGTTCTGCCTTGCAAGCACAAGGACCCAAATTCAATCCCCGGTACCAAAAACAAACAAACAAAAAAACAGAGTTTTTAATCTGGATATTTGTTTGAATCTGTTTCATGGATTCCATTTCTTTCCTATGCTGAGCATTCGTGGCTTCTATCATGGTCCTGAATTCATCTATTTTTTGTCTGTTTCTGTTCAAGAGTCTCTAATCATGTCTTTCATTCTGCTCACCATCTCTGTAGTTATCTGGGAAATTATTTCTGTTTTGAATTTTTCTAGAGCCTCATTCATCTGTTACTTCCTGTGCTATGAGTTCAGAGTGTGCTGGGAGTTGATTGTCAGGGTTTTCCACCTTGTTTCCCCTAGAATTTGCCATTTGTGAGCTGGAAGTCTGTCTTTGTGCCTTGCTTAAGTGTTTTCTCATTTTTATTTTTGTTGTTGGTGCTGTCCTTGGCTGAATTTCTGGGTTAGTACTTCAATCTTCCTGATACAGTCAGTCTTTAGGTTTTGAGTCTCTAATGACTCAGAGACACTCTCATTTTCATATCAGGAAGGACAACTGATTAAATCAATCACAACCCTTTAGCCCAATTGATACAATCAGCAACACAATAGCATCAAGCACAGCTTAGAAAATAACAATTTGTGGTAATTATTAATCTATCAACTTTAACCATGTTAATTAAGTCAAAATCAAGAACCAGCCACAAATATGTTTATAGTCAATAAACTCTTCAATATAGCAACTTTCTCCTTCAGGATGGGGATTTAGAAGGAGTTGGGAGGAGAGGAATGGATAGGTAGAAGGATAGGAGAAGATTTCAAGAAAAGCCAAAGGACAATGAATGATCATGCAAACTCTAGGAAACTGTTGAAGACAAGAGGGAAAGACAAAGTAACAGAGCAAAGGTAAGAATAGAAAAACTTAACAGTAATAAGGAAGTTATAAATTGTACTCACTTTCCTTTGAAACTAATGACAATTGAGAGAAGGAAAAAGAGAGAATAAAAGAAGAAGAAATCTGAATAAGGGCAGGAATAGGAACAAAAAGGGAGATAAAGAACAATGTGGGGATGCAAGAGATTGAGTGGGAAAAAGAAGAAAGAAAAAAGGAATAATTTGAAGAGTAGGAAAAATTAAAAAGTTAAAAATTAAGGATAAGAGAAAAAAACATACCATAAACCTTTTCTATTCTGTCATGCCCCTCTGCCATGCTGCCCTACCTTAGTACCTGACTATAAATTGAAAGCTGTATAAAATAAACCTTTCTTCTTTGAAAAAAAAGATAAGAGGAAAATTAAAAAAAAACAAATTTGAAGGGCCTCCTTCAGGGTATATTTCTTCTGTCACAATAGACAAGGTGGGCAGCAATGTGCAGAACTAAGTCAATTAGTCTCAGCCAGCCAACAGCAGAGCCCTGTCATTCAGGCTGAGTTCTGGCTGCAAAGCCCAATTTGAGCTCCCTGAGCCCCTGTTGGGTTAAACTTTGCAAGGTTCTATGGCAGATTTCAGTTTCCCTTCCCCTGAAGATAGTCCAGGTTCTAATGTAAGGTGGTGATACCTTCAAATTACCAACTATGGAGGTCTGGTATGATTTTATTGCATTTGTTCACTTCTGTTCTATTTTATGGAGCTCAGTACAATAGCCTTTATGATCACCTGTGCCTCTGCAGTGTGGATCCAGGTACTGGCACAACCAGAAGGCCTGAGAGCATAGGGGGTAGGTGGGAGGGATGCTGCATTGATGCCCTTGTGGCTGGGCAGTCCTCACTGGTCTGCTTTGATGAAGGCTCAGGGTGCTAGGAGGTGGGGGAAGCAGCCTAGCTCCCTGCATTGTCTGTCCAGTCCTCACTGGTCTGCCCCAATGAAGGCCTGTGGTGCTGGAAGGTGGGGAAGCATCCTAGCTCCCCATATTGGCTGGTCAGTGCTTGCTGGCCTGCTCTGGTGAAGGCTGGGGGTGATGGGGTTTGAGGAAGCGGCCTAGCTCCCTGTGTTGGCTGGGAAGTCCTCACTGGTCAGCCTAGCTCCCCACATTGGCTGGGAAATATTCACCATCTTCTCTGATGAAGGTGCGGGGTGCTAAAGGGTGGGGAAGCAGCCTAGCTTCCCATGTTGGCTGGGCAGTCCTCACTGGTCTCATAATTTGGCTTTCTAATCTCCCCTCCACAGTCATCCACCCTATGTCCAAGCTCTGCTTTTTTCTAGCACAACACCCTCCTTCAGGAGGTCATGAAGAAGGAGCTAATAGCTCCTACTTCTAAGTCCAAAAAAGATGTAGCATTATATGAATATTCAGAATCCTATAGAAGTTTTAAAAATTAAAAAATTAAAGTTTACAATTATATTTAAAGTAAACTTGCTATGACAATTCACATACAACTTAAATAAATGCCTTAAAAAATTCAAACCTATTATTTTTCAGGAAGACCCAATGAAAGCTACCTCCATTCATCTACCTCCCTCTGGATCGGCAAAGATACAGCAGAGTAGAATCTGCAATGCAAATCTGATTATCTTAAATTCAAGGGAGAAGCAAATATCTCCAGGCTTCCTGGGGTTGATTATGTGCTTCAGCACAGATTTTATTTATAAAATGGTATTTTGCTTTCCATTTGGTAATTGCCCCTTGTGTGTTCAACTCTTTGGGTTAGAACTTCAGAAAGAGATATGGTCAGTGGCAGCATTTGGGTGCCAAAGCCCCCCTCTGAACTCTATGATTACATATGTGAATGTAATTTGTGAACTACGATTATTTTTCAAACTGTGATGTCACCAATCATGCTAAACTCTACATAAACAAATCAAGAATGGGCAATCTGTTCCTGAAACAATTACTGGCCTGTTACATTTATGTTTAGCCTCATTTACTTGGCTCCCACCAAATCAAAAGAGACCTTACCTTTTTTGGTAAAAAGGAAAAAGTATTTATTCAAAGCTATCTTTAAAGAGATGGAAAGCACCATTTTCCTCAAATCACCATCTCACCTTGTACAAGTGGGTATGGGTTCTTTAGCATAGGGAAAAGAGGTGACAGGGTGCACCTTTATACCTGTTTTATCACTTCCAACCATCTTTGATTTATTTCACTTTCTTGTGGAAAGTAACCTGGAGCCTGTACCTGCATATTCATTCACTTCTTTGTGGCTGACACAGGAAGTGGTACTGGTTGTGTAGTCGGCAGGGGGAAATTTGGAGAAATTGATCATCTCTAAAAGAAAAAAATCTAACTTTTAAAGTTCCAGTTTGCTGTGCTGGTTATAAAAACACAGCCTACTCATTGTCACTCTGCAAGGTTTTGATGTGCCCCTCAACTCAGTCTTGGAAGAAAGAAGATTGTTACTTTCTCTGGAGTCTTTATAGTGAAACTATAGAGAAAGGGTACAGAGCAAGGGAACATTGCTTAAAATGCTATGAACTCTTTGGCAAGAAGCTACCATATGAACACCAAGTTTTATTATTGCTTTACATTGTGCACAACGGGAACACATTTGTACTGTCACCTTTGGGGCAGGAAATAGGAACGCATTTCATCTGCCACCTGTGATGCTTCACCACATACTCTTTCTCCAGAAAAGTTGATGCATTTTGATAGACCATCAACCTCCACTCTTGTACAATTGGCTTCCACCTATAGTGATATGGAAAATCAATCTCAACTCCCGGAAGGCAGAGCAACCGTTTCCAAAGGTCACATACAACAATTGCAGTTGCCTTTTTCCCAAGAGTGCAAAATGATTCTTACCAGCCTTGCATGAATTTCTATCTGCTCTGCCTTCCGCTCTTCCAGCCAATTTAAGCAAAGGAATAATGGAATCCCAATCATTGATGGTGGGAAACAAAAGGGCTATCATTTTTTAAAATTTATAACAGAAGTTAAACTGAACATAGAAATATGGAAAATGATGCTGTTTCAAGTTTCTTACATATCTGCCATGGATTCAGCCTAAAGGCAAATTCAGTACATTTCAGCTCTTTAGCACACTGATTTCTGGAATAGACCATAGCATTCCAGCACAGCTCTTACAATCAACTGAGCTTCATCTTTATAATCCCTCATGTGATCCAATAGTTTGGCAATTGCTGTCATTTTTCCCTTCAGGACATCTCCTCCATTTATCTTTACTTTTTCTTTCTCCCTGATAAAATAATACAGAATCACACATAGATTATTGAAATAGTGTAAAAAATCTATAATTCCAGACTCTCCCCTTCCAGTCAATAGCTCAACTTGCTCTTTCAGAACTTTGTGCCAGGTACTTCTTCCCACACCCCAGGGGATACATACTGTATGCCCTTTAACTGAGAAAATTATCAGGGCACAGAAAGTTCAATTGTGCAGAACACTCAGAATTACACATCTAATACTTGTCAGGTCATAATTTGAGCCACAGTCTGCAGATGCCAAGTTTCACTGTTTTCCATTTTACCATTCATGTTCTTTCTAACTGAATTTCCAATTGATCTTTTCCAACAAAGTATTTATTATTTCACACCCTTCTGAAAAATCTCCAATGGCTCACTCATTGCTAAATTCCTATTTATCATTAATATACCCTGTTTCTAAAGCCTGTTTTATAGGATGAATGGGTTGTTAAAACAAAATATCACAGATTAGGTAGCATAAGCAATAGAAGTTTAATTTTGGAAGGCAGCTATGCTCACCACTATACTACCAATGCTGCACAGAAGTTTAATTTTTAACAATAGTGAAGTTTGAGAAATCCAAGATCAAGGAAGCATCAGGGTTTGTGTTGGACAGAGCCCTAGCATTTCAGACAGCTGTTTTGTGCCCTCCCCCACATACTTCCTAATGATGTGGGTGGGATAGGGTAGTGGTCTCCATGATTGTCTTATAACATCATTTAACCTTAATTAGTTCCTTAGAAGCCCCATCCCTAAATACAGACTCACAGGGAATTAGAGTTTCAATATTTGAATTCTGGGGAAAGAAAAGTATTCCATCCAAAATGCAAAGTAAGTTAGTAGCTTGTATGTCTTTCCTTCTGAGATGCTTTTTATCTGAAAATCTGGTCTACAGGTTTTCCAGAAGCATATGCAATTCATGTTTTTGCCACTTCTGAGCCATTGTTCATGGAATTTCTCAAGTAACTTGGAAATGTTTCCTCAACTCCCTTCTCTTTAAACCATACTGAGGCTTGAAGCCAAGCTTAATCCCATGTCTTCCTACAAGGTGTTTATGATGTTTATGATTCCTGATTTTTCTTAACTCTGAATTCTGGAATACTTACTCTCTGAGCAGATGGCTGGATACAGATTATACAGACTTAGTCTCACTGTAGGTCCCTCCAGGTGCACATCTTACCAACAAGCCCTCATTGCCCATAGATCATCTGTCTAGACAGCTTCATGTTTCTTGAGATGATATAGACTAGTGATTACCAAAATGCTACTTTCTGTGTTTCCAGGACTTGCTCCCTTTCTCATGCCATACACTTCACCAATTTTCATGAGGCTCACTTTCATCAAGTCTCTTTTCATCCTTTCTCCATGACTAATTTATCTTTAAATTATGACTTTTCTCATGATGTGATCTACTTGCTCCTTCTCTCCTTTTCCAGAACTAACATCTTAACTTATGCCTTTTTTACTTCATCTAAATACTGCATCTAGCATTCAATCTCTATTTTAACTTATTCCCTATATACCACCCAGATAAATTTCCCTCCAAGGATACCTTATTCTTCTATAGTCCTTAATACATGGTTTAACTATTTCAGATAATCTGATTCAAAAGCTGAGATGTGTATGGAAGGCTCATTTGCTGTTATTGAATTATAAATTTAATATGACCTGTACTTTTATTATCACATGGTCCATGCTTCACAGAAACTTGTTGCTTGAACATTGTTGAACATCGTTCTCATTTCACTCATCTCAAAGTCCTATAATGCACACATTGCCTATTTTAGTTTCACACTTCTACTTGCTCCGTCTCATTGCTAAAATCTGAAGTCAATTCTGTTTTTATGTCTCAGCTGTGCTTTGCCAAACTCTTTCAACACTTTTTCTATCATAGCCTCAGTGCTTCAAATAATTGGATCTGTTTTCTCTTACCACACTTATTTCTTACTATTTGCTTACCATTGCCTTCTAACCTGGATGTTTAGATATCTGATGTTTCAATCAGAATGGTTGATAGAAATTGTGTGCAACACAAAAACAAAAATGATTACAAACTATAGCTAGCACAACAATACAATATAAGCAGATAGAGCCAAAAATGATGAGATTTATTTAGTATATATATTTCCTGATAATTCAATTACAAAATATCTGAATTGAGGTTTGGCTGAGGAACCCAATCCTCAGAGATAACAGAATCACATTTACATAGAAGCTACATTTTGAAGGCAGTATGTAAGACGGAAACTATGCAGAACATCCTTTGGAAAATGTTGGAGTGACACCCAATCCCTCAGCACATTTCTCCTGGTTTGTTTTGTTTAATTGAAAACCAGATGAAATAGTTGGCTTGAATAAGCATACGTGAAAGAAAAAGAAAAAGAGAGGGTTTTAAGTAACTATCATCATTCAGCTAAGAAAAACACAGTATGAAAGTCACATGAGAAAGGAAATAGACATCGAGAACGACAAATTTCCTTGCACTTTAAAATGTAAATTCATTGTCAGGAGAGGCTTGTTCTACTTTTCACAGTGCGCAGAGACATGGCTGTTACTTTTTCCACTGCACAATATAGATTATGTCACAGGCACTCGATAAACACTTGTGATTAAATTTGTTAGCATTAAACTTGCAGCTGAGAAGTCAAGCCTGTCTGTAGTTGCTTCCTCTTTTCCCCATTTCCCCACATTTATGCCATCAGGTACCTCACTGCAGCTGAAATTCCCTTTGGCCAGTGCTTTTCACAGCATGGCAGAGCTTCCTAGGCCAAGCATGGTGGTAGCATTTCCTGTGTAGTCTGAGGGGAAGGGAATATTTGTACCCATTTTCTTCACCAAAGCCAAGAACAAGAAATGAAGACTTACTTCCATTGACTTCATAGGAAAGTGCTTGCTAGAGAAAGTATAATTCATGGAAAGGCTGGCTATGATAAAGCTCTTTAATAAAATTTATGTTTTGTAGGCCTTAGAAAAAGCATATTATCCTCTAGTGAATGATAAAAGCCCATGGAATCTTTAAACTTCCTAATTCTGAGAAGTTTTTCATGGAGTGATCCTTTCCTTAAATTCTCATTAAGGTAGAAAGGAATGTATGCTCCTGTGTTAGCTATACAGGCAATCTCAAATTTATGAGTGGGAAGTAACAAAATTTACTTTTAGTCACTTTCTTTGGAATTTGTAACCATTTCCTCATTGATTCAGTATAATCCATAGTAGTTAAAGTACCAGACAGTCCAGAATGGAGGTGAATTAGACAGATAAGAACTCTCAACCTCGTGTAGCACTAGACTCAGCCTTAACAAAGTCTTTGTAACAAAGACTTGGTGTTCAGGTCCCAAACTTCTGTCTCAGTACCACGAATCACAAGGAGGCTAAGACTAGAGGCTGACTGGAGGGCCCCATGGCTGGATCACAAAGCAGCACGAACAGGTTCAAAAGGCTGCAGGCACGTTAGAGAAGGAGCTGGGTAGCATCTAGTAGTGAGTGAAGGCTCGCTGCATGTAACAGGTGCTTAAAATTGCACAATTGGAAGGCATCTCCTGTTGTTTTTCTCCTACCATGCCAAGATTTTTTTTCCTTCTCTTGGAAAAATGGGGTTTTGAAATCTTTCCTATCTGGATAACCTTAATCACCTTTTCAGCACCTGCATTTTTTAATGTACAGTATTATACAGAGATAACATCTAACTTGCAGGTGCTCATAAATAAAATTTAGTTGGCACAGAGTAATATTTTAATACATAGTAGTTAATGTTATTACAATGCTGCATCACCTACTAAATTCTATAAGAATTTAAAGACCTATGCAGTTTTTACAGCAGGCCGGTCCACAGTTATGGTATTTAAATTTAATGCATTAGGTATTAAATGAAAGTACAGGAAACTTTGGAAGAAAAGAACAGGAAAGAAAATCACTTGGAATGCAAAGACAACTCTGCTGAAATTATGTTTTGGGAGTTGCCAATTAAATTGGCGTTCTAGTATTAGAGGATCCAGGAATCCTTCCCTAACGTGAAGTGAAGAGGAACAGGCATTAACATTATGCCTTTAACTGGATACTTCTTTTATCTCATGGATGGCTTCTTGCTTAAATATCTGCCTGCAATCAGGCACACCTCATGGGGAAATTTGTTCATACCAGCAGATTTCCTTGTGGTTGTTGCCTGACTTATGTCCAGTTTGTATCTGCTTAACCATTGTACCAGTGTTGCATCTGCTTAACCATTGCACCCAACTTCATGTTCTTCCCAGCATCTTGGGAAGAACATGACCTGTGGAGAACTAGGGGCTTCCCATGGGCCACGTTTTTCCCAGGATTCTGGGATTTAAGAAGTTAGTGCTTCAGATTAAAGTACAAATCCAATACACCGCCACAAAAGGAAACAAGGCCAATGTTCTACTCACAGAACCTGAGCAAGGACGGAGCCATGAGTCAGGAAAGCAGACCTTCATTCTAGATCACGTGAGGCAGGAAGGATGAGCCAGGTGTCTGCCAGGTAGTGGTATACGTGAGGGAAGAGGTGTGGCCCACTTTAAATCCCAGGGCAAACACCTGAATGTCCATTAGAGTAAACAGCCAAAAGCTGGGAGCCCAGTCCATGTGTAGAAGAGATGTCTCTCAGTTTTTAACTCTGGCCACAATATGAGCCATTTGAGTGTGATGTAGAACTGGAAAATGTGTAAAGGAAGACAGCTCTGCTTATAGGATCAGAAAGTTAAGCCTGTGTTAAAAATGGATACTGAGGCAGTGCAGAATTATAAGTATCCTCTACATGTGGGTAATGATAAGCAAAAGGCTGCCTTGGTAGGAGGATAGGCCCATTAGGGCTTGGGCTGATCAAATTCCTTCATTCTCTTGAAATAGCCTCTCAGTAGATCACTTGTGAAGGGAAGTTACTGAGCACATGATTTGTCTCATTTGTCTTCAATCTGATCTCACGTCTCCTTGGACCTGCAGGTGGTGCTGCCTAAGCCTGCTTTGTATGTGCTAAATCTAGCCTCACAGAAATTTCAGATTATCTTCTTTATCTGACAGGCTTACCAAAGCTCTCCTAAAAATACAATTCTTTATTTCTTATGTCCTATACCAGGGAGTTGGGAAAGCTATGGCTATTTCTTATATTGTGTCTGCTGCTCAAGATTTTGTTGTTGTTGTTTTTTTTTATTATTATTTTTTGTTTTGTTTTTTGAGACAGGGTCTCACTATATATTTGAGACTGACCTGGAACTCACTATGTAGCTGAGGCTGGTCTCAAACTCACAGCGATCCTCCTGCCTCAGCCTCCCAAGTGCTGGGATTACAGGCATGTGCCACCAAGCCTGGCCATGTTGTTGTTTTTTTAAAGTAGGGATCCCTTCGTTCTTTATCCATCTGGCCATCTACACTGACATCAGATGTGGAGTCATTACAAGAGTAAGAGCCTTAGGAATTGACCAAGAAGTACAACTTATATAAATGCTGGTAAACTAACTAACCCCTTTCTGGCTTTTACTGTTGATGACTGAGAAAACCATATGGCACGTGGATAATATAAATGAGAGGTCCAGATCATGAGTTGGTGCATAGAAACAGACACCTAGGGAGGAAAGGATACTGCATTCTAATCAGGAAAATTGGACTCTTATTTTTCCCATTACTTAGAATGAGACCTTGAGCAAGTACCTAATATCATTTTATTTCAATTTTATTGTCTGAAATACAAATCCTAATACCTGCTCCAACTATGTCTGTATTGTCGTCTCCTGAATCTAATTAGATAATAGGTAAAAATAGATTCTGAAAATATAATATGTATATGGAATTATAGAATTGAGCATCAGCAACATTAAAACAATTCCATAGCCTTTTTAATTTGTTCTGAAGACAAATGCCAGGCTGACCTCCCTAGCATGTCAGGTACTTCCCCAAAGGATACACTGACCTTTTTGATACAGTTTTCTATTTCTTGGTCTATTGCATTCTCTGTTTATTGGCCTGTGTCCTGCCTGGCCCACTGTAATCAACTTTCAGTCTTGTTTATAAACTCCAAATTGTATGTTTTCACCATATTTCATTATCAAATTATTACATTTTTACTGAGCACCTACTATGTGTAGTTATTGTACTGATTCTTGGGAATGAAAAATGACTAAGGCACAGTTCCTAAACTTAAGAATTTTGTGATTAATCTCAGGTTTTCAGGATAAAGGAAGAATAAAAGGTTCACAAAGAATATTCTCAAGGGCTATCCTTGGAAATAGTTTTCATCACTTCCATTTACACTCTATTGACTAGAAGACAATATGTAATCCCAATATAGCAATAAATGAAGGTGGGAAATATGCTCTTTCTATATGTCCAGAAAAATAAAACTGAAATAGAATGTGCTGGTCATTTAGCATTGTCTCAGCCATGTGATGTTCTGATAAAGTGTGATGTAGTTTATGACATGTAAAGAACACTACGGGGACAAAGAGGATGCTGTCATTTGGCTCTGCTGAAGGTTTGGGGAAATGAAACTAAAGATGGGAAGACTAGGTGGACACAGTAGAGGAAGGTCACTTTGCATAAAGGAACAATGTGGGACAATTTGGGGCGTATTGAGATACATGGGCCTTTGGGGAGAAAATAGAACATTTATTAAATTGAATTCCATAGTTTCACAAAATAGGGCAAGGTATAAAACTGGAAAGATAGATTGAAGGTAGATTTCTAAGGCCTTTGGATACCTTGTTAGAATTTAAAATCATTTTACTATGCCATGGGAAGCTATTAAAAGCTTTTTTGTGTTTTTTTTTAATGTGTGTGTGTGTGTGTGTGTGTGTGTTGTTGTTGTTGTTGTTTTGGTACCAGGGATTAAACTCAGGTCCCTTGCACTTGAGAGGCAGGCCACCGAACCACTGAGTTAAATCCCCGGCCCTAAAAGTTTTTAATGAAAAACTTTGATATGATTTGAAGAGAAAATCCTCTGATGGCAAAGTACAAAAGAAATTGTTAAGTATTAGACTAATTAATAAATACGCCATACCAGTGTGTTCAAACATAACTGCAAGCTAGAATTTTCCAAGGAGTTTTGAATACACAGGTGCAGCTCTTTATTCAGACCCCTTCGGTCAGAATTCTGGGAGCATGGGTTGTACTTTTCAAAACTGACTAGGTAAGTCTCATGTAGAGCAAATGCTGAGAGTCAGTATCTATATTAATATAATTATAAATACACACTTTAGGAGCAGTCACATGTATTCGACTTTTTTGAATTCTTTTTTTTTCTCCCATTGAGTTTATTGGTACATTTGAGGTAAACAATACAGTTGCATTCATCACTGGATCTTGTACCTTTACGTGCTGTATCTTGGTTCTTAATTTTTTCCCATTTCACAGCCTTCCCTTCACCCCCTTCACCCTTTCATATTTACAAAGACTTCATTTCTATTTTTTAATTTATTCACAGTTTTTCTTTCCCCTTACTTCCTTTCCCCTAGCCTTCTCACTCCCCCTTCTGCTTTAGCCTTTTCTTCCTATTTCACATTATCAGATATGTCATTTGAACCTTTTTTACACTTTTAGTTTTTCACACCAGAGAAACTATTCAGCATTTACTCAAGTGTGTCCTATTTATTTCATTTAAGAGTATGGCCTCAATGTGAATCCATTTAGCTATAAATGTCTCTAGTTTCTTATTTTGTATGGCTGAGTAAAACTCCATTTTGTAGAAAAAAAATCGCATCTTTATCCAGTCTCCAGTTGATGGGCTATTTGGCTGTTTCCAAATTTTAGCTATTACAAACTGTGCTGCTGTAAATGTGGGTGTGCATATATTGCTGTGGTATGATTCCTTTGATTCTTTTGGAAAGATACCTAGAAGAGTCAAATGGGACAAGCGGGGTCAAACAGGACCTCTAACCCTAGTTGATTGAGGTATCCCCATATTGATTTCCATAGTGGTTGCACCAGTCTGCACTCCCACAACAATGGAGTAATGTTCATTTCTCCCCGCAGCCCAGCCAACATTTGTTATTGGTTGATTTCTTGATAGCAGCCATTCTTTCTGGGGTAAAGTGAAATCTCGGTGTTGTTTTCATCTGCATCTCTCAAATGACCAGTGATGTTGAAAATTTTTTTCATATATTTATTTGTTGTCTTTACTTATTTATCTGAGAAATACCTGTTTATTTCAGATGCCCATTTTTGAATTGGGTCTTTATATTTGGGGGGGGTCTGATTTTTTTTAGGGTTTTTGTTTGTTTGTTTGTTTGAGACAGGGTTTCACTATGTAGTTGAGACTGACCTGAAACTCACAATGTAGCCCAGGATGGTCTCGAACTCACAGCTATCCTCCTGCCTCAGCCTCCCAAGTGCAGGGATTACAGGCATGTGGCACCATACCCAGCTTTTTGAGTTTTTAATATACTCTAGATAGTAGTCCTTTGTCTGAGGAATAGCTGATAAAAATTTTTTCCCACATTGTAGACAACAGAGACATGACAGTGGGTATCACAATCTCCAACCTGAAACTATACTATAAAGCTATTGTAATAAAAACAATACAGTACTGGCAAAGAAATAGACCTGAGGATCATTGGAATAGATCAGAAGATGCAGAAACAACTCCTGACATACTCAGCACCTCATGTTTGACAAAGGAGCCAACCATCCTCACTGGAGGCAAGATAGTCTCTTTAATAAATGGAATTGGAAAAACTGGCTTTCAACTTGCCAAAGATTAAAAGTAGACCTCTATCTTTCACCATGCACTAAACTAAAATCCAAGTGGATTAAAGATCTAAATACTAACAAAAACACTAAAATTGCTGGAAGATAAGTTAGACAGAACTCTTATAGAAATTGGTATAGGAAAAGACTTTATGAACAAATCCTCAGTAGCATGGGAACTTACACAAATAATCAACCACTGGGATCTCATCCTATTAAAAAGCTTCTGCATTACAAGAGAAACCACCAACAAAGTTAAGCGACTTTTTTGAATTCTGAAGACTTGCTTGACTACTGCCTACTTCTGGGTATAAGTCGGTCATTGGTGGTGAACCTATGGTGCACATACCACAGTGGACATAGAGTCCTCTCAGTCAGCACACAAGCCCTAGCAGCCAAATATCAGATAACATTTGTTTTTTCTAAACTAAAACATCAGTATGCAGGTTTACTTTCATTGTTGGCACTTTGCAATAAATAAGTGGGTTTGAACTTGCAGTTGGGCACTCAGTCTCTAAAAGATTTGCCATATTTGTCTTTAGGTATTCACAGTCAGGAAGAGCTGACATGCATTTTCCCCTGAAAAAGTAGGTTTTCTAAAGGTGAGTCCTTCTCTAGAAATTCCTTGAGCTGGTGGAGTCCAGATGTCCTTGAAGTGTGCCTTTTCTCTTGGATATTCCCCATTATCTTGAACTTGTCTCCTTGTAAGGCTTTTGCTATCTTGTTCTACTGGCTGCTCTGTTGCAGCCCTTGAGCTCACTTTTAGTTCCAAACTCCCAATATCTATGTTTGCCACCTGGTCCTGAAAGCTCTCTTCTCAGCTCTAGGCCTATTTGTGACCAGACTGCAGTCTTACTCTCTCAAAGACAGTGTTTCTGAGGAGCTTTCAAGGAGAGTTGCAGTGCTACACAGTTTTAAAATAACAAAATTCTCCTCAGCCTCCATAGTTTCATTAGTTAATCTGGTCTGTAGCTTACCACATAATCTCATGCTGCAGTGACCCCTCAGCACCAGGCTGTTACACCCTGGTGAGGTAGAAACAAGTTTTTCACTTCGTCAGTTTCTGCAGTAAAACACAGTCAAGCACAACATTCCTTTTCACCCATTACCTATAGATTTCAAACAATGTGCATATAATTGGCTATTTGGAACACCAGTAGGAATCTCAACATTCCCCATAGACAACTAAAAGGCAGTTAAGAAATTAACAATGCCCAGTTACAATTGTACATCCCTACTAACACACCAGTGTCTTGCAATGCAGCTGTATAGTTTTGGTTTTGCACCATATTTACAAAGTATGAGAATTTTAATGAAATATGCTTTAAATAAAATGGTCATTAGATTTCTCACATTTTTTTTTTCAGTGATGCCCAGAGAACTTTGCTCACTTTATAAAAACAAAATCTCCATATGAAGGATGGGGCCAGATGCTGCTTAGTCTGCATAATTTGCAGCTGGGTGTTAGTACTCAATAGTTTGTGACTGGTTTGTCACTTTCGTATGGCCTTTCCCCCTCCAGGGAGCATGAGATACAGAAGAGAACTGCAGCTGTTACATTTCTAGAGCACTGCAGAGGTAGCTCAGAGGCGGCTGCTGCACTCAGAGTTACATATCAGCTGTAGTACTGAGCAGCTGGAAATGAAGCCAAGACGCTGAGATTTTGATTGCGGTGATTTAACACATTACAGATCTTCAAGTCCTGAGTCTTGTAGTGTAAGACAAATAGTTGGCATCACACTCACATCTCATGCACTCTTCCAACACTGCTTTAAAAGAAAAAAATAATAATTTTTGCCCACTTCAAAGGAATATGGAACCGTGAAGTATGAAGTCTGGTATTCTCATTTGCACTACTCCCACAATGCTTTTCTAGCCACAGGTCTTCCGAGCTTGATATTTTAAGTTGAATGAAAAAAATGCTGAAGTATCATGGGCTTTTCCAATTTTGTGTAAATCATACCTATGCTATGCAAACAAAAGAAGTGAGACATTTTCATTTTGCCTTGAGCTTAGTGTGACTTCAAGTGAAAAAGTAAGAGTTAGGAACAAGTAAAAATGGCAATATAGTCATTTATCCTTCAAAATAATCATGTATTTGGAGTCTAGTTGCCTCCAATCTGTTTTTGTCTCTCATTTCAGAAGCATGTGCTATAGATTTACAGATCTTAATAACTGGAAAAGACTTCACAGATCTCCTGGTCTAGGGTGTCCACAGTAATAAATCACCATCTCTTGTGTTACCATTAAGCTAGTTATTGTTGGCAACTTTCCTCTCCATTACATGGCCTTGTTGACATTATCTTCTAGTAAAAGCTAGACAGAACACAGTTGGAAGCATGCCTCACTGACAGTCCACCACTGCCACCTGACCCATAAATGTACAGCTGTGAGGATATTAATTGTCTACATCTTTAATGAAAGTATAATCCATACTTTTCTTTATTTTGATCATTTTAGAGGGAAAAAAATGAGGCCATATGGGCAAGTCTTGCCCAGTTTTATGGAAAGTTGGCATCAAGGCAAGACATAAACTCAATTCTCTGACTCAATTCTAACTGTCATTCTATACTCACATACAATGGGCACAAAAGGTTACTACATTTCAGTTACTTCTCATGACTGAGAATACAGTAGTGACTAAGAAAGACACAAAAAGAGGGCTCTGCCTTTAGAGTTTATATTCCAACAGCAAATACTAACAATAGTTAAAATAGATATAATCAATGAGGAAGAGTGTTATCATAGTCATCACAGTTGAAATAAGTGGGGTTTTTTTTTTTGGTCTTCTAATTTTCAAGTAGGGAAGGAAAATTCCTCTGCATGTATTATTCCATGGACATCTAGAGAAAAAAATCCAGTTAATCATATACGATCCTAGTGGCTGAAGTACAAGGAGAGACAATAGTTTGATTGATTGTTTAATTAACACTGCTGATTAGGACACCTTTTATTTGTCACATACTGTGTTAGGCATTCAGAATTCACAGGTAAGAAAGCTAAGTTCTCCATTATAGAGGACACATAGCAGAGAGAGTCATGTAAATCAATGGATGCTTAGGATAAAATGTTGTGAATGCCTCGGGATGTAAAGGTTTGTACAGAATTCCATCAAATGAAAGATCAACCCAAAAGGCAGGAGTCAGGGCAATAAAGGAACTTCGTGATATAGTGGCATTCAGCTGGATTTGAAAGGATGTGAAGTGGGATAGTATGGGAATTGGGGTTCAAACCAGAAAAGCAGCCTGAGTGAACTCTGGGCACATCAGGTATCTTCATGGCCCTCATTTTGGTCTGTGTCATATTGTTCTACATCTGAACATATAAACTACCCAAATAAAAAACTGAGACCAAAAGATGGCCTCTTTTCAAAAGTCTGCATGGTAGTGTGACAAGACACATGTCCTTAAACCAGACTTCTTGACATTAAGATCCATTGCTGAATCTTTAGCTTTGTGGTCTAAAATTTTTTCTCTCTTAGTTCTTTAGCAGTCTTCTTTCCCATCACTGGACACAATACCTATTACCTACAATTTAAAGAAAGAGAGGTTTAATGTGGATCAGAACTTAAGTTTACCATGGGTGGGCTCTGGAGCAGAAACACTATGGTAGAAAGACATGGTAGAGCAAAGCTGCTTAGTTCAAGGGTGCCAGGAAACAGATTACAGGGGAGAGCAACAGAGAGGAAGGGACAAGGGGACCAGGCATAGATCCACTCACAATCCAAATAGAAATATACCTAGAGATACCCAGAAATGTGTTCCACCAATCCCCCAGGTGAATTCCAAAGCCAATCAAGTTGCCACTTGAACTTAATCATTACATCCCACCTCTTACCAATTTCATATCCAAACGCATCTGTTCAAACCATACTTATAACCAAATAAAGACAATAGCAAGTTCATAATTCCACTTAACATAGTCCAACTATCCTGCTTATAACCAAAATGAAATAATCCTCACCCCAAAGCCTCAACAATTACAGCATTTTTCAAAAGTCAAAGTCATAATCTCTTTTGTGATTAAAGGCAAATTCTGAGCTGTAAACCTCTGGGGAAGAAAATAAACGAGTACAACAATGCAGGTTAAACATTTCCATTACAAAAATGAGTAACAGAGTCATAGGAAAGAATTGGATCAAGACAAGGGTGATACCCAGCAGAGCAAACATCAAGCCCTGTAGCCGCTATTTGGCATCCAGGACACATTTTGGTGAGATGTGATTTCCAAAGGTGCTGCGTGGCTTCACACCATAACCTTGCTGACTGCACACCATACAAGCTTTCTGTCTGCCTGTTTCTGCTCACATCCTGCATCATTTCTCAGTAGATGTTCCACATTTCTAGTATCTCTGAATTTCTTAGATCTCCTTTGCACCTTTGGCCTCATTTCCACAGCTCCATGCAGTGCCCTCTTAGGAGCTCTTTGCCTGCATTTCCAGGCCTTCCTTAAAATCTGGGAGAAAACCTCCACCACCCCACAACACTTGTATTCTGCATGCCAGAAAACTAGCATCACTTGGACAATGACAAGGTCAGGTGTCAACACTAGCAGAAGCCAGGTCCCTTAGTACACAGTAGCAGCAGCCTCTGAGGGCCTGGATGGTTGAATATAGTGAAATGAGTCCCATGGAACAAGTTCTGTAGGAGGCCTTTCCCAGAATGGGTCCCAGGGACACTTTTCTCAAATGAAAGGTTGACAATGTCACATACTTGAGTCTGTGATGAGTAGGGTCATGATGATTTCTAAGATGTCTTAAAGTCATCTTTTTCTTGTCCCCTGTACAGAGACTTGATTTCTTTATAATGTCCTTATCTCTTCAGCAACCTTATCTTCTTTGGCTCCAAACTGACACATGGTTCCTTCTAAGCCAAAATTTAAATTGTTCAAGTTTTTCTGCTTTTCATTTTTCTCTCAATTCTTACAATGAATCTGGCTGAAAACAATCAGCTTTATCTATGCCACAGCCCATATATTGGGTTGTGTCCAGATTTCCTCTGTCACATCAATTGGTCCACTGCTTTAATCTCAGGCTCCTGCAGTATTAGGACATGTGAAAAATGTAGACAAATGTAGACAAAATTTCAAGCTACAAGTGTAACATACAGCACCTTTAGTCCAACACTGCCAATGGAGTCCTTGTTCTCAACTGAAACCTCCTGAACCTGATCTTTAATGTTTATATTCCTATCAGTATACTGGTTTCTGAGACCTGGCCAGAATCACAAATCAAGATCTGCTTCTAGTATTCTTGGGCTTGTCTATCCTGAATCTCCAAAACTTTCTAAACTCCTCTGACTAACCAGTGACAAAGGCTTCAAAACCACATAATCAGGCACAATTACAGCAAGGACACTACTTCTCTGAAAACAATTATTTGTATCAGTCAGCTTTGCTGGACACAATACCTGACATCCACAACTTAAAGGAAGAGAGGTTTAATTTGGTATGTGACTTTTGGGGATTCAATCTGAAAGTGGCTGCTTTCAAGGCAGAAACATCATAGCAGAAAAGAAAGGTGAACCAAAGCTGCTTAGATCATGGTGACCCAGGAAGCAGAGCAGAGGAACAGACCAGAGTGGAAGCTGGGGAGCCCAATGCCATGCCTCTATGATCTACCCAGACACTTGGAAATGTGTTCCACTCTTCTCCTAGGAAGGTCCTAAAGCCAATCAAGTTGACACTCCCTTCAAACTGCCAAAGTTTTTTCATCATTAAAATGACCACAGTAAAAGAATAAGATCTTTCAGGGACAAGGGGAAAAAATGAGAACCAAGACCTGTCATGTAAAGGTACAAGATCCCAATAATGAATGTAACTGTACTGTATACCTAAAATGTACCAATAGACTCAATGTGGAAAAACAAGAATTAAATTAATTAATGATGTAAAATACTAGCACATACGCAATATATGTTAGCTATTATTACTTGGACCATAGAAGAATCACTAGTGTTGGTAGAAGATGTTTACCGTATTCTACTCTTCTGGGATCCGTGAACGGAAAGTCTCCACTGTGGAGATCATGGGTCCATCAACATACTCTATAGAGGAAATGGAATAAATGTTCACAGTTGCTTGAAAACTGTGTGCTTACGTGGGTTTGGGGCTGGCATGAATATGAATGTGTTTTTCCCTTTCTCCATTCCTAGTTGAACTCATTGTTTTTAGTAGTGTCTATTAAAATGTACAAATCTTGCAAATATATGTGGGCAGTTCAGGGGACCCACGAGGAGAAAATTTGGTCAGTTGTCCTCACTCCCTCTCTTTCTTCCCAGCTCCCCAAAAATAAGTTTCTATTCAGTTTGGTTTAACTTGATTTGTGGTATTATTATCCCACCTTTTATCATCGTCAGTTCACAAAGAATAAGATGCTTTCCGTCAGTTTGCTAGAGGCCTGTACTTGTACTTGGACTCACAATAGAGCTCTCCTCCTTGGAATTATGCCCAAAGTCTACCTTGTGGCCTGTCTCAGTTCAGTCTCAATAATAAAATATCCTTGATTGAGTGTCATAAACCACAAACATTTATTTCTCACACTTCTGGGGACTAGAAGTGCAAATCAAGTTACCCCCCGATCTTGCTAGAAGCTAGCAAGGGCCTTTTTCCTCATTTGTAGAGATACAACTCATTGCTCTATCTTCACATGGCAGAAACAGAAAACATCTTTTTTAAATCTCTTCTTATAAGGTGCTAAGGAGTGAATACTTGTAAATCCACAATTTACAGGTTGAAGGCACTTTTCCAGTAAGATGGCATTTGAAAATGGCAGCCTTTGGAAGTAATTAGATCATGAGGGTAGAGCTCCTGTGAATAGCATACGTTTCCTCATGAGAAGAGACAAAAGAGATATGAATTATTTCTCTGCCATGTGAGAACCATCTGTAAACGAGGAAGGCAGTCTCCACCAGAATTCATTTGGTACCTTGATGTTGGATTTCTTAGCCTCTGGGATAGTAAGAATAAATTTATGTTGTCACCTGAACCATGGGCTATTATAGCAACCCAAAGTGACTAAAACATAAGGGCACTAATCCCATTGATAAAGGCTTCATCCTCATAACCCAATTGCTTCCCAAAGGCCTCATCTCCAAACATTTCTCATATTGGAGATGAGGGCTTCTACATGAGAATTCAAATACTCAGTCCATAGCAGGCAGCCTTGCTCTACTGGATACTTCTCCATGGGCACAAAGCTTCTCACTTGGTTCCCCACTTTACGCTTTTCTTCAGAGTGCCTATGTCCTCTACCATATTCTCCTTAATATTACTATCCAGTGTGCTGGATTAAATTTTTACATGGTCAAAAGCATGTACTCTATAAAATGGACAAAGTATAATTTACATCTTCTAATGTACACTAAGTGGAGCTACTTTTTAAAAACTTTTAAGTTCTTTATAGTAACTTTCTTCTCAGACAGGACAACTGAATACCTGACATTCCCTCTCTCCTTGATAGATTTATAACTCTCCTATTCCCCCAGACTCTAGTCCTTGGGTTTCCTCAGGTAAATTTGTACAAAATCATTAATTTCACTAAAGTGTTAAATCTTGGAAAATTTGGAGATGAATTTAAATAAATTTATTATTTGAGGATTGAATATTTATCTTTTCATAAGGATTGCAAGCTCTTGATGGAAGATTGGTTGACTATGAAAATACTGACAATTTAATACAACTGCATTTCATCAGTAATACAGAGACACAGTATTTCTGGGAATGTTCTGAGAGATAAGCTTGCTCTGTGCTTCACTGAAAGGTGACTAGTTTATTTTCCTTAAAATAGTGACAACTATCTCACAGAAAAACTGCAACTCTGTGTACCAGCTGAATCTTGAAGAGGGAAGCCTCTTTAAGATAGTGATGAATCACATAACTCTTAAGAAAAATGATTAAAAGACTCAAAAATATTTTTTTAAAACTCCTTAAGCCTAGTCATTCTCAAGAAAGCTTTGGAAACATATTGAACAAATAAGCAACTTTAACATTCAATGTTGTCCTATTTTTTTAAAGTGACTTTTGAACATTTATAGCTTTTCTAAGTACATGGCAAAATTTACCCTTCTCCTGTGAAGTCAAATCTGTCTCTGTCTCTCTCCCTCTACCCACCACCCCCACATGGATATGGATACATTTAAAAGAAAACTAGACAAAGCTAGACAAATTTCACAACGTAAGCTACTGGTTTCCCAAGGTCTAACTTTTTTTCTTTTTTCTTTTTTTTTTTTTTTACATCTCAGGAGTCCCATATCCTGATATTCAGATCTAGCACTTCATGAAACCTCTGACATAGAATTTTCACTCTTGGTTTCAAGGTCTAACTTTTTTTCTTTTTTCTTTTTTTTTTTTTTTACATCTCAGGAGTCCCATATCCTGATATTCAGATCTAGCACTTCATGAAACCTCTGACATAGAATTTTCCACAAGCTTTCTGGCTTTTGTGTCTCCCAGTGCTGATGTAAATTTATGGACAAGGCACTTGTTCAAGTATTGACTTCACCTTATGTGTTTTCAAGTAAGTCTGGAGAACAAGGATGTATGAAAGCCACAGAATGAGGGCAGGTGCTGAGGAAGTGGCTATGCATTGGGCAGGAATTCGGATCCCCTGTGCCTTTGGTCTCACTGTTTCCTTTTCTTGTCTAACTTTGTATCTGTCAATTAGTCCCTCTGTTAAATGTGATTTTTGCTTAATGAAAAAGAGAAACAAATTCAATCTTCCTAATACATACACACATGGTGAGGTTTAGTTAAATAGGAAATTGAACCACTGATGACTCAGGACCTCATAATAATTGCAGAATTATTACCTAGGATGCTTTGGGGACCAGAATAACTTGAAGTTATGTACTTCCTTGTATTCCTTCACAAATGTGCCACTTACCTTTGTCATCAACATTCTAGTTGTCACCTCTAAATGCTGAATCCATTGATATTTCTAAATGACACAATATGATTTTGAAAAGTGCGTATTCATTTATCCAGAACTCCTATATCATCAACACAGATACTCAAGGAGGGGTTATTAACAGAGAGACTAATCACCAAGGTAGAATTATGATGTAAAGGAAGGACAGGTGAAAGAGCAGGAACTTTCAGCCAACAGGAACAAAACAGTCACCACCAATGAAAATATGAGGGCAAGAAGAGGTTACTAAAATTCCAGAAGAAATGGAGGCATGTAGTAGAAGCCATCTTGGGAGGAGTGGAGTGGTGACTTTTTGTTAGGGGCACAACTGGGCCAAAGCAATCTCACATGGAGAAAATCAGGGAAAAACATACCCAGTGGCCCGGAGTTTGATTCCCAGTATCAAAACAAAACAAATAAAGTATACTTTCCAGACCAGCAAGATCAGTATTACCTCAGACCTTGTTACAAATGCAAACTTCAGCTGTCATTCAAGAATTGAATAGAAATCAGACACTCTGGGACTGGGGCCTGCCCTCTGCTCAGTTATTATTGAAGGCGATTCTGATGCATTCTAAGTTTGAATGGATCTTATCTCATTACCTTTTCCTAGTCTCCTGTTGGACCTCTTTCCCATTAGGCAAGACATTAGAAACTGGAGGGAGCAGGAACTAGTTTTATTATGCTCAGCTTCCTGGGGCTGAGCCAGAGGGAGGATGTTGGAGAAAGTCATCATCTAGTTACACAAGTGCAAAGAGCTCACTATAACCATTCCTTGGTCAGTATTCGAAAGCCTAACGGTCCCACCTGTTGGTTTCTTGCTATCTCCTGACCTCTTCATAATGGACACCACCACTGCAACCATGTCTGTATCAGTGTTGCAATAACTACATTCTAATTTGTCTTCTAACCCCTGACCCTACCTTCTTCAATATATTCTCAACATAGCCACTGTTATTTTTATGGTATAAGTCCCATCATGTCATTCTTTATTTCAAAATCCTATAGAGACATCCTGTATTAGCTAAACAACACTATGCTGTAGTATCAGAAGAAAATACATCACCTAACATTACAGATTTTTATTTCTTTTTCAAGATATATGTCTTGTGTGGGTCACATGGACTCTGCTCCATATAACCACTCATGAACTGGGGTAATAATAGGAGCTCTGCTTTGACATGTACTTCAATCCTCACTGCAAGAGAGGTAGGGGCTGGAGAAATACACAGTGGCTTTAAAAGATTCCACTCTCAAAGAGGACTGACATTCTATAGATTTGTTGATCTTTTGCAATCAAAGCCAAAGTTTTTATAATGGCTTAAAAGATTACATGAACTCTGTTTCCTACTAACTTCCTAATTTCATCTCCTTCTATTCAACTTGATTCATACGATGCCAGTACCACACAAGCAAGCTTCTACCTCAATACACTTGCACTTGTGTTATTTGCTTGGAACAGTTATTTATTAGGTATTTGCATGAATTTCTTATATCCTTTAAGCCTTTACTTTAGATAACCATATTATCTAAGATCTACTTTCTAGTACTAATCCCTGTGAGATATATTTTCTTCTCAAATAATTTACACATTACTTGTCTTTCTTCCCTCACTATAAGCAACACAAGTATAGCAATTTGATTTGTTTTCTTCATTATTCCCAGTATCTGTAATGGTTCTGGTGCACAGGAATAGTCATTTAATACTTTTTTATTAAATAAATTAATGTCCTAGAAGTTGATTGTTCTGAAATCAGAAACAGATGAAGTTTGCTTCATTCCAAGGATGTAAGGATGGTTCTATAAATGCAACACACCACAATAGAATCAAGGATGAGAATCATGTGATTACTTCAATTAGTACAGAAAAAGCCTCTGACAAAACTTAATACCCATTCAGGGTAAAAGACCTGAAGAGATGAGGTTTGAAGGATCATTCCTCATGTGTGATAAACCCATAGCCAATAGCATGTGAATGTGAAAATGTATATTCTCTAAAAAAGCAAGAATGAGCTGAGAATTTCCACTCCTTCCACACCTATTCACTCCTATTCAATATAAGTTTTAGCCAGAGCAATTAGGCAAGAGAAAGAAAAAAAGAAGATATTAGCAGGAAAGGAAGTAGTCAAAATATCCTTGTTTGGAAATAATATTATCCTATAAGTAGAAGACCTTAAATATTCCACAAAAAGACTTTTAGAGCTGATGAAGTTAGCAATATATTGAGATATACAAAATCAATATAAAAAACTCAATAACCTCTTTGTACATCAATAATGAGACTGACAATTGCATTCGCAATATTTCAAAAAATACCCAAGGATCAATCTAGCCAAGGAGGTTAGACTTCTATAAGGAAAATTTCAAAACACAGAAGAAAGAAATCAAAGAAGATACTAGCACATGGAAAGATCGCCCATGTTCATAGATTGATATTCATTAATATTGCAAATTAATATTGCTACAATGGCCAAACTACAAAAACAACCCACAGGTTGAGTGCTATCCTTATCAAAATATCAAAGACCAATCCAAAAATTCATATAGAAACACAAAAGATCCAGAACAACAAAAGCAATTCTATTCCACAAGAGTAAGGCTGGAAGCACTGTAATGCCCAATTTCAAATTATACCACAAAGCAGTCGTAACAAAATCAGCATGGTGAAGGCATGAAAATGAGGTGTTTAACAACAAAACAGAGTAGAGGATGAAGAAACAAATTCACAAAAGTACAGCTACCTAATGTTAGACAAAAGGGTCCAAAAAAAGAAGGGAGGAAAAAGGAGCCTTTTTAAAAATTATTCCTGAGAAAACTAGCTATCCATTTGTAGAAGACTGAAACTAGATCCCTATAACTCATCCTGTTCAAATATCAATTCAAATGGATCAAAAAACCTGAAACATTAAAATTGCTTAAGGAAAACATAAGGGAAACAACTGAAGTTATAGGCAAAGGAAAAGACTTGAATAGGATTCCAATAGCACAAGAAATAACACCAAAAATCAACATATGGGACTATATCAAATTAAAAAGTGTCTATGCACAAAGAAAAACAATCAACAGAGAGGAGGAACAATCTACAGTATGAGAAAATATCTTTGCCAGCTACTCTTCTGACAGCAGATTACTATCTAGAATTTAAAAAACTTAACACCAAAAAAATTGAAATGAGCAAAATAGTTGAACAGATGCCTCTTGTAGAAATGGCCAATAAATGTAAAAATTGTTCAATATCTTTAGCCATTAGGCAAGTGCATATAAAAATTACACTGAGATTCCATTTTACCCCAGTGTAAGAGCTGTCACCAAGAATACAAAAAATAATAAAATCTTATAAACATATAAGGAGAAAGGGAGCCTTCTATATTGCTGGAAAGAATATAAATTGTTTCAGACACTATGGAAATCAATGTGAAGCTTCCTCAAATGACTAAAATAGAACTGCCATTTGATGTTACTATACTATTCCTTGGTACATACTCAAAGAAATTAAATTAGTATAACAATGAGATGCCTACATACCTGTGGCACAATATACGATAGCCAAGATATGAAACCATCCTATGTGTCCATCAGCAGATGAATAGATAAAGAAACTGTGGTGTGCATATATACATAGTGAAATATCATTCAGTCATAGAAACAAAAAAACTTACTTGCAGAAAAATTGACATATTTTGAGTGAAATAAACCAGATTCAGAAAGATAAGTATCACATGTTCTCCCTGATGTGTGAAATCTAAAAAAAGATGACAAGAAAGTAGAATGAAGAATACTTCCTCTTAGACAAGAGAAAGAGAAAAAAGGAGGGAGTGTAACAGTAGGTGGTAAGGGACATAAATATGAACAAAATACATGGCAAGCATTGAAATTCCCCAGAAAAACTGAAACTAGGAGGAAAGGTGAGTCAAGAGGATGATGGGGGAAAATGATTAAAGTATGTTTTGTGCTCATATATGTCTGCTAAAGTAAATGCCATTAATCTGTATAACCAACATGCATTAATACAAAATGTGTGTGGGAGGAAATAGTTATTACATTCATATTATGAAATTTGACTGAGGGAGTCTGATATCTTCTAATTCTAATCAGACTCTTCTGACTGGATGGTCCCTTCAGGTTAACTTCAAATCATTTCCAGGCAACATCATTTGACAAAGAGACCTTTATAAAACAAATGTAAAGAACTAAGAGAAAAATAGAATTTTATTGTAAATATCATCCACTAAGGTGACACAAAGATGAGATTCCTCCCAAGGGCATTTGGCAACTGGAAAAAGAGTGTTACTGGCATCTAATAAGTAGTCTCCCGGGATGCTGTTAAATGTCTTGCAATTTATAGGACATCCACCTACAACAAAGAATTATCCACCAAAATGTCAATAGCTCCGACCTTGAGGATCCATGTTCTAAGAGGAACGTGAAAGCTATGGTCACAGTGGTCCTAAAAGTTGTTTCAGGTAACCTGTTGTACTACCTATCAGTGTTTGAAGTACTGTAAGTACCTCTAGGGCAAAACCCAATATAGCATTATTATCATTAGTACATTCAAAGTACTTTGTACAATGTCTAAAAAGCAGTAATACAATGTCTAAAAAAAAACTTGTTGAATGCATTAATGAAAAGGCTATTAAATCCATTAAATATATTTCTAAACACAATAGTATGTTGATGATTGTTTTGTCTCACTTCTTTTAAGATGGAATTTAGACCTGTAATATTGATAATTCTGTGGCTTTTGGTCTGTTCTCTTTTTTTATGGGAAAAACAAAGAGTCCTATTACAATGCTTGCTGCAGAAATGTATCCTCCTGTGGATGAAACAGGAAATGAATTTCGTTCCTATAAAATCAAATATGGTGAGCTTGAAGTGTTGGAATTGAGTGAATTATTTTTAGTTTGTTTTAAATTTTACTTTTGGATAAGTAGTTAACCAAACCCCCCCACCCCATTTCCACACTCTGATTTTGTCTGGGCTTTTCTCCACTGAAGGTTTTGGATGAGTGCAAACTACTTTTCAACAGAGCTAATTTGTTTACCACTTTTGTCAGAGCTTTTACTAGACTTGAGCGGCTTCATTTAGCCTGTGCGTGAATGAGAAGTGAATCGATACAAAACTTTCCAATTTTATTTGTGATAACCAAGATTGTATTTAGTGTTCAGAATAGATTTAACTAGTGAGGGGAAAAAAATCAGTTTATTTTTATTTTTATTTTATTTTTTTACAAAAATCAGGATTTCAGTGAATAACTAAGGTAATTATTCCTATGTTAAGAACAAACTTTACAGGCAACCCAGAAACCAATTTTTAAAGTATTTATAATATTTAATTAATCTAGGATTAGTAAAAGATTGTGAAAGTCTAAGGAATATCTTGTACCCTCATTTTTTTCCCACTCTGTCACTGTCTTCTCAACGAAGCTAAGACTTCCACATTTGCAAAGGAGTCCAAGCCTGGATGCTTGAAAACATTCTTGACCATCTCCTTCCCTGGCACTAAATTTAAACCTTTGCTCCTCAAATATATTCTGAAACTGTCTGCGTCTAACTTCCTCAGGGTGGCGTCCTTAGATGAAGCTTCCTCTCCCTCCTGAGCCTGGGAACATCTCTCTGCTTCTTTTCTTGCTTTTCTGTAGTCAGTTCTATAGTCACACCGAGAGACCTTGTACCAATCTGTCCTATTACTTCATTTCCCTGCTCAGAAATCCCTAAGGACTTCCCAACACATTCAGAAGCCGCACTCTTTCTCATGACCTATAAGACACTCTATGAATTGGCCCTGCCTACTTCTTTTATTGTTTTTCTTACCACTGAGTCCTTGCCCCTCCACCCTGTCCTCTTCGCTGTCCCTCACACCATCTCCAGCTTGTTTTTGCTTCAGGAACTTTGCACTTGTTCCTTAGCTTAGAGTGGTCTTTCCCAAGATACTTCCACCCCTTATTTCCTGGCCTCTTTCAGATGTCAGTGAAAAGGTTGCCTCTTCAGAGAGGCCTTCCTTTCACTTTCTAACTCGTTTTCCTTTCAGACTTCACCATTATATGAAATTTTGTGTGTTCACCTTGTGTTTGTCTTGATGCAGATTTGTGAACATTGTGTTGTTCATTATCTTGTTCATGGTATACAACTCCTAGATTCATGCCTACCACATAATAGATGCTCAATCACTCCAAGCTGAATGAAATTTGACTGGAATCTTCAGTGTTGACCTCAGCATTCACGCTTTGGATCATCTGGTGCATAAAACTTTTTGAAGACATTTTTTAGTTCTGCTTTCTGTATGGTGATTCACGCTGATGAATGTGATCATGTGAGTTATAGAAGCATTATCTGGAATTACTACTTGCTAACTTTTGGCATGTTACTTGAATACCACATGCTTCGCTAACACGATATCATTGATTTATACATACTCATTTATTTCATTTTCATAAAAATCACTTGGCATTCAATTATTACTGAAGTTAAATAAGCTTCAGAAAACTTCTTGGCACCTTGTAAGTATTCAATAAACAGCCCAGTCCTCAGAGTCAATATCCTTATTCATAGATTTTATATTTGCATATTTGCCTGTTCAAAACCAGTGTGCTGTGTTTTTACAGTCATTGGCACACATGTGCAGAGCACTGAAAAAGTTTAAAATACACACATTCTGAGCTGAAATCACTGTTATACAGCACTCACAGTGTAAACAAGTGTACTTTTTGAGATCTGTTAACGGTGTGACATTCACATTTTTTGTTCAGTTTTTGATGATTTTGCTATTAAATTGATCACAAGGAAGCTCCAACCCCACGATGAAGTGCTGCCTAACGTTCCCAACTACAAGAAGATTGTGCCTCACAGGGAAAATACATGTATCAGATAAGCTTTATTTAGATATAAACTATATTGGGTTACTGGCTGTGAGTTCAGTGATAATGAATCAATTATATCTTTCTCCTTCCACTACTTACTAAACAACTTCTCCAAAAAGTGGTTTTCATTTCAATCCATCACAATTCCTTTCACAAAATCTCACTGTAGGACTCACACCTCTACCATATAAGATTCTCAAACAACTAAATAGAGGGATTTGGTCAGACGTCAGGATCAGTGGCAAGGGGCTCCCTCAAGATTTGTAACTACTTTCTGGGTGTTGGTGTCATTCTTCCCATCTCTCTTTGCAGTTTGATTTTCTCTGCAGTTTCTGGTCTACACGGCAAGAAGCATGACTGCCCATAGACATTGATTTTCACATTCTACAATCCAGTACCCAAGCAAGACTCTCTCAGTCTTTTCTTAGGTCCATATATCTCAAGAAAGCTGGGATCAGGTGCTGCTTCTCTGGAAATTTAACTGCAGCTAGTGTGAGTGTGCATGCATGTGCGTGTGCATGTGTGTGTGTGTGTGTGTGTGCATGTGTGTGGTACTGACAGTTATTCCAGCTATAACACAGAGCTGCACTGACTGATGGTAGCGACTAGTCATGTGTGGCTATTTACGTCTAAATACAAACTTAAAGTGAATAAAATTTAGAAACTCAGTGACCACATTAGTCATATTTAAAGGCCTCAATAGCCACACATAGCAAGTGGCCACGGTAATGCACAGCATAGGTAAAGAGTGTTGCCACCAACACTAAAAGTTCTACTGGATGATACTGCTATAGGAAAGAGACGTTTCTCAGAACAGGAGTGCAGGTGGGGTTGGAGGAGTGTTTCTAGGCAGATAAATCAATAGCTGTTTATTACATCTTCTCTGCAATAGTTGATAAAAACTGATCTAGTTCCCTTGAGATAATTTCTTCCCTGGAACTCAGGATCTTTTTATATTCTTGCAATTGTCCTGTGATCCTTTCCCTCTCAATCTTCACCCTCCCCTAGGAATCTTGGAGACTATGCCTGTGGCTTTTAATAGCTGTGTATTGATTCCCAAATTTGCATCTCTTCCTTAAACTCCTGAGTTCCATACCACAGACCCAACTGCCTACTTAACATCTCCATGTGGGTATCAGAGGCAACTTGGCATTGGTATCTAACAAATCTCCCCCATAGCTCCTCCTCCTCCTTTTACTCCATCTCATCACACAACACCTCTCCCTTTCCAGATTGTTATGCCAGATGTCTTCTAAACATTATTGGCATCATCTTTCAACCTCACTTAAATAGAGTTTCCTAATCTCACCACATTTTCCTCCATTCTAATGCCACTCTTTTCTTTCAGATTCCTCTTGACATTGATTCAACTTTCTTTCCCTGATGCAGTGTCATCTTCTCAAGGAATCTCTGCTATCCTCTGATGTGGACTCTACCTTTTACTTTCATCCCACATTGTGCTTTTGCTTTTCGGAAAAATAATAGGTTATTGTTATATTTATACAATATTTACCCTGCCTCTTCTGGATCAATAAAGGCAAAAAGCACATGTGTCTAATTCTGTGAATATAATGTGTCTAACACAGGGCTGGGCACTTAACCAGCCCTCAGTAACTATGGTACTTACTAAAGTTTGAGAGTACATTTTTGTGAGCTTTATGAACTTGTTCTTATTTTTGGCTATGGACATCCTCCTGGTTTTGTCCTTATCTTCTCCTAGTTGCAGATTTGTCACTATAAGGGTGACTTTTAGTCTCATCTGAGAGATGTGCTGTCAAAATTGACCTCTCCTTCCAGCCTCCCTTGTTGTCCCAGGAGAATACTCTGAAATTCTAACTGGTGGAACTCCGTCCAGGTTAGTTCAAACCTGCACTCTTCCCCCGACCCCCATAACTGAGGCCTTTGGATTCTTCTGTTAGCATTTCTTATAGTCCTAGTTCATGCAAATTATACTTCTCAGGCATTTGCACACACAGCTTGCACAACAACAGGAGAAACATCCCTTCCTGTCTCAGAAGTCTCACTTGTATTTATTGTCTCACTTGTAGCACTTCAAGGAGCCCTATCTATAGCTTAAATTCTGGCCATTTTCCAAAGTGCATAATCAGGCAATTATTCCACTGGAAGAGACCGATAGGACATCTTATGTATTAGGTTTTGTAAAGGAAGAAACACAGGTCCAGAAATTGGGAGACTAATCACTGTGATCAAAGTCTCACTTTCTGCCTAATTCTTTATGACACCAAGTGCTTCTGTAGCTTCCTCTCCTAAATATGAAAGGCTAAACTCCTTTGCTAGCCATCTGAGACAGTATAAGGTACTTAACAAATCTAAGTTACTACCAATCGTTCTGCTACAGATTCCTATCCTTCCCTTTACTCCACAGTTTTGAACTGAAATTATTTGAATTTATTATATGTATTCTTTGCTTTCACCTTAGGCATTTTGTTGAGATATCTTTCTTTCTGTTTAATCCCACTTAGAATATCTCTGGTTGTATTTTCTTCATTGATCTGATTTGTGTTTTGAACCCGAAAGCATGCCTAATACATAGTGGACTTTAATGTATTTGGTGGTGAATAAATGAACTAACACAATACTTTAGAGAGTTTCCTCCATATCAACTGTGGCTAAATTTCCTTTGACAGACCTCAGTAAGCAGTTACTATCATATTCTGAAGTCTAATCAAAATGGACAATATTTGAAATATTTACACAAAGTGATCCACTCTCAAGAAGCAGTATTTTCTTAAAACAGTTGGTATTTGCATCCTACTAGTTGCTCTCTTAGGAAACTGTGCATTTGCTTTCCTCAATTGACCCTACCTCCTATAACTCCCCAAAGTAGCCATCAGTATCTCTGACGTGAAGATTTGGTGGGTAGAGGCTGGTGAGAAAGGAAAGCAGTACGAGAGTCACAGGGAGAAAAATGAAAGCCTAGAAAATACTAGAAGGTGGAAAACAAAACATTTGTAATTGTAGGTATCACTTAAAATGTAAATTAAATCCTAGAATGATTTCAACATTTGGTTTCTGGATACAAAATTTGGCAAACAGTATCTAACATTTAAAAATAATTAGAGAGCCAAATGATTTTGTAAGAAAATGAAGATTGCTTGGCATATAACTTGTTATGTTGAGTATATGAACCTTCATGACAGACCCAGCTCCACTCTCTTCTACTGTGATCTGTTAAACAGTTTGTATATATTGCCACAGAAGTGAAATTTTAAAAATACATAAAAATTAATTTTCAGCCTTGGAACTATAACTTAAAGAGCAGGAAAAGCCTTCTATTAAGCAATTAGTTACTTATCTGTTGATGTCTATTTTATTTAAGCTGTCCCAGAATGCTATGTTAAGTTTAGAAGCCTGAGTCATATTTAACTTTATCTTTAAAAACAATTGAATGTGAGCAAATGTCAGTAAAATCATCAAATTATAAATATCTACCCTCTGACATAGTTGATCAGGGCTGTCAATAAACAAAAATGTATTTCCTAGGATTCGAGGCATGAATACTAATCTACGAATTTTAACTTAATATTTTACCGGAGAACCCTAGGAGAATATGAAACCATTTGGAAAACTGTTGAATTATTCTTAGAGTAAAACTGGACATATTCACATTTGGGAAATGAAATAAAATTCTTAATATATGTGCATTGAAATGCTGTTTACCTACAGTTATGATTTTTTACATAAAAACTCAATTTGGATTAACTCTTATGCACAGAGTTGTATCTTCCTTCCCCTACCCCTCCCTCAAACTCTGACTCATAGGTTAACCGGTGTTTCTGATGATAAAATTAATTCCTAGCAGAGAATACATATATTTACATTCACTTTCTCCAAGCAGCCTAAAACCACTAAAGTTGCAGTTTACTTCAACACTCTGCAGCTGTTATTTTACCTTCCATAGGACATGTTAATAAAGACTAAGCTTAAATCAGAGGCAAAAATTCTTGCAACTAGAAGACCTGTCTTTAGGCTCTGTATTCCTTTATATGTCATATACCAAAAATGCTACAGAAAAATAGCTGCTAACTTGTTCCTCTTAGCTGGCATCCTTGACCTAGGAGCAGGGGTGTATACCTGGAGAAGACAGTGTAAAGAGGAAAAAGGAAAATGTGGTTGTGCTGTTGGAGGTTTCAGGCCCCTAGGAAGAAAAACAATGGGAACTCTCTTAGGTAGGAAGTCAGAGGAGAAGGTAATTAATTAGAAGGACCATGGAGAATAAGACAAATGGAGACGTCAACAACAGGAACAGCAAGAAAACAAAACCCAAGTTCCATCTCACTCCATGGCTTATGACAGGGACACAGTGGCAGCTTGTCATCTGGGAGCAGGTGTTCACTCTTTTCAGCCATTATAAAATGGAACCCTCACAAATCACCCAATCTTGTCACTCCAAACAGTTATATGCATTTGCAAAAGTGTGTTTGTAACACTATGCCTTTAAAAATCATGTTAGTACTAAATAATGGAGTAGCTTTGTTCAAAAGCAATATTTATTTTCCATGAAGATAAGAGACATATTACATTTGCTACAGAAAAAGCTATGGGAAGAAAAGACTGCATGCTACCAATATGACAAAAACACATAAAAACTCTACTTATGAAAGTGTTTCGCCCTATGAGAACATATTAAATGAAAGGCATTATTCCAGGTGAGTGAACCATACAGAAATGTGGATTTATTAGGATTTGTTTTGAAATGTAATTTGTACAGTAAGATTTTTATTCCTTTGATGGCAATGAAACTGATTTATTGACTAATGCTGGAAGTAAGATAGATATTTGATAACCAGGAGAGAAGTTTTAATAAAACATTCAGGGAAGAAAATGAAAAGTAAGTGAATATGTCTGCTTACATTTCAGCTAATAAATACAAACTACAGATATGGCTTTAACTGAAAAGCATACTGGTTATTGGAGCTTGGAAGGTCTATTGAAAGCTGGGTAAAACACTCTATAATTTTTCAAACTTACAGGTACAATATAAGTTGCAAAAGCTAGAGTGAGTGATATAACACACAGTTTGGTTTTGGTGCAGGAAGTCAATGTTTTCATAGGAAACTTGCAAGTTGTCATGAAGGAGAAGAGTGGTTCCAGATTACTAGTGTCTACCTCTGCTATTTCTGATCATGTTCTAGGATCTAGGGGACTGAACAATAGAATGTTTAATTTTGTCACTCAGTCTCTGAGGAGGAACACTGGGTACTTTTAGGGAAGTTTTAGAATGTACATTACAAGAAGCTTAACTGAGAAGAGATAAGCTACCTAAGGATAGTTGAAAACTTGGATCTCAAACAATTGTGGTTAGAGATCCAGGTGGATTCATTTGATACCACTCACCTTAACCAGCCCTGCCACATACCCTTCAGACAAACTGGTGGTGTCAGTACAGTCCTGGAATCATGGGAGAAATCAGTTTTCCATTTGATTTTCAAGGCAGGACAGAGTAGCCCTGCGATATCTTGATTTTGGTGTTTTCTCATATGTCTGGCTTCTGAGGCTGATGAATCACTTCCCACTTCTGGGGTCAGTCTCTTTGAAATAGACACAAAGGAGTCAGGGAGGAAAATTAACTTTAGATACCAGTAGCCAATGCAAAACAGTTTTCTAGTGGGAGAGCAGACCCAAATTTGGTTCCCATAATTCACAGTTGGCTCCTTAGAATATGCTTCACAGACTTGGAAAGAACAAGAGGCCCAGATGCAGTTTTCAACTGGCTCAGAAGGAGGAATTAAGAATGGTGAGAGAGTATATGAGTAAGGACTCACATCAACAAAAATTGGTGGTTTTATTAATGTAAAAAAGCTTTTATGCTATAAATAATCCACAGTTGCCTGCTAAATTTAAAATGCCACTGTAAATGTATACACACACATATATGTTTTATAAAACATATATATGAGACAGGAAAAATACATAAAATTATGGAAACAGTTTGTAGTGTTCAAACCTATTGTTAAATATGGACTCTATCAAGTAGTCCATCTAATTTCCAGTTATGTCTATACTTTAATGCTTCCTTTTTTGACTTTCAACTTCCCAAATCTTTCAAAGAACACCATTTTTAAGAAGGTCACACACAACTCCCATGTCATTCCTGAAATGACTTGCTTTTGTGGAGGAGTATTTGGAAAGAAAAAAAAAAGTCCTACTACAACTTATGCATTGTCTCTTGAAGGAGAATAATAATCCCTCTGAGAAATGTTTTGAGATAAGTATTAAATGAAGTAGGATGCCACAGCAGAATGCATAAAAATACAATTTACTGACTTTCTAATACTTTCATATTATGGCATGGTTTGGGAACAAGTAATCATGGACCACATTAGTAAGTGTGTAGTGCATCTCATGGGAAAAATGGCTAGGTATTTTCCTTTTTCTCAGAAACCATATTTTTTTCTTTTTTATAACTAAGGCATACACATGAGAAAAGCTCATCTTTTGGCTTTTCATGTGCAATATGATTCTTTAAGAGAGTAAGATTCAAAATGGTTTGTGATTCAAAATTTAAAAATAAATTCTCTTCTGAATTTCCTAAAGACATGGTTCATAGATTTGATACATTTCTTATTTTGGCAAAATATTGAGGGTCTAACTAATGCAGCCATAGGTAAGCTCTGGCATACCTGGTTATATATACTGAAGAAACCCTTTAATCTATTTACACACAGACATAGACATAGATGTACCCGTGTGTGTGTGTGTGTGTGTGTGTGCATGTGTATATCCTCACATACTCTTATTAAATGCAATCCTTTATTAATTTTATTGGTACATTTTAGGTATACAATATAATCACATTCATCATTGGAAATTTGTACCTTTACATAATCCTTAAAATAATTCTTATTTTTTCCCCATTCCTCTGCCCTCCCTAGGCTGACCCACTTGCATTCATTGCATTGCAGGTCTGTAAGGTAGTAAGCTCATTTTTGGGTGTGGGGGAGTCCCTTACTATAGCCTCCTTAAACTGAAGTTTCTTTCATGCTTAATATAAGTATGTGCATACTGTTTTATCGAGGTGGTCTTGAACCACATATACAATTGCATTGTTCATGGTGATCCAGCTGGATATCAACAAGAGCCATGTTCTTAGCTTTGCCCCTCTTTTTGGAACGGCCAGGCTCAAATTTTAATACCTAAAACAAGAAGCATAGTTCTGGTTAGTAAACTGTTAGACCTTAATTCATCTACATGCCACTTATGCCCTTATGATAACTTGTTCTTTATCTTTTAAGAACCCAACAAAAGCTATGGGCTTGGTATTAGAATGTGTGAGAGTAAACATATTCTTTGTATAATCAGACTCCCCGAAGTGTAGGATTTTACTAGTCCCAAGGTGGTGGTGTACCTGTGTCACCTACTAAACTACCACAGTGACCTCAGGCATCCTAGCAGGTATTCATAGTTTTCTACGGACCTGATTTGTGGCATGTGACATCCTGAATATATCATTATCCTTCTGACAAAAGGATGTGCCACAGATTAATACAATACTGAGCATATTATCACCATAGACAAGACAGTGAACAAAGTAGGAAGATAATATGCTGGTAGGAGTGAATATAAATTATTCCCTGAGATCATCAGGGGCCATAAATCAATGATGATACATTCACAGTGTTACATATTTGTGAAGATGCAAAGCCTTTTACAATTTAAAATAGTTCAGGCTCCACTAAAATCTTTGTGCATTAATACCTATGCATCAATGCAGCACGGTTTTAATCAATAAGTATATCCCCATTTTAAAAATTAATAAATTTAAACATAATTTCTTCAATTAGTACTCTAAATAGATATTAACCCTTCTTCCTTGGTGTGGTCTTCAGTGACTCAAACAGTATCTCAAGGATAAACATTTGGTAACATTACGTACTTGTTCTTGTATTCAGTTGTAAATCTTTTATATTTTTAGGTTCCTATTGGCCTTTTCTTTTTATTTTGTTCCATTTTTCTTTGAGACCCTAAACTCCATTATGGCATCTCCAAAATATTATGAAGCATTTTATGCTACCATAAATTTTTCAAATATATAATAATTTTGCTTTCAGATAAATCTTGTTTGTCACAGAGTGAAGGTAACATTATACTCATTTTACAGTTTGGTTGATTGAGGTTCTAATGGAAAAGTAGCTTGTCTAAGGTCTTCTGGTGACTTGGACGTCAGGCCAGGGTTTTGCTTACTAGACTCTGTGCCTACAATTTCCTTTTGTTTCTTAAGGGTGTTTCAGGCCAAGTGCGAAGTGCATTGGGAACCTGTTATGCTTTCCCTGGTATACTTAAGTCCTAGATGAAGTTCAGATGCAGGAGAATCTTGCTATTATGTGTGCGTAGTTTTTCATGACATTCCCACAGTTCTTTACTATCATTTGCACTCTCTGCCAGTTTCTCACTCTTACAATGAATAAAGTCTTAAAACAAGACCTTCTACAAGGAAAAAAAAAATATGCCCAAGGTCCTTGACACTCAGGTATCCTAGTCTGCACATTCAATTATCTTTTAGCCATGCTCTTCCAGAGGAGTTTCAATCAGGCAGAGAATAAATCACTGCACTTTTTAGATGTTGATTCAAACTAGGGATATGAAGTTTGCAAAAAAAAAAAAAATTGGGAGAAATAAATGGAACATCTAAGAGAGTTCATAAGGGAGGCACAAAGACCCCATAGTATTTATTATTGGTAAAGGTAGTCTAAATGCCAGCTTTTATAGCTAATTATATTTTTATCATTCATTTTCTGCAATTGCATGGCACTTAAAATATGTATCATATACACTTCTACATGGTTCATTGTGTGTTCTCTCTATTGTTTGGATTATAAGAGTCTAAGGTCAAAAACAGTAAGAACTAAGGGCTTACTAGATGATAGGCACTGCTGGGAGAAGTGCTACAAATATTAAATCACTTGGACTTCACTTCAGTAGGTGAGAAAAAGTGCTTTTTAATTTAATTCATAGGTTAGGAAAGAGTTTAAAGTTATTTTTTTTCTTTTTAAAATTTTATTTATTTATTTATTTATTTATTTATTCATTCCTCATTCAGTTTATTGGTACATTTTAGGTATACAGTACAGCTACATTCATCATTGGGATCTTGTACTTTACATGACAGGTCTTGGTTCTCATTTTTTCCCCTTGTCCCTGCCCTCCCTTCACCCCCTCATCCCCTCCCCATTTACAAACATTTTATTTCCATTTTTTCATTTTCTCCTATTTTTTTTCTTTCCCTTATTACCTTTCCCCTATCCTTCCCACTTTCCTTACACCTTTAGTCCTTTTCTTCCCATTTCACAATGTCAGTTTTCTCATTAGGATCTTATGTACTATTATAGTTTTTCACACCAGATAAACTATTCAGTATTTACACATTTGACTTATTTATTTCACTTAGGAGTATAACCTCAATATGTATCCATTTTCCTATGAATGAATCTAATTTCTCATTCTTTTTGATGAGTAGTACTCCATTTTATAGAAAAACCACATCTTCTTTATCCACTTTCCAACTGATGGGCAAATGGGCTGTTTCCAAGTTTTAACTATTACAAACTGTCCTGCTATAAATATAGGTGAGCATATATCACTGTGATATGATTCTTTTAATTCTTTTGGAAAGATACCCAGCCGAGGGATGGCTGGGTCAAATGGAACCTCTAGTCCCAGCTCTTTGAGGTATCTCCATATTGATTTCCATAGTGGTTGCACCAGTCTGCATTCCCACCAACAATGGAGAAGGGTTCCTTTCTCCCCACAACCCTGCCAACATTTGTTATTTTTTTTCTTGATAGCAGCCATTCTTTGTGGGATGAGGTGGAATCTCAATGTTGTTTTCATCTGCATCTTTCAAATGACCAGTGATGTAGAACATTTTTTCGCGTATTTATTTGCTGCTTTTACTTCTTTGTCTGAGAAATGTCTGTTCATTTCAGATGCCCATTTTTGAATCGGGTTCTTGCACAAGATAATGGCACCAATATGTGGTAAAACCAGAATTTGACTCCACATGGCCTAGGCTATGTCCTTACCCATGTAATCTTGTTGTACCTCTCAACAGCATAGTGGGGAGGCAGGACCTACTGAAGAACTGTATCTGAGTAAACTCGATCGGCAGTGCTAGCAAAGTAGAAACACAAGAGAAAATCTCCTGTTTCCTCTCTGCATTTCTCTATCTCAAACTCCAACAAACACAAGAGACAAAACAAAAAGGAAAAGGAAATAAGGCTGGGACCAAAACAAAGCAGCCCATGTTTTACACGTTTTAATTTTCACACAATTTTGAAACAAAATTGAAAGTACTGAGAGCAGAGTTAGGTTAACATTTGCTTTTTCCTGTTTCCATTTTTTTAAATCCTTCTGGGTGTTTACAGAACATAAAAGATGTTGCTTCTCAATGAAAAATAAGTGACCAAACCAATAGCTAAAATATATTATATTGGGGTATTAAACAGTCCTCCTTGTGATTAATATAAAAACACTATAATTCTACCTTTGGTAAGAGGGTTTCAGAAGGTGACCGTAATTTTGCCAAGAATTTTTCCAATATGTTAGTCACTGTCATCCAAGACTGTCTTTACATGAACTAGCTTTGGGGGCTGAGGTGTGTAGGGAAGAGAAACGGTTGCTGAAAAGCTAAACATGTGATAAATATTCTTTGTTTGAAAAAGACCATTCTGAAGGCCTAATAATTTGCGATGACTGGCATCTGTAGATGTGCTTTCTCATTTGATGGCAAAGAAAAGTGAGTGCTTTAGGATAAGAGCAAAAGCCCAGGTGGGTTTTCTAACTGGTCTTCTGAGTGTTCATGGATTTTTCCTGTGTCTTATATTAAGCAACACAAGCACAGTGTGTATGTGTTTTGCTGATAAGAAGAGAAAAATGAATTGGCAGACACTTTTCCCAGACAAGACAGGAAAGCACTATTTGAACAAAGTAAAAATTGGACTGCTTTACTAGCTGATCACAGCACTGATGTTCAAAGCTTTCAGACCATGTAATAGTCTTAGGTTCAGGTACACAGCATTGAAAACAGGAAGAAAGCAAAGCTGATTTGAGGGAGCAAGGAAAGTTAAAAGAAAAATGAAAAGCTTTTATCAGAGAAAGCAAACTGGCAGGTTATAGTTTATCGGGTCACCTTTAAAGGGAAGGAAGCATTGAATTAATTAGCGTGGCTGGAAGAGACGTGCTAATAGGTACCATCACAAAATGCTTTCCTATCTTCCAAGCTCTGATTCACAGCTGCAAGCAGACACACAGAAATAAAAATCCGCTGACGGGTAGCCAGGCATTTCTTAGCATCCATGGGTGAAAATGGAAATCTGACTCTTCTCCATCCCCTGGAAATCCACGTGAAGCCAGGAAAAATTGACATTCATTAAATGAGAGGGACTGAGTCAGTCAGTAGCTTTTATACCACTATACAAAATCAGAGATGCTCAGTTTTGCAAATTACCACATCATGAAAGATATTTAACTAAGTTACTTGCCTTCTTGCCCATAAAGCATTGAGTGAATCATTGCCATAAAGCTATTATACTAATGAAACAATACAGGGAGAAAAGCTATCTGTTGAGTCAGGGTCTTGTTTATTGGGAATATAAAAGAAGGTTGTTAAGGCCTTGTAACAGTTGCTAAATTAATGGCTGACATAGGAACATGAGTACATATTTCAGGCGAATGTATTGTATAAACCTGAATCATTAACAGTTTATTTAAGATTCTACCCAAATTCAACACATACACATAGTTGCTTATGAATAAAAAAGCTTCCAATTTTTGCCTCTATTTTGACTTCTTTTGTATGTAAAGGCCATGAAAATGTACATAGAATCAATATTTTTACAAGATGATAGTTAATTATGCTAGCACTTAAATTCTACAAGAAAAAATATGGAAGGACTGGTATCAACTCTTGACACAGTTCCCAAAGGAAGGATATAAATGACAAACAGCTCAGCAATGTTATGTTGAGAAGCTTGAAGGTAACAAAAGGTTACCTTCAGTCAGGGTTCTTAAATGCTCATGAACTCTAGAAATTCCATCTTTATATCTGTAGATATTTATTTGTAATAGAAATTTTCTCGGTTGCATTCTAGGGTGACTACGGGACATTTAGCTATGGTCCTATCTTCAAATAATGAAGCAGTGAAATGATTTTGACAGCATTTTAGAGGATCGGTGACTACCTATTTAGTCTACTTATTGCAGAAAACTTAATGGAAGCCTGGATGGGCATAAAATTCCAGAACATAGTATTAGCATTAGGGTATCATTCATGGCACAAATGGACCTTGTCTGGTGAGGAATATCTTGCTCCCTGGCAGGTTTGCTAAACGTTGGCAAGAAGGCCTGTTGTGAAGCTGTATTGAGAAGGAAAGGGTATGTAGTGCTCAAACAGTGGGTCATTTTGATTGACAAAGTGAGTCATCAGGGCTGAAAGATAGTCAGAGCTAAGGAAGCCAGACCATTAGCTCAAATAATTAGACACGCACAAGCATGCGCGCGCGCACGCGCGCGCGCGCGCACACACACACACACACACACACACACACATGTTTTAGACTTTACAGTTTTTGGATGCTTTCCTTCACCTAGTGTCCCCATGTAGCAAGAAGCACAAGTGTTTTCACTGCCACTATAGTGATGAGTAAATTAACTTTTTATAAACAGTCTATAAACATTAACTATTCCAGATCATATCTTTATTCTTTTGAATTTACCTTGCACATTAATCACCATTCTGTTTATATTCCTTATATGATTTCAGTAAGATAAATTTTAGAGTGGAGGATAGTGTAACAGTTAATGGATACCATATCATTCCAGATCTTCCTGGAAAGTCAGAATGGTAGTTTATTGTGGGAATTAGCTGAGAAATGCTGCGGGTAGTGGGTGGAGAACAGCGCTTCCCTCTGCTGTTTCCCCTCATGGGGCAGAATTTAAGCCATAATCTTCTCTCTTTTAACCCTGTGATTTTCCTGCTCTGTTGCCCTGGCTCTCAACAGAAAAACACAGGAAAGGCCTGACTCATGGTCCTACTCAAAGGTAAGAAGCAGGAAGCTTCTCTATAAGCTCTAGAAATGCTTTTTCCAGAAGAACAGTAGAAAAAAATTTTCTTTATTTTTGTTATGGTTCATTATAATCTTGACCCAAAACCTCACTGCCATTTGCCAGAGAATAGTCTTTTTCCTAAATAAAATTTCTCTCTTTGTTCTCACTTCGTACGTAATGTTAGGTAAAGTTTTTTTTTCAAAAATGGATGTTTCAACAATGTAAAATATTACAAGTACTATTTATCTCAAGTCTGCAACTCATACTTCTTAGCATAATGTTGATGAATAACTTATCATGTTTATCTTCCTTAATGAGCACTGGTTCTTTTGACTTGATATCAGTCCTTCCACTGATTATTTTAACATTATGTTCTATATATAAATGCTAATCTATGCCTCCTAACTTTTAACCTAATGGAGTACAAAGTTTCAATATAAAATTTACATTAAAATAAGAACCCTCTAGAATCATGTCTTCCATTTTATTCAGAGACAAGAAAGGAACTAGATGCTGGAAATGTGTCAGATAGAGGGTCTTCTAGGCTTACACTGATGAGTACAGTAGCCACTGGACCATATGTGACTATTTATATTTTAATTTTTTAGGCCTAAATACAATTTAAAATGTACCTCCTTGTTGTGTTATGCCTGACAGACTGATTGCTAGTGACTCCCATATGGGACTGCAGATATGGGATATTCCCTCAACTGCACAAAGTTCCCCTGGACAGCATAGGTGGGTAAGTCAGCATTAAGGCAAAACTGTGAGAGGAAGGACAGAAAATTAACTTCTGCCTTCCTCTGCTGTTTCCTAACTTTTGACTGAAGAGATATAGCCTGGGGACAGAAAGAGGAAAAACAAAAAAAAAAATCTTAATGTTGATTTACAATATTGCTAAGAAATATCCTTTTCCTATTCACTATGCATCACTGAGGGAAAAAATAAGCTGAAAAAATAGTATTGTCTAAATGTCTACAAAGTATGCTTTCTAGAAACTTTCAGTAAAAAGAAATCACTTCATTTTTATCCAGTCTTCAACTGATGGGTAAATGGGCTGTTTCCAAGTTTTAGCTATTACAAACTGTGCCACTATAAACATGGGCATGTATATATCACTGTGGTATGTTTCTTTTAATTCTTTTGGAAAGATATCCAGCAGAGGGATGGTTGGGTCAAATGGAGCCTCTAATCTAAAATGGAATACTACTAAGCCATAAAGAATGATAAATTAGAGTCATTCATAGGAAAATGGATATACATTGAGGTTATACTCAAGTGAAATAAATAAGTCACACATGTATAAATACCAAACAGTTTCTCTGGCATAAAAAAATATAATTGTAAATAAGATCCTAATGATATAATTGACAATGTGAAATAGGAAGAAAAGGGCTAAAGGTGTGGGGAAGTGGGAAGGGGAGGGGAGGGGAAATAAGGGAAAAGAAAAAATATGAGAAAATGAAAAAATGTAAAGTTTTTGTAAATAGGGAAGGGAGGAGGGGGTGAAGGGAGGGCAGGTGTATGGGAAAAAATGAGAACCAAGACCTGTCATGTAAAGGTACAAGATCCCAATGATGAATGTAACTGTACTGTATACCTAAAATGTACCAATAAACTCAATGAGAAAAAAAAAAAAAAAGAAATTGTATACTAAGTGGCTGAAATCAACCTTTCCATTTCCAAGCTGAAATAAAACAGTGTTTTAAAAATTCTGTGATATTCTAAAAAAAAAAAAAAAGAAAAAAAAAGGAAAAGAAAAGAAAAGAAATCACTACTCAAAGTATCTTTTTTTTTAATTGAGTTTATTGGTACTTTTTAAGTATACAGTACAGTTACATTCATCATTGGGATCTTGTACCCTTACATGACAGATGTTGGTTCTCATTTTCTCCCCATACCCCACACCCCTTCCACCCTCCCCTATTTTCAAAGACTTTGTTTCCATTTTTTCCTCTCCCTTATTTCCTTTCCCCTACCCTTCCCACTTTCCCTACACCTTTAGCCCTTTTCTTCCTATTTCACATTGTCAGTTGTACAATTTTACCCAAAGTATCTTTCAAAATTGCAGAAGCAGTTTTGAAGGTTACTCTTACCTTCCCCTCACTCTTCTCTTCGATGTAACAAAACTTTGGAAGGATTTTCTGACTTTCCCCTGAAGTAGGATAAAAGGCCCTTATGTGAGATGTGCCCTCCCTGTACCCAGGTAAAAGAAATATTATCTTTGAAGATAAACAAAAAACAGAGAAGACACCTATTGTCATTAGATCATATTCTTTGCCCTATGTTAGTTCTCCATGACTACCCACAAATCATGAAATCTACTATTCAAAAAGACTCGGAATGAATTGTTGATTTTGGGGGGGGTCTTCCATTTCTCTATGAAGGTATCATACAAAAATTAAATTAATTTGTGTTTTTTCTTTTATTCATCTGCTTATTTCTACATTGGCTTCAATCATGAGCCCAGAATGAGCACAAGGAAAGGTATACCTGTATGTACACCAAAAGGCATAGGACAATTGCCAGGAAAGAGAAACGATACTTGACAGGGCACTTACAGGCTTTTCAGTACAGGAACTAATATTGCCTTACAGTAGGAAGTCAAATCACTATAGGAAACAAGGTGGGCTTAATTAGAGGCTCTCTAATTTTTTTTTCAGATTTTAATTCCTTATTGTTGATCAATGAAAAATGTATATTGGATCACAAATGCTTGCTATGTGACATGTTTTTGTTATTTCCTTAAGGTCATCATGTCTCATAGAAATTCATTTCACATCTCATCAGTTGCAGCTATGAGTTGGGAAAACTGTGTCTTCATTTCTCAGAGACAAGAATACAAAAACAGAACTAATAGAATAAAGGACTAGAGTTTTCCCTAATGAGACTGAGCTCAAGCAACCCACATTTCTGGATATGGAATAAGCCTTATACTGTTTTCCACAGGGCACTTGACAGTGTTAATTGTGACACATTTCATGGGTATTTTCAGAGCCTGGGGAAAATATGACAGGAGTGTGTGTTCTAGGTATGCAGTTACTGACTGGGCAATTGATGCTGTTTTCTCCCTTTGTCCAGTGCTTGGCAGAATCATTTTGTATAAAGCTCTGCAGAGCCCTAAAAATAAAAATATTATGACACACTTTAAAGGGTTGCTTGAGAGTGCACTTTCAAAAGGATGCCGGCATTTTGGATCACTCATGACTGAACAAAGAGATCAAAGGTGCTCCTCTCTGTGCATGAATTGTGAACTGAAACTTTACAGGTAACTGTTATTGTATACAGAGATAAGAAAGGATCTAAGGAACAGCGTAAGTAGGTAAGCCCTTCAGATTTCTTCAGAGATAAAGGTCTGGGAGGCAAGAATCCTTTTTGGGTGTGCAATCAACTCTGCTGTTTCCAAGATACACAATCTTAAAATTCAAGTGGAGACAGGGTCAAGATAAAAATAAAGAACTCCACAAATACATCAAAGACCTAAACTTGAATGTTCTTCCTCACAGTTACTATTAGGTAGAGATTCTAAATTATTTTAGCTCTAACTTGATTACTCATTCTGTATCCTTGGGGTCTGAAAAACATTACCAAATTCGGTTTCTTAAAGTGAAGGACAGCATCCAATCTACAATTCATCAGTTCACATGAAATAAAACACAGTCACACAGAGGACAGCATTCTCTAGATATGAGAACTTTTTTTTCTTTTGAAAACTGGGGTGGAGTAAGCAATTCTTATGACTAAAAAGTATATTTTATACAGATCTACAATAACATGTCTCTCCTGTCTAAGGTAAGTGTGGCTACTGTAGTCTAAGATTGAAAATATGAGTTATGATGTACCCATTTTTGATTAGTGAAACAAATCAAAATTTATTCATTTATTATTGTTGTGTTGGTTTCAAGATAGGAACAAACAAATAAATATAACTAAAGCAAAAAGCCCACTCCCGAAGAGTTTTACAAACCTGGGGATTATACTGAGAGAGAGCTGTCTACCTATTCTTTGGTCTTATTGGTTACCTTTGGAAAGTGACTCAAACAATAGCTATTAACATTATATTTGCTTTATATTTTAACTTTCATTGATAAATATATTCCAGTATGATGTTTCACTCCTCACAACTTGCATTTCATGGGCCTTATTTCATATTAACGGCAGATTCCTGGGAAGAGTTACATGGTGTAATTTCTTAGTCCGATTTCCCACATATGTGAAAATTAAGTTTCTAAACTTTAGTGACTGGTAAATGTTCTCACAATGAAGAAGTAATTAAAGCTGTTATCAGTGTCAGGAACAGCTCTAAGTACTCTTAATTCTAAACAGAGACAGCCCAGTATCAACTAGGGATAAAAACCCAAATTCTAGAAACAGTCAGGCTCTATGATTTACTGGCCATGTCTCACTGGTCAACTCAATGGTCTTTGTAGGCCTTAGATTATTCACCTATTAAATGAATAAGATGACACCCCCTTTATAGCACTGCTGACAAACTGCTCCTGCAGAAACTTCCAGTCATTCTCATGCAGGCTTGCTATTATTAAAGGTTATTGTTCTTAAATTTTTGTTCCTCAATCTTTATATTTACCCAGTTTCTTTTTGTATAACCCAAGCATTATTTCCCCCAGTTCTAAGTGGTATTTAGGAAAAATAAACATGTTAGAAAAATAAATACTTTCATATTTAGAGAATGAAAAGATTGCTGACAATATATTTGCTGTGTATCCTAGGTTTAATTTTTAAATAATTTAATCAAATTACAATTTAGCTCTTAACATTTTCTTTAAAAACCCGGGATTTTTTTTCTTTTAGTTATATCCTATAAATGGATACATCATCTTTCTACAAGGAGGCCAAGTACTTTCTGAAATTATTGCATCATATATGTGATTATCTATTCTAACAAAGTTGTTTTCAAACCAAATGATATATTTTGAGAATTAGAAAAAGGAGTCCCTTTTGCAGGGTGGAATACCCTCTTTTCAGGGCACTTGGCTTGGCAAGCCTTTCTTGGGGAACAATTTTGGCTCCAACCATCCTTGTGGCGCTGTCTTCCAGTTCCTCTTGATTACAGAACTGACGTAGTTAGAAAAGAGCTAAATGCAGCACCAGAAAAAGAAATTTGAGAGTGACCTACCTCATGGTACTTTTTCACGGTTTTCCCTGAGCTGCATGTGCAGGACTTGCCGTTGGCAATTCCACAACCACAATTTCCTCCACAGCGCTGCACCAGAAGGCAGCGCGGAAAGAAGACTGCATTGGTCAGCTTCAGCTCCTCTCTTAGGTTGACTGAGTAATTCCTAGGGGTGCAACTGTAACGCTTGACATCATCATTGAGCCTGTCCAGGTCAACTGTGGGCAAACACAAACACTGTGTAAGCAAACATACAGTGGTAAGCAAAATCCTCAATATGTGCTCTGTTCAGGGGATGAAGTGGGGAATTCTGTAAGAACAATCTTAACTCAGGGTTAAATATGTTTGGGTACTTACAGTGGGAAATTTAATTTCTCTTTGATTCTTTCTGTCCTCCACAAATAACAAAAAATAAATTAAAATCTGCACTGTAGTTCAAATTTCCTGGTACCTTTCTTTAATGTAATTTTTTTTTTCAAATGAAAGAAAACGAAACATTTGATGATTTAAAATAAATGTCTTTATCTTTCTTTTCTCTTCCTTTCTTTCAGTATCGTGGATCAAACTCGGGTCCTTGCACTTGCGAGGCAGGCAGCAGAACCACTGAGCTAAATCCCTGGCCTGCCTTTATCTTTAAAAACACAAAATGAAGTTTTTCTTGTTTCTAAGTAAATCCTGAGTCTAAGTCATTAGTTATACATAATTTGAGATATACTGGGGACACATTAGACATGAACATTCTGATGTGTGTACTTGGCAATAAACTTGTAAGTTAATGTGACAAAGGAAAATATTTTAGTTTCATTTTAAATTCAAAGTCAGCCAAAATGCTAAAGGAAATGCTGTTCTGCTGTGAACGTGGTGCTTGTTTGGGCACTGGGTCCTAGATGGCAGCATAGCATGATGGCTAAGTGCATGGGCTCTGCAGCAAAACTACAGCTTTATAATTACATTGTGCCTCCTTTTAGTGAGAAAGTTATTTAAAGGCTCTGAACCTCTGCTTTCTTATCTATAACATATAAATATTTGAAGGTTTGAACAGAATGTGCCTGGTACTCAATTAATACTGGCTGTTTTTCATTATCTTGTTTCATTTTGATTTTCTCCACCTTTATTTTCTTTAAAGTCAATACATACATTTTTAAAAAATCAGATCTTCCTCTCTATTTCTGTTTTGGTCACTTTTCTATATAAATGGTTTTCAAGAGTTATGGATAATGGTACTATTATGAATTGTCTTAATAATCTTTAAAATCTAAATAATAAGGCTGGGGATTTAGCTCAGTGGTTCGGTGGCCTGCCTTGCAAGTGCAAAGACCCGAGTTCAATCACGGGTACAAAAAAAAAAAAATCTAAATAATAAAATTGTACTTGAATTAAATTTGTATTGTTGCAATACATAAATTGTATTTTAAATAATGCTCTCCAAATCTATCAGCTATCCATCCATCAGCACTCAACTCCTGAAAGTTGTGGCTGTACGCAAGCACTTTCTCACCAGGATGCCAAGAGCAGAAAGCTCTTTTGTCTGCACAGTTTCCACCACCACATCCTACTGAAGCTCCCCATGTACCAGCTGGACCACCACAGGAGGGGATCAAAAACGCTGGGCAGATATCACATTTGTCATAACTATGGTCCCAGGAAGTATTTTATTCTTAAATCAGAACTGCTTGAGGAGCAGTAAGGGGTGGTCTTTGCAGGTAGAGGTCAAAGATCAAGAACGATGTCAAAAGAATGCGACTGAGGGCAATTGAAGGACAAGGAGGCACAAGTGTGGCCTAAGTATCCATTAACCCATCATAAGCTAATTTCACTGAGAGTAAGCAAGAGATCAGCTATATGGCCAGATGACCCTTTGAATAGGAAATTAAATGGCAGCTGGATTGATCTACCCTGAGTGAATTATCAGATTGCAACTATGTTTTGATTCTCAAGGGCAGAGATTTATACCTAACTGTTAAATGCTGAGCTCTGGGACACTGTGGGCACTGAATAAATGCTAATCACTGTGCATAATTTATTGCTGTTTTTTTTCCTTTGTAAAGACATGTCATAAGTTTAGCCACAATCAATCCAGATTTAAATTGAATGAACTCTGTCTTGGGAAAGGAACCATTTTATTGCTGCTAAAGCCCTGAAAATAACTGCAAGCAAAGCAGAAAGGATTACATAAATGGATTAAGAAGTGCAGCAATCATCCATTACAAGTATCACCTTGAGATAAATACTGATGCTGTCCTGTACATTACTGGGCCTGCGGACAGGGCTGATGCAGAGGGCCACATCTGCTGCTTATGATAATGAGAACATATATGTCTGACATGAGGAATAAAGAGGTGCAATTAGCAGGAAAGGATCATGATGCATGGGTGTGAAGAGGGGGCAGGAAGGAGATACTAATACTGAGTTTTTAATTCAGTTCAGCTTCCTGTTCAGCATTGCACGTATAATAACATGTAGTTGTTCCCCACCCTTTTGAAGTAGGTATTATTTAACCAAGGTGAATTGTAAATGTTGAAACTACAATTAAAGCTTTTCAGGTCATTGGTTGAAAGAAAAAGACCAACACTGCTAAGGCTTATCAAGCTGTGCTACAGGATATTAAACTGAAGTTGGAGCAATGAATGTCTATACCCCTATCTTCAGGAGGTATCTAGCCAAAACTACAGCATGCCTTCCCTATGTGAATTTAGCTAAATCCCAAGGTACTCTCCACAAATCAGAACAAAGCACATGTGCCTTATTTCCCTTAAAACTCCTGATTTTGTAAAACCATCTCATTGAGGAGGCCTGGTGACTTTTGCTTCTCACCTGCCATGAAAAGATTTACAATGCTGTCTGTTTTATGCATCAATTCACTGATGTGACTAAAGCCTATGGCCTACAGAGACTGCTGTAGCTGCCTACTTATCAGGGGATTGAAATCACTGAGGAGCTCAATTTGGAATTAGAAGCAAAAGGTTCTTCTGACTGGATGCAAATAACTTCAAGGCATGACTGCAGACTTTCTGCAGGTAAATTGAGTTTCCAGTCAAAGAAGACAGATGAGACAGCGCAGTAGAGCAGAGAACTGGACAGAGGCTGAGCAACAATTAAGGCTCCTGATGTACTGGTTGGAAGGACTCTGGTATGAGCCTTGTGAAAGGGTTGGCATATGAAGTTATACAAATCCTGCAAAAAAATGGTGCCTTTTCGATTTTTGCATCACTTTCCATGGCTGAACATTGTAGAGCAGTGAGGATATTACAAATTTAATTCACAGGCCCATTAATTTCATCTAATTTCCATTATTTCACCCCATTGTATATGTTATAATACAGTGATATCAAATCAATTTTCCCATAAGGTCAACATTGAACCTAACCACTGAATTTGATTCAGTTCTCATCTCATTTGGTTCGTGACCAGATTCGTGGAAAGAATTAAGTTCATGAACCAAGGTGTGACTATACCTATTTTGCTGTCCCTTGAAATTTAAGTTTTATTTATTCTTGTATCTTCAAGAAGAGCTAAATTTTTTGGACTTTCTACTGACAATCTTTTAGGGGAGCAGAGGAGATCCACTGTCCCCATAGGCTCCCTCTGGACATCTTGGCCCAGAGAGAGATGTGGCACAGTGCAAGGGGAAGTACTTCCTGTGAATCCTGGCCTCAGAATACAACCTGGTCACAGAGGTTCTTTGGGCTGTGGTCAGAATTCTGGGATATAGAATTAGGATGGGGAAGGAATTAGGTATGGAGGAAGGAGACTCAATTAGGTCTTATTGAGCCTGGCCATTAAATTATTTGTATAGGAACTGTGAAGTTTTTCACATAGACAATTTCAGGAAATCTTCACAAACACTAAAAACCATGTACTACTATTACCTTTACTTCTATAGTTGAGGAAATTGAACCTTTGAAAAGTTAAGAAAACAGTCTGTCTACAGAATCTCTTATCCTCCTGTCCCATTTCTTTTTCTCTAATGCTAGGACTAAGGACAGCTTAGGTAAGTCTCCCTTTTGTAAAACCATTTGATTTTATCAATTAGAAGCGGAGCAAATGTAAAAAGAAACACATCATCTTGGTACAAGACTTTGCAAAGATTAGTTATTCAACAAGTACTATCTGAATGAATCAAAGAAATTATTGATTTTCTGTTCAATTTTTCTTATGAAAAGGGATTATTATTTCAACTGTCTTTTAAAGAGAGCTTAGAATATCATCCTATATGCTGCATGGCATTCATTTCTAACTTACCTTGTGTGACTGTGTATAAGTGCTAGTGTGTTAGGCTAGAGATGACATATTAGGGTTCTAGTGTAAGCTGTACCATGGATGAACTGCAGTGCATAAAAATAACTAGCTCTAAGATCCAGGGAACCTAGAAGTAGTGCAATCTGTGTGGAATGTGGTTTCCAGAAAGCTGGCTCTCAGATATGTATCTCAAGATGGTAAGGAACATGTCCTTCGGCCAATGGAGACCAGCCCTACAGTCTGTTGTAGAAAGTGCTGAACATTTGATTTGGATGTTGCAACACTAGGTTTATGGTGCTTGGGCTAGAGGTAGGAGGGGAGACAAATACATGAATAATTGTACTTGTTGTATACCACACAAACAGGGGTTCTGAATCTTGTTCAAGGTTCATAAATTCCCCAGAAGGAGTCTGTTGATCTTTATAGACTTTACGATCTCACTGTGATTTTAAAATTCCCTCTTCAAATCAGGACATAATTGTGAAAAATGTTTTCACAGCTCAAGTTTTTGTTTTGTTTTGTTTTTGTTTCTCATTGAGTTTATTGGTACATTTTAGGCATACAGTACAGTTACATTCATCACTGGGATCTTGTACCTTTACATGACAGGTCTTGGTTCTATTTTTTCACCCCTGCCCTCCCTGCCCCCTTCCCTATTTACAAATAGAGGTTTATTTCCATTTTTTCATTTTCTCATGTTGTTTTTCTTTTCCCTTATTTTTCCCCCTACCCTTCCCACTTCCCCTACACCTTTAGCCCTTTTCTTTCTATTTTACATTGTCAGTTATATCATTATGATCTTATGTACAATTCTAGTTTTTCACACCAGAGAAACTATTTGGTATTTATACATGTGTGACTTATTATTTCACTTAGGAGTATATCCTCAATATGTATCCATTTTCCTATGAATGACTCTAATTTCTCATTATTTATGACTGAGTAGTATTCCATTTTATAAAAAAAACACATCTTTATTTTAGAAGTGCAAATAAATCTGGAAAGAAAAGCATTTATATTAAATAATATTTAACAATACAATACAACACTTAGTGAGGAAACTTTAGGACATTTTAAACCTAAATCATGAAATATAAATTTCATCATTCTATTTGTTGGTTTAATATCCAAAGAATGGAAACATTTACCATTAGTACTTAAAAATTTAATCATATCAAAAGGCTGATTTTTAAGGTTTAAAAACATTGTGAAGTAATAAGGGAATGGAAATTTACTGCGTGCCTACTATGTTCCCAGAACTATCTGAGATGCTTCAGAAACTCAAGTCTCATCGGACTTATAACAAATCTTTCTTTATGATATTAGTTTTTCCATTCTCAAGATGAGAAGTTCAGCAACTTGTGTAAAGTCACTAGATATGCACTAGATATTCAACAAATACCCACTAGAAGACCAGTGGATAACTGAATCTGGAAGGCACTGGATTAGGCATTAAGGTACATGACACAAAGTAAGGAGACTCTGAACCCTAGGACTCAAGACCTGGGGGAACATATGTAGCACATCAATGAAGTGAAAAATAAAGCCAGGAAATGATGAAGAATCAAGGAAGTCTATAAATATCATTCTTTCTCTCCTTTAAGACTACGAGTGTCTGAGCTCTAAACATTATTGAATTCTCCACAGCATGGGCTTTGCAGCCAACAAAGGCAGGTTTTTGTCATGGCTCCCTACTTTCAAGTTGTCACAGAGCCTTTCTGAATTTGTTTCTTTTATTATGTGAAATAGGAATAATACTAACCTCCTGCCAAGAAATGTATTCAGACCCAATGAGTTTAGTGTTTGAAGCACAGGTCCCACCCTCTTTCTCAGTAGGTATGCCCCATATTATTGTTGCCCTAAGTAAAGCGATAAATGAGGTCAGGTTAAGGACAGAGTTGCCTATAACCAGAAGTAGCTGAGATTCCAATCAATGATCACTAAGGAAAGGAAGATCATGGCTACCTTAATATAAAGACCAGAAAACAATGATCAAGTGCGTTTGGGTTAATTTCAAGGGAATGAGTACTGTCTTTGCAAGTAAAGACATTTCATGACCCAATCTTTCAGCATCAGCAGTGTGTGTACTGCAGAAGTGTGTGTCCTAGTTTCAGGGTTGTATCTCTCTGCCTACAGTTGGCACAAAACAAAAGGATGGTCTCCCAAAGTTTCACAGAGAAAAATGGGCAGAGAATACACAAGGCACACATGCTTACCCTTAACAAGAGTAACTGGTGTTTACTCAGAAACTGATGGCTTCCCATTGTCAAAAGGATTTTCTCATTAATTTGCATTTAATGATATATCTAGGTGAGAGGGATAACTTTGGTGATGCGAGTGGGATAAGGACAGCCACAAAAGTAGACAAACTCATTGAGGAGAGAAGAGGTGGCCCTTACAATAGAAAAAAACAAAACCAAAAACAACTGAAACTGTCCAGGTCCCTTTGCTGAGATTTTTAAGCTTTTTAAGTGTGTATCCTCACAGACACCATGTAACACAATAAATAGAAATATGGCTTTTGTTAATGTTTGCTGACGAACTTGGGAAGTGGGGATTCTGGACACTTAGGAATTATGTGGGTTATAAAGTCTAAGTCTAAAGCCTAAGAAAAAAAATAGAAAGTTTAGCCCAGGAAATATCCAATAAGCAAAATGGTGCCAGAAAAAAGATTCTGAGTGAATAGTATCCTCGAAGAGTTTAATACTTGAAAATTATTTTCTAAACTTTTATTCGTATACTAATTATACAGATACTTAAATATGACAAAATTTGGATATTACAAATGAGGATCTCTGGAGTACTGGTGATTATCTCAGAGCCCTGCAGGGAAGAGGGCAGAGATTAGAGATATATCCTGGTTCTGTCAGAGCTCTGTAAGTCATTCAAGTAATAAAAGTAGCTATAATTTATTGAGGGTCCACTAGCTATCAGAGAATCTACCAGTATTTAATACCAACACAAGTTCTCAGAGTCATTGGAATTAACATCATTTTACAAAATGCAGAAAACAGAGCATTAGGGGGTTATACTTTTAGGATTGAGTGAGAATTTTTTCACAAGTTTACTTGACTCCAAAGTCCACAGTCTTTCTGAAGTAGGATAGAAGAAATAAAATCTAGGTAGAAAGAATACAAGGAAATTGAGATTTTAAAATTGTACTTGTAAAAAGAATTACAGCTTCAAGACACACAAGTTACTCGAGGCTTTTTCCCTCGTCTGAGAAACTCATTGAAAAAAAAAATCCTAAAGATTGTGAAGACACAATAAGACTGTAAATCTGGGCCTTAAATCTATCCTTTACACCCTTCATTCTCAGGAAGCAGCAATATTGGTGGATAGCATATCTCAACTTCAAATACATGTAGATGGCTTACACTGTAACCTGGCAGAGAGTATACATCCTAGATCGCCCATCTTGAAAACACCCCCTAATATGTATCCAACTTCACCTTATGGTAGGTCTCATTTCTCTAAGCACCCACATTCCTCTCTTGAGTGTCTCATATATTTCTGCCTAATAAACCCTTCTCTTGCCTCTTACTGACATGTCCTGAAAATTCTTTCTCCGTAATGGGAGTCAGTGAACCTATAAACTTCCTCTACAAAGTGGGATAGGTTCCTTATTTCAGCCTCAGGGTCCTCAGATCTAGCCCAGTGACATTTCTAACACGGCATTCTTTCTTTTGCTCTATTTCTACCAAATTTACTGTGAACACATTTAATATTGTTAAAACTTGGGCCAGGGATTTAGCTCAGTGGTTCTGGTGACTGTCTCACAAGCACAAAGACCTGAGTTCGATCCCTGGTACCAAAAAAAAAAAAATTATAGTGCATAATACACAGGTTCAAGAAACCCAATGAAATTAACCTACTCTCAAAAATAGAAATTAAAAAATAAAACCATTGTGAGTTGATGTCCCCATGTTTATTTTTATTCATCTTACAGGGAGGTCATTACAGAGTACTGGTTTCTCAAGACTGACTTACTTTTTGCCACTGGTGTCAGTAAAAGGCTTCTTCAGAATTCCCAATGAGGTATCAAATAAGCAGAAAAAAAGATATGAGCACCTAGCATTCATTTTCTGATATATAGTTCATTTTTTAAGATATTTTGAAATTATTTCCTATATTCTAAATACTGTTTTGGAAAAGCAAAACTGGTGTCCTCCTGGTAAACACACCATGGGATGACAAAGAAACATCAGTACATGATAAGTATTTCTTTCAAAAAAGGTATTCTGACCCAAGAGAATCCAGAAACAATTCAAATATCTTAATATGAAATACATCTATTTCATTTATTCCTCAATTTCTTATGTGAATTATTTAGTCATTTTCCAAATTAAGAGTCAAGTGTGTTAGATCTTAGAGCAAAATGTTGTGAAGTAAATAACAGGCATCAGATAATCTAAAGTGAATTGGTAATTGTTCCAGAGTTCTAGCATGTAACAATTTATTGCTTATAAAAATCACATATTTCAAACCTCACTGTTTGCAGTTATATTAATATCAAAGTATTTACACAATACTGATTTTTTAATACCACGTCTGCCTAGCAAGCACAAGGTCCTGAGTTCAATCCTCTGTACCAAAAAAAAAAAAAAAGCTGATTTTTAAAAGAGGAGTGCATGTAAATTTTGACATCAATATCTAAAAATTATAATTTTTAAAGAAGAGTGTATTTTTATTAATATTTCAAAGCCATTAACTTGAAGTAATATAATTTTATTTAAGCTTCAATCATAAGAATAAAAACTAATATCCTTCCTTTGCCATTACAACTTGGATTTTTCTATGGCAAGCACACTATAGTTCTGGAAAGTCAAGTTCTCCTGGGAAAAGTAAAGAAATAAGTCTCATTCACAGTGTCACTCTCCATAAATCACCTCTGGTTTAAGGTCCAGTCTAGTAAAGCTCAGGGCTGATTATTCCTTAATTTACAAATGTTGAATTTTATGCTAAGAGCTTGAGGAAATACATACCGACCCTAAGTTCATAGGTAGAACTTTTTAATGAATTATAGTTTAGTTTTAGTTAAACTGAAGTAGTCAAAAAATAATTTAGGTAGTAATTACACAGTTTCTAGCAAGAAAATTCATATAATTTTATCTAATTTTGTACAAATTTGCTATATTCATTAGAATAGCCATTAGAAAAATATGTGAAATTCGAACTTAAAAGTGTTTTTTTAATTTTTGGGTATCTTTGATGTTGAAAGAATGAGGATGAAATTATTGGCAAAAACTGAATTTTAGAAAAACTGCAGTTACCTACAGATTTCAATTTTATAAATATATATATATATATATATATATTCAATTATATATACTTTTTTTCCCCTTTATTGCCCACTAGGAAACTGAAAATTGGATATATTAACTGGTATTATCTTCAGTCCAGAAACTTTTATAGGCTTTTACAGTTTGAGCTTATCTATTACTTGTGAATTTTTAAAAAGTAGAATTTAAGCATTAAACTCTGGCTTCAACACTGCGATCTGCCTCTCTCTTCTCCCAAACTTTCACTGTCCACTTGTTTTTCATTTTCAATAGTCTTCTTAAAGAGAACTAAAAACTCAGTAACACCTCTCTGTCTTCCACCAAAGAAAAAGTAGAAACAAAATATAAAATTTAATTTAAAAAATCTTAACTGTTTCTGGTTTATTAGGTTCTTCCCTCAATACGTTTGTATTTTAAAGTTTATGAAATCTTATGTTTTGTATGTTCATATTCAAATAGCTGCTTAGGATCTTGCTTTTTTGGAGTCATGAAAAATGCCATTTTGACACTTATGAGTAAATCAAAGTGGAGTAAAAGATTAATAAATGACAAGCTTGTTTACATGCATCATTAAGATATTATTACATTGATAATGATAGTGAAATTTTGAAGATTCTATAAAGTTCATGTTATCTGACACCTAACGGGCTTCTTTTTATCCTTAACTGTTTATCTGTACTCACTCTATTTACTCTGTATTCCTCAAACATCAGGATACAAGCCACAAGTGTGTGTTTTTAAGTTCTAAAAACAGAAAATACCAGCTGAGATATTAAACCTGACTTCCCTTGCTTTTGTAATGCATCAGATGGTTCAGCATCAGTGAAATGATAAACAATTAAATCAGCACATTTATATAAGTGTGGAAACAGCAGTGATTTGGCAGGGTTAAATGAAATGGTGTTACTGCCTTTGGACCATTTTAAACAAGACATTAAGAAATGGAATCTTAGCCAACAGGATGAGAGGGATGGTGTTTTTACTTTGTCACAAACATTAAGTAGAATGTCACTTTGAATGTTCTTTTAAGGTTATTTCAATACCAAAAGTATTCTTAGGAAAGTTTCACTCCTTTGTCTTTGGGATCAGGGTCTGTAAATTTCAGGTAATATACTGGGTTGGGAATATAGCTCAATGGTAGAGTGCTGCCTTGTATGCACAAAGCCTTCAGGTCAATCTCTAGCACCACAAAGAAAAAAAAAAAGGAAAAAACAATAAGTATACTAATGTTGGGTTAATATTTTCTATTCCACAAACATTAACTGAGTATTGAAAATGTGTAAGAAACTGTCAGGTGCTGGAGATGCAGGATGAACCTTCTCTAACATAGTTGCTCTCAACCCCAAAGACCTCAAAGAATCCACAAACAACATCAGTCCCACAGCTCAGTGATTCTGAGTCACTGTGCCTCAGGTGGAATTAGGCATCTCTAGTTTTTCCATTGTTTTCCAAGATAGTAAATATATTCAGGCAGAGTTAAGACTTTTAGGAGATCCTGGGCCACATATTCCCTTAGAGAAAATACAAAGGTGGAATAATAGTGCAACAATTGGGCATACTGTGCAGTGGCATTGCAAGTACTCTCAATTTTACTGGGGGACAGGGGTAACACAGAGACAGGACAAGAGATAAGAAGGCTTCACCAAAGAAGAGATGAAAACATAATCCAGAACTCTAAACTGGCACAGATACCTACAAATGCTTCAACTTGTGCCACATGGCAGGTGCTCTAAAAAGGTACCATGAACAGTTTCCAGAAAGAGATGCAACCATATAATAAGGATATTAAAAAAGATCAGTGATGTTGAAAAAAATCACAAAACTTCTAAGGGTTAGGATCTGAATCAGGCCTCCTCCCTCCAACACAACATAATTTTCAGGGAAAAGACTGGATTTAAGTGATTTTCAATTTTTAATATTAATATGTAATTTAAATTTAAATTTAATATTTTAATACAGAAAAGACGCACCAAGAAGTGTTGCCTCTTGAATATCTGTAGGGGCTGAGATGCTTGAAAAGAAAGTCAGATATTATTGTTTGTTTGCCCATTTTTAATAATTTGGCCACACTTCTTAAAAACAGGTGAATATTCTACTTTTTTCAGGTTGATCTAGTAGAATCCCCAAACACAGCAATGGCTTACAGAAAAGCAATTTCTCCTTTGAATTGAATCCAATCTGAGCCCTAAGGAAGTTCAGACTGAAAGTTATTGGTCACATGGCATAGCTCCAGAACATCAGGGCCCCCTGTGATTTATGCTCCTATAGCTGCGCATTTAAGTATTAAGATTTATTATTTTTGCTCTAAACCATGAGCAAAAAGCTTAGACATGAGTTTACTAAATAATCATTTTGGCCCAAGTGTTCCTATTGGTTGTGCTAAAGCAGCTCAGGTTCAGTTCTTACATATACCCTTGATAATAAAAAGTGTGGGAAGCAAGCCTGTATCTTAGCTAATACCTTCACATCTATGTGATGCAAGCCAGCCATATGAGACCTAACAGTGAAATTTTTAATAACAGTGAAAATTTTAATAACAAATCTTATCAAATAAAGCAAAGATATAATCAACTAGAAATTATACTTTTATCCAATCTGAGGTAGTTATATGTTACAGAGTTACACATTTAAATAAATACTCTCATCCTAAGATCATATCACTCAGATGTGAGTAGGATACTTAGATTTCAACAGTTTTAGAATTGCTTTAACCCACACTGTTCTGTCTGCCTGAACATTCCTCTCTCTTCTCCCCTCATTACATTTCCTGCAACTTCCAACTGAACGTGTGCCCTCACACACCTCTATGCTACTCCATGTTTTTGCCTCCCTTGGGGCATTCATCTCCCAAGTATACGAACCATCTAGACACCAAGCATACTGTGATTCCTGCTAAAAACTTCATAGAATGAACATCAAATGTATACAGGGAAATCTTCCAACAAATGTTTGGCTGTTAACGGGCTCCTTTCCGTCAGCACTGCCACTCCCTGCTGGAGTCAGCCCTCCCACCATTTCGAGAGGCACAGCACACCCTCCTGCAGTGCTGCCCATGTATGGAGGCGAGAGAACATGATGCCCACTGTAAACTAGCTGGTCTGCCTTTGGCCAGTTGTTTACCTTCTTTGACTTTGGTTGCCTCTGTTGTAAAATTAGGTCTAATAAGGGCTTATTTGCCAAGAAATAGGAAGCTGGTCAACATGTTTTTATAAGGTCTCTAAACTATCAGATCTTTGGAAGAAATTTTTCTTATTTTTATAGAAACAACATAATTGGATCAAAAAAATGAATATATGGTAATAGACTAACAGTGATCAACTTATTTAAATAAATCAATTATGTTGCGTTACTAAGTCATATTTGTTGTAGTTATTAACACTGCTATTTACTTAGGAAGAACCTCCAAAGTTTTATTTCTTACCTTTTGACTTCCGGTCATGATATGACCTGCCTCTATAATGAGCGGTGTCCAAATACAGATTCTCAAGATCCTCTTGCCATGATTCTGGATTGAAGTGCTTGAGCAGATCTTCCACGGTATCAAATTCTGCAACTGTTTTATCCATAGCATCAGCAGCAAGAGCAGGATCCGTTACTGATGGAGAGTGATAGGATACCCCCTAAGAATGACACACAGCTCAGTGTAGTCAGAAAAAGTTCATTGCTGTGAAATACAACAGTCATATAGCTATATGGAGGGAACATAAACAAACTTCTGATTTTAAGACATCGTTTGAGAGGTAGGCAGTGACAGCACTGAACTAAATCCCTGGCCTGACATCATATGTTTAAACAGCAAGCAAATGCAATCTGGCATTTACTTGCCATATTCATAAATAAGAGTGATTAATTGGTAAGAGATAGTCACTCAGTTTTTTGGAACCCAAAGACAAGTAGATCATAAAACTTCTAGTTCATCTAAATTATAATCATTTACAAAGAGACAGCCTGGATGGAAATATAAAAATGAACCCACCTAATATTTTCATTCAAGGTCCAAAAATCACCCATTTTCAACTAATAATATAATGGTGATAATTAAAATTCTGAATTCCTTCCCAGCACATTTTGCTATTTTATTCCATTCTCCCACACCTATCCTCCATACTCTCCCTTACAGATCACTTCATATTGCAGATGTTGTGTGAACAATACTGAGCTCAACTCTGGAGACATTCTGAAAAATTTGGCACTTTAATCAACTTATTTACTGTCAACAATGATAATTAGCCCTGAAACTGACTCTCCTAAGAGTACAAGATTCACGTGGGAATTGTGTTTTTTAAAAAAAGTCATAGCTTGCTAGTGTTCCCAATTGGCGTTAAAACATTTTCCAGAATACTCCTTAAAGACAGAACAGGGCATCACTAGGAGACTGGAAAGGATCATGTATTTTGTCATGGAAATAAAATATTCCCACATAAGGTTTCCAAGCACTTACCTCACTAACCCTTGTACAATCTAGAGGTAAATGAGCCATGGTTCAAACATCTCTGTAAAAATTCATGACCCATTAACAAGGAAATAGAGAGCCCACAGCTTCAAATGATTTCTAAATGTCTTTGAAGAAATTGCCAAACAAATAAGATTCCCGAAGGGTAACTCCTATCACTAAGGGAAAGTGGAAATTAATGAAAACTTGCTTTCCTGAAATTTAACTGCAGCATACTATCAAGCAATAATATGTATTGTAGCTTCAGACATCAAAGCTCTAAAATTATATTATCACTCTCAAGCCATGTTTTCTTCCTTTCACCAAACAAGGTCAGTAGTGATTAGATGATCACTTGGTCTCAGAGGAATGCTCTCTCTATAGGAAAATGAAGTCATGTGATGTATCACTGGTGTAATTCAAGAGCAATTTTCAAATACTCCCTATAGGGGAAGGAAGTAAGGGGAAAACCAGAATTGGAGAGTAGGGTGGGAGGCATGAGATAGATGATGAATGTGTTGGGCCAGATTTTTTTCTTTCCATTTAGAGAACCCACGCATCTTATTTTCCATCAGCCCTAACAAAATAAGTAGATAACCTCATCCTGGACTAAACTTTTCCTGCCATGCTACTTTCAGATTCTGTGTATGAGTTCACTCTATGATCTGCAAAGATATATCCAGGGAATCACTCATCTAATTACGTAGTACTAGTCGGACATTACTGAAGAGTCTGAGATTTGTTAATAGTTCAAGCCAAGATAAAGACATCCTCAACCACCATCTTCTTGATATGCTATGGCTGTCATCTGGGTACAGCAATATTTGTTCTGTTCATAATAGCGTGTGTATATTTGTGTGTGTGATGTGAGATGAATCCTAAATGATGTACATCATCTCTTTCACCAAATGCTGGATAATACTGATACTTCAGTACTGGGATTCCAAGTTCCTATTCAACTTGTATAGTTTTCCTGGCTCATATTCATGTGACAATTTATAATTAACCATGCATCACAATAATGTACATCTAAGATCCAAATATTAAAATGAGCTGACCAAAGTTAGGAGCATGCCAGCATGTAACAGTTTTGAAATTAAAACTCTTTCCATTTTATTGGAATAAAAGCAGGAACATTAATCGAGCCTTTTCCACACAGGTGAAAGTTTTTTGCAATAGGTTTGGAGACAATGGCTGCAAGGAATTTTTTGGGGTGGTTTTAAAAAGTGCCTAGAATATAGTGTGTAGTTAAATATCTCTGTAAGCTCTCAAAGGACTCTCAGGCTCTGGGAGGGAGGGGGAAGTCTAACATCTTCAAACATTAAGCTGAAGAACAAATCCAAACCATAGGTAAAATGTCACCTTTTATATGGGCTTTACTGCTGCTTGCAGGTTTTGATTCACAGTGCTTGACAGATACAATGATAATAGTTAAGAAAATATTTATGAATGATTAGGTGATCTAATAAACCCCTGAGAACATTTGTTTCTGAAATCATTAAAATGTATTTTTCAGGGAAAGATTAATTTGGTGTACCTCCTTCAGCTGCACTATCAGTTTGACCTGATTTAGATTTTTGGTATGTATTTATAGAAGTTAATTCTAATGTTAACTGAATTACTGTGATAACAGTTTACAAACACACCATAAACTGCATTGAACAGAAACAAAATATGGTTTGCAAAGAAGTAAATGGCAGGTAAAATGACCCCAGATCCTATTTTAGAAGGTTCTTCAAAAGTAGAATGTTGAGAAAAGCAACTGTGATGTTGTGTTCTGCAAAGCAGGCTAAACAGTACCTATTCTTAGATCTCAAAAAAGAAATGTGTAGTGGTACAGACCAGAGGCTGAACATCCTTAGATACTCCAAATAGATGGGTCAGTCTATGTTTCAAAGTACCTGTGCCATTTTTTGGAGTTTAAATGTTCCCTCGAGGCTCGTGTGTAGGAGGGTTGGTTTCCAGAGTGGTGCATATTGGGAGGTGGGAGAGGCTTTAGGGGGTGGGGACCAGTGGAAGGTCTATATATCATTGAGAGTATGACACTGAATGGGCTTGTGGGTATCCAGCCCCTGCTGCCTCTCTTTTGCTTTCTGGTCATTAGGTGAGTGGTTTTGTTTTGCCACAGGCATGTACCATAATGTACTGCTTTACCCCAGGCCCAAAGCAGTGGAACCCATTGATTAAGGACTGGAAATTCCAAAATTTCTACCCAAAATAAACCTTTTCTCTTTGTAAGTTGATTACCTCAGGTATTTTTATAGTGTTGGAAAGCTGACAAATTCCTCGTGGCTTATTTTAAATTAGCTAAAGGTCTTTAAAGTAAAATTCTGCACTTGGGGCAGGAATAATTAGACCTATTATGATCTATTATTACCTGTAATGTATAAGGTACTCAAGAAGCTGGAATCCCTCTCAACACTCAATTCATGGTTGTAAAGACTGCCACTGGCTGCCCAACTAGTCTGCTTAGTTTGAGGAGCTCCTCAGCGTTACCTGCCTGTTCTGATTTTTACTTTCCTGTGATAACTAGCTACACTGAACAAGGTTCACAGCATGCATTCTGGAATGTCAGAAGCAAAGACAATTCATCATATCACCAGCAAAGACTTTATCTGTCTCTTGATCAGATGGTAGTTTAGTCACAGTTGCACCAGGTGATAGAAGCCACAGCTGAGGTGATTCTGCTACATGAGTGAAATTTAAAAATTTCCCAAAACACAAATGACAGTGTGTCAGTTTTGAAGAAAAATAAAACATCAACCGGAACTTAGCTACATGGATGTACTTTAGGACCATGGACATGAATTCTGAATGTTCCTGCCTTTCTATGAACAACTGCATTTATTAACTTGTATTTAATTGCTACATAGGCACTACATGTATGATTGGTGAAAACAAGGTTGGCTCTAGCTAAAGTAGATAAGGAGACAGAGTACTGAGAAATGACTAAATTTGGAGAAAAATGCAGTTATGAACCACTTTCTAGCTTGAGGGTGAGTTATGTTTTATATCTAAGTCAAATGAAATGCTCTAAACGACTGAATTGCATTTAAGTTATTTTATTGTAAATGTTTAGATTTTTTTCAAGTCTGAAAAGACTCTTGAAAACACAAAGATTAACAGCTTCTGGAATATTCAGAAAGCTATTTTGAAATTGCCCACTTGAACTGGGGCCCTATCAGTTTTATATGGCCAGACAATCTTGTTAGAACGCTCTTTTTTAAAACTGAGAAATATTTATATCATTGTCTATCCCAAGTTCCTACAATCACTATTGGTAATTCTTAAAAACATTTTTTAAAAAGAGGCCAAAAAGTGTCCAACATAATCCACTGTAACCTGAAAGAAATTGAGAAACACATCTTGCTTGGGATTTGGCTTTTGGTTAAACCACAAGTCCTTAATGTAGTTTAAGTCCTTCTGGGCTTGACCTTAGCTACTCCATCAGGTTCTTTTGTTGGCAACAGAGTAATAAATTACTTACTGAGGCAGAACTTGTGACTGATTCCCAGTTGGTTTTAGAGGCTGCTGCAGGTTGGAAATCTTCCTAGAAGGCAAAGAAACATTGTGCGACTCCATGAATCCTCTGTTCAATTCATTATATGCACAGTTTTAACATCTCAGCCTTCTAAATCTTCTTCTGACTAAGTGACAACAGAAAGAGGGCTACATACTTACTGAACAGGTCACATTTGTCAAGTATCTCACCTCAAGAATTTCTCATTCATGACATGGACAACTGTATTAAAATTCTCAGCAGAAAATGCACAGACAGAAGTTCAAATTTTAACTAGGCTGTCTACTGGAATGTGACCTTAGACAACCTCCTTAACCTCTCTAACCCTCCCCTTCTTCATCTTTGATAGGTTCTTATGGATTGCTTAAATTATAAGGCTGTTTCGAGAATTGGATGTATTCATTATGTAATTTTAACTCACACTTAATAAGGTGCACAATTAAGGGTAATGATCATCATTATTGATATTCATTTTGTTCAAACCAGTTTTTGAATCATGTCCATTGAGCTAGTATACAATATTGGTAATCTTTTCATGTATAAACCAACTCCCAAAGGCTGTTCTAGACTGTCAGTGAATGTCAGGAAGAGAGGCAGGGGGAAAATAATTATGGGAGTGATGAAGTAGGCCCTACTGTGGTGGTCTGGATCTTAAATGTCACCCCAACCCCAAGACTCACATGTTCAGAGGTAGGGCTTCTGAAAGGTGATGAGAACATGAGGGCTCTAACTTCTTCAGTGGTCTATTCCATTAATGGGCTCATAATTCAATGGCATTGTTGGGAAGTAATGTAAATTTTGGGGCCTAGATTTGGGAGTAGATGATGCAGAAATAACTTTGGAAACTATGTCTTATCCTTGGCCCCTTCTCCAGTTCTCCCCTCCGCCTCCCTCGCTCTATCCCTTCCTCCCTCTTCCTTTTTCTCCTTTCTCTCTGCTTCCTAGCTGCCATGAAATAAGCCACATTCTTCCTCCATGATGTTTCTGCCTCCCACAGGCCTAAAGCAACAGAGCCATACTAACATGGGCCGAAACTTGGGCAATGGTGTGCCAAACCAAACTCTTCCTCCTCTAAGTTATGTTACATATTTTGTCACAGTGACAGAAAGCCTACCTAACACACCACTCAAGGAAAGATGGGAGAATAAGCCTGCAAAAGTTATCTCAAACTTGAGAAGATTTGAAACATTGGACCTCATGGAAAGAAATTTTTCTCAAAAGGCAAATTTATCTCCCATTTGTATGTAATTTTCATGTTAATTAATCCAGTACCAGTTTTAAAAAATGTAATTAGATAGGGAGCTGATTCTACCATTTTAACATGTTGCAGATGGATTTGAGACTCTGCTAAAATAAGTCACCTTGGTGAATTTTTTCCAGCCTGACCAGCAATCTCAAAGTATTTTGAGATGATACTGAGAAATATTCAGCCATTCAAGTCTGATAGCTTATTTACCTAAGTATACTTACTAAATGAGAGCTACATGTCAGTCTAAATTTCATTAACATTTTGAGGAGTTGGAAGTGCATTTGTTAATTGCTCATGATGAGACTGGTTTATATATCAACATTTGTGTTGAAGAAACTTTCAGTTGTTTGCCAAACAACAACTGAGTCAAATGTAGAAATTAATATATATTTAAAATTGGCTAGGGGGGTTTTTTTCAGCTGCCTGCCTGCCTGCCTGTCTGCGATCACCCGGCGGCGTGCGCGCGAGCTCCCGGCCTGCGCGACAACAGACCCAGGAAGGACCCAAGGACCCCAGAGGGGGTTTTTTTCAGCTGCCTGCCTACCTGCCTGTCTGCGATCACCCGGCGGCGTGCGCGTGAGCTCCCGGCCTGCGCGACAACAGACCCAGGAAGGAAGGTAGCCGCGCGGGCGCCCTTGAAACACCCACACGACCCCCCCCCCCGTTCTCAAAACTCCTGATCGGGCCAGTCCTTAGACCAACTCTGCAGAGGCATAGGTTCCCATGAAGGGTAGTTTTCTGAGCTCCGAACTTTGATCATCTTTAAAGAAAGGGCAGGGGAAACCTGTAATAGAACGGAGTGGAGTTCAACCCTGAGGGTAAGGAAACTAAAGTTAGGCTTTGTAGATTGTGTTCAGTCTCAGTCGTGAGGAACAGCCATTGGCTAGCTATAACCAGGGGATTGGGTTCCGCATATGACTGTGCATGTGGTATAATATGAGATCAGAGATAGCCTGAAAGAGGACCTTCAAATTCTTTTTCTTTCCCTCTCTCTTGTCTCTTTTTTCCTCTTTCCACCCTAAAATTTCTTTCTTTTTTCTGTCCTGTCTCTCCAACTCAGTCTCTTGCTCCACCATAGTGTCCCTCATCTCCCTTTTTATTCCAGTTCCTGAAGAACTCAGACTTCTTTTTTTATTTTTTGTTTTTAGGACGGGTTTCTCTTTATGTTCTTTTCTCCAGTCATTTTACCTCACTCATGGCTCTGTACCTTCAAGGGAAGGCAAGCGCCTGTTACTGTTAAGGGGATATATTCCTGTCCTTATTCCTGCACTCTCTCTATCCCCCCTGAACTTAATAGCTTTGTAAAGATAGTAAGGTAATTCTACAACCTCTGGATTCACTTCAAACCTGCTCTAATTCTTTCACTTATCTAATCCTCTTGTTCTAAGTCGAACCCCCCATCCTAAATGGTAAAGATGCCATATTGAAAAGAATATTCACTGCAAACATACTATGAGCTGCTTCTTGAAATTAATCTAATTCACATGAGTTAAAGGTGATACATTAATGACTACCATAAGTGGTCAGTTGGCAAGCTGTGCCTGATCCTATTGGGCTGCTGAATGTATCAATTGGGACAAAGAGTGGTGATTGATTTAAAGAGTTGTTTTCTCTGATATTATGAAAACGAGAATGTCTATGAGTCATTAGAAACTCAAAAGCTAAAACGCAACTATATTAGGAAGATTTAAGTAATACCCAGAAATTAAAGAAGGACAACCCAACAATAAAAATAAAAATGAGAAAACACTTAAGCAAGACACAAAAACAAATATCCAGTTCACCAATAGCAAATAGTAGGACAAATGAGGATGAAAAGTCTGATAGTGAACCAACAGGACTCCCTGGACCCATAGCACAGGAGGTAACAAAATTGATCAATCAGGCTCTAGAAAAATTCAAATCAGAAATAATTTCCCAGCTAGCCAGAGAGATGATGAGCAAAATAGAAGTCATGATTCGAGACTCTAGAGCAGAAACTGAGAAAAAAATAGATGAGCTCAAGACTGTGATAGAAGCCATGAAGACTCAACATAAGAAAGACATGGAAACAATGAATGCCCAACAGAGGAAAGAAATGGAATCCATAAAACAGATTCAAACAGATATCCAGGAGATTAAAAACTCTATTGAAAGTGTACGAAACAGAATAAAAGATTGCAAAGATAGAATTTCAGATATAGAAGATAGGATAGCAGTCAGTGACTGTGAAAAAAGAGGTCTATTAAAAACAGTAAGGGATCATGAGAAATCAATCCAACAACTCCTAGACGATACAAAGAAAAATAACATAAGACTGATAGGAATTCATGAAAAAACAGGAGAAAACACAAATGATATAAAAAAGCTCTTCACAGAATTAATGACAGAAAACTTCCCAAACAGAAGGGAAGAATTAGACATACAGATAAGTGAGGCATATAGAACCCCAACTAGCCACGATCAAAAAAAATCTACACCTAGACATATAATAATCAAGATTCCAGAAATCCAACAGAAAAACAAAATACTACAAGCAGTAAGAGAAAAGAAACAAATCACATGCAAAGGGAAGCCCATTAGAATCACAGCAGACTTTTCAACACAAACCCTTAGGTCAAGGAGAGCCTGGAGTGAGGTATTCCAAGTCCTAAAAGAAAAGAATCTCCAACCTAGACTTTTGTATCCTGCAAAACTCTCTTTCAAAATAGATGGGGAAATAAAATTGGCTAGATATCATTATTCTAATCTCAACTTCATGGAAGAGAAGAAACAGAAAATGTGGTCTAAGCACCCTACAAAGCAGAATATATGTGAAAAGGACACTCAAATCTCACATTAGAAGGATATATGCCAGCAAATAAAGGTTGGTGTTTATATGATTCATGAGTCGGTAAGCAGGAAAGACTGGGAATGAGGTAAGGAAGCAAGTAGCTTTTCCACATGTTGAAAAACTATTGGTATAAAGACAATTGCCAGGTATATTCACTTATTTTCCAAAACTATAACGAAATATTTGAAGCTGAGTACAAAACAAAGCAACAAGTTTTACTTTGCTCATAGTTTTGGAAGCTAAAATCTAACATTTAGCAGCCTCATTTGTTAGTTCTCTAAGGAAAGCCTAGTGGCAAATAACATAACAGCAATAGCATGTGTTAGAGGGAGAAATCTCATGGCAAAACAGGAATTCAGAGAGGGGAGAACCACATTAATTCCTCAATGACTTTATGATACCCCACTAGGCACCACTGTTGAAGCTCCTACCATCTCTTAACTTGTGACCAAGCTCCCAATACTTGAGTCCATGAGGGTTATACTCAAACACTATCCAAACCATAGCACTGAATAAGATAAAGACTTGAGCAATTCTTAGATCATATAATTTTCACTTTCACTTATTTGTTTTCTATTTGTTAATATTCTCCTGTATAACAGTGTACTTTCTAAACTGAGGTTGCATCACAAGGAAATAAACTATCTGAATTCTCAGGAAGTCCAAAATGTAACTATATAAATGAACAGGTTCAATAAACTGATGAAGATACTCTGATATCAGCCTAATTAGAATAACATGAAGGGTGATAGAAAATTGTTTCTGCAGTGGAGATGGACTGGGAAAACGTACTATAAAAGGTGACTCTGAGTTAAGTTTTATATTATTATATATAAAATGTCTCCCCAAAGATTCAAGTGTTCAGTGGTGAGGCTTTGGAAACGTAATTGGGTCATAAGGGTGCTATATTCATCTGTGATTCCATTGATGAATTCATAGCTGAATGTACTGTTAGGAGGCACGACTGGTTGTAACTGGGGGTAAGAAACTGAGAGTGTATTTGCTTTTATTTATTGATATGTTTGTGATGCATAATATTTACTAATTTCAGTCAGTGGTTGGCCAGCTCCAAGGCAGAAATGGCATGGTAGGAGGATGTGGCAAAGGAAATCAGCTCAACCTATGGCACACAGAAAGAAGAGAAATGTACACTATACATTTTTGGGGGGATAGAAATAAAAAAACAATCACGAATTCCTCAGCCATCCCCTCCTTGTGCTATTTTTGCCTTGGAGCCAGCCAACCATGGACTGAACTCAATGAAATCATAAACTCCTCCTTTAAGTTTCAAGTGCTGGGTATTTTGTCCCAGCAATAATAGGAAAGTGACTCATATACCTTGAAAGGTATAATGGAGTAGAGTACTTAAAAGGTGGAAGATGCTTCAACTATATGAAAAAGGTACACAGATAAAGAGGAAATTTTGTACATAAAGTTAATAAGTGATGTTGGACATAGCATGTTTGCAAGTGCTTCTACAATATACAAATATAGATGCTCAGGAGGAAGTTTCTTTTATTCGAATGGGCATCATGAGAGAAAGTTAAGGTATAGTTCCAGGAATTATTAACATAAAAATGACAATCAGAGTAGATAAAATATTATGCTGATAACATGGAAAAATCTAAAACAGCACATATTTAAAATCTTGGAACTGGAAATAGAATAATGATTATCTAGTCCAATCTCCTCATTTTAACAAGAAGAAAACCAGTTTTCAGAGAAATAAATGGCACGCTCTGTGCCTGGCAAAGCTAGGACTATCAGGAGAAACTATGTGGTAAACTTTTACAATATTACAGCTGCCTTGGAGAATGTTTGCCTGGGGAAGAAAAGAGAAACCATGACCAAAGTAGGAGTTATTACATCAGCAGAAAAGGCAGGAAGCCAAATGTTGGCAAAATCTCCTTGAGGATATCCTTTGAAGCTATTCCTAATTATTCAGACTTGATACCAGTACATAATTCTGTGATTCTATTTTGTTTTCTTACACAGACACATAGTGAAAATATATTAAGCTTTTTTACATATAAAGGCCTGTCATTTACAAATAGCTAGACTATTTACACAAAGAACTTTTAGCATCTGTAATTTCTGGCTTGCAGGATTCCCAGTCAGAAACTTTGATAAAAACAGATGATAAAGGATTTAACTAAATCACCAATAAAATGTGATGTTATCCTCTTTTAGTTATATAACAATTAGACATTTTAAAGAAACCAACTTTCTTTTCTGTTACTTCAAAATTTTGCCATCATTTATGAATGACATATATAAAATGAGTTTATAAAAGGGAATAATATACCCTTGTAAAAATAAAATACTGATTGCCAAGGGTTTAGCCTTGAAGAAATCTGAGCATAAGGAGGAATACAGTGATTTTCCCTTCTAAACATAGCCCAATGCTATCATTTTTCATCTTTTCCACCATAATCTCCCAAATACTAGACATTAGCAAGTCTCCCTGTATCTTTCTCCCTCAATCCACATTCCACCTAGCCACCAGAATTATTTCTTCCAGTATTAAATCAAATCATTTCGATCCCCTTCTTAAAACCCTCCAATAGCTTTCCAGTACACTGCATTATTTGTTAGATTTGACTGAATGCTCTCATGGAGATGAGTAACCTCATCATGACTCTGTGACTTCATCTTCCCGTATCACTCTCTGATTTTTTTTGTCCTACATTTCCAACTAACTCCATTATGTGGCTACACTGGCCTTTTGAGAATTCATCACAAAGCACCCCAAGCTTCTCTCCTTAGATTTAGTGTGTTGCTGTTACTTCTGCCTGGATATGCCTTCCCCAAGTGTCCCAAGGGCTGGCTCCTCATCATTTGGTTGTCTGCTCAAGTTTCTTTTAAAACTTTTGAAGAACACCTTTGAATATACTATTTAAAACACCCTATCCTTAGTCACTCTATTTAACCTGTTTAATTTTATTTAGATTATTAATGATCATGTGAAATTATTTTCTTTGTTGATTGTTTCTCCAACTAAATGGCAGAGACCTTGTTTATTTGCTTTTTACTCTATCTCATGTTCATAGCTGAGATTCGGTACCAAAAAATTCCAATTTTTTTGGTTTCTGGTATTGTCTTATGAGTGACCAGCAGTCAAAAGACAGTGTCTGTTCTTATTGATTAGAACTTATGTTGATCATACTATTTGTATATAATAGAAATATTTTCCTAACTAGACTGCATGCTTTTTCAGGTTTCAGGCTAATGGAAAACAACTTCCTTTTACCATCCTTTAAGTAATGCAAAAATAGAAGCAACAGTGAACACTAATTTCAAATGTATCAAAACAGTTATCTTATAAAGAATACATTTTTTGTGTTTTGTGAAAGCAAACTCGCACAAATATCTTAAAAGTCTCCCCACCCTCACCCCCTGTAATCAGGGCTTGAACTCAGGACTTTGTGCTTGAGAGGCAGGCACAGTGCCACTGGGCTAAATACTCCCCCCCCTGTTACCTCCTAGTCTTGAACTGCAGTATCTTCCATCCTAAATTAAAGGAGCTAATAATTCAGGTTTTTGTTTTTGTTTTGTTTTGTTTTGACACCCATGATTGAACTCAGAAACTTGAGCTTGCAAAACAGGCAGGGGCGCCACTGAGCTAATTCCCCACTCCTAATTTGGGTATTTTGTTTCCTCAGTCTATGCAAGAAATCCAGTCCTAGTTCTTTGAGGCATCTGCATACTGATTTCTACAGTGGTTGCACCAGTCTTCCCTCCCACCAGCAATGTTGAAAGGTTCCTTTTTCCCCACAACCCTGCCAGGACTGGAGGTCTCATTTGACCCAGCTATTCCCCTGCTAGATATCTTCCCAAAAGAATTTTTAAAAAATCATGCCACAGCAATATATGTGCACCCATGTTCATAGAAGCACAGTTTGTAATAGCTAAAACTTGGAAACAGTGTCACTGCCCATCAACTGGAGTCTGGATAAAGAAAATGTGCTTTGTTTTGTTTTATTTTGCTTTGTTTTTATGAAATGGAGCACTACTCAGCCATAAAGAATGAGAAATTAGAGACATTTATGGCTAAATGGATGCATATTGAGGTTATTCTCTTAAGTGAAATAAATAGGACGCACATGTAAATACCAAATAGTGTCATTGGTGTGAGAAACTGAAAGTGTAAATAAGGATGAAAATGTATAATAGATAAAGTGAAATAGGAAGAAAAGGGGCAAAGGGGAAGGGGGAGTGGGAAGAGTAGGTGAAAGGAAAGGGGAATGGAATTAATATGAAAAAATGGAAACAGTCTTTGTAAATAGAGAGGGGTGGAAGGGTTGAAGGGAGGACAGGATAAAGGGGAAAATAAGAATCAAGATATATTATGTAAAGGTATACATCTCCAGTGATTAATTATATTGTATACCTAAATTGTACCAATAAAATTAATTTAAAAATCTTTGGTGTTGGATGTGCTTTATTGTACTTTACTGATTTCACCTAGGGAATCCAATGACCTCCTAGAGAAGTGGAAAGTCAGAGAGCCAAATAAGCTGTCCAGCTTCTCCAAACTAATTATTACTGGAGCCAGGACTGGAACCCAGTTAGCTAATCTGCGTCTTGCAGTCACATGCTCTTCCCAGCTCAGCAAGTACTGTGATATATCCTTCAATTATTATAGGCATCTTAATCAGCACTGCCTTAATCTAATGCAAATTAATATATATATTAAACACAATTTATTCTTAGCTATGTCTTCATGTTAAAATAGTTCATAAGTATAATTTAGCACACTGAAATGAAACTCACTTTCTAATTCTCTGCGCTTTACTATTTGGCATAGATTTGAAAGTAGATATGATGAGAAAATTGTAATGGACTAGAAAGCTGGGTAGGCATGTAAAAATAAAAATCTTAAAATACTGTTTGAAAATAGATGAATATATAAAGGCAGTGAAGAAGAGATTTTTAAAAGTGAATGCTGAAGTCAGTATACAAAATTTGATACAACTTGCATCTGCTGAATATGTACAAATTCAATAGATCAACATTTAAAATGTGATATTCATAAAAAATACTTGTAACAAATATAATAAACAGTTAACACCCTTAAAATAAAATAAACTCTTAAAAGCTCAGTGATACAGTATGCTCCATAAAGTAGAACTTTGTTAGATAAATGTACCTAATTGAAGTAGAAATGGTTTTGTTTTATTTTTGTTACGTATTATAAAATGTTCATTATAACCACTTAGTTTTAATTAAAAATGATAATTTTTTTAAATATTGAAAAAATAGATTGGGGTATGTATTATCATTTTCCCCTAAAGCCTTATCTGCTACATTATTATTTTATAGGGTCACTTATGTTTTTCCTATTGGAAAATAAAAAGATTTTCATAGAAGTCCTCATCAACTACTAAATAGAACATCGTCTGAAGACTGAAAAATAAAGGGTTCTAGAATGATCATACTCTGCTCCACTCAGCACAATATAAACTTCTAATATCTTCAAAAACAGTCATAAAAATATACAATTAATCATAAACTCAGTTTTAGGCATTGTTCTATCAGGCACTGTTTGAGAACAATTTACTTGCAGAATAAAAGAAAGCACTGTATAGCTGAGGATAAATAACACTACAGACAGTAAATGTTTTTAATAACAATCTTTGCTATTAAAGGAAATAAGGGAAAAGAAAAAATATGAGAAAATTAAAAAATGGAAACAAAGTCTTTGTAAATAGGGGATGGTAGAGAGGGTGAAGGGAGGGCAGGGGTATGGGGAAAAAATGAGAACCAAGACCTGTCATGTAAAAGGTACAAGATCCCAGTGATGAATGTAACTGTACTGTATCCCTAAAAAGTACCAATAAACTCAATGAAAACAAAAAAGACTAACTCAGTTGCAGCAATCTTCATTTTCAGAAAGGATTATCTCCAGTAAAACTTCCTTGCCATTTATTCCCTTGAGCCATCTGAGTCAGAGCAGGTGGTGTATCAAAAGCTAACAAATAGTTCACTTGTTCATTCCCCAGAGCAAGTCTGCTCACACTTGACCACTGCATGCCTATATGGACATCCGAAAGAATCCTTTCTCTGTTCCTTGGTGGTGTAGCTGGGACTCTTGTCTTTGGAGGCAGCTGTTGTTGGGCTGATATACTAAGTATTTGGGATGATGGGTTGTACCACCTGTCTCTGGCTCTCAGAGAATGGCTATTCATTTTATCTTAGGTAATTGCATGTGTGTAGATAAGTCATAAACTCTTCATTACTAGAGGGATATAGTTCACTACCCTTTAAAATAAAACATACATAGTTATTTGGAGTTTTTCAAGCTTTTAACCAAAATAATCTTTAACTTACCAAGGAAAATTTCTGGAAAATTTTTAAAAGACACTGTAGCAATACTTTCATTTGGAAAAACTTTCTTCTGTTTGCTCTTTTAGGCTAATTCCTGAGAGGCAGCAAATAAATTTTTGTCCTGTTTATATTTTTGCTTCTTGACTGAGCTGATGTTTAGAGATTCTTTCTGGAATTTGGAATATATGCAGAGGGATTTCCCATATTCAGAAGATAACAATTAAGAAATACACTATCTACATCTATACCTTCAGTGAATTCTTCATCTGCCTTTCACACTCTACACTGTGCATGTTTCACTGAGGGAAACACAATAATGCTAAACTTAGAATCCTGCACTCCAGAATTATTCCACAGGGAAGATCCTTTATGACAAAGGCTTTTGATGCTTCAGTCCCTGAATTTATGCCAGGCAGTTGAAAATGCCAAAATGACTAAATCATCAATGTCCTAATATCTATAGGAGTGAAATAAAAGAGACATTACCCCTGGATCAATCAAACTGTGACCTAAACAAAGTTTTACAGTCATACTTTGTTATAGTCAGACTCATCATGAAAGCTGCTCTTCTCCAAATAACATTAATACAAGTAAGTCCTGAGCAGAAGGCCAGATATTACTAGCAAGAATATTTAATACAAGTACATCAAGAGTGTAAGAATCAATAATTAACAAGAATCAAAGATTATCTTTCAAAGCTATAGAATCTGTCCCTTGAATAAAGTTTGATTCTCAGGGATATAAGAAACCCTGGATGTGTGTGTTCTATTATTGAAAAATATCATTAATTAAACATAAATTTAACAACACATATCTTCCAAAGATAAGACATGCTCGAATGTTTCCTCTGATTTAGTAGTTAACTTATAGCTTTTTCATTTATCATTAGTGAAAACAAAAAATAAAACTATTATGGTCCATCAACTAGTCATACATGTAATCTTGATGCTCATGTCAAAATATATTTTTTTGTTGTTTTTGTGGAACCAGGAATTGAATTCAGGACCTTGTGCATGCTAAGGCAGGTACAGCTTCTTACTTCTTTAGACTGAAATTAATCCGGAAAGTTGCTCTCAACACAATAAACAAAGGTTAAAGAAAACCCTAGCCCACTGAGTTCTGTAGGTAAAAGAAAATTCCTCCAGGGAACTGATGTCATTAACTTGGTGGGGAATATGGGAAGAATTTTAAAGAATTAAAGGATCAAGGTGTGTTTGCAGACAGATTGAGGTATATCTACTCAAATTAAAAAAAAAAAAGAATTGACAATCTGCAACTGTTTGTGCACCATGACTCAAGAAAACATAATGATTCTGGAAAGGAGAGATACATAGTCAAGAAGTTGGAGTAAAGCCTACTTCTGCCACACCACAGTCTGGCTGCAAGGGGCTGGCTGCACAACAAATTGTAAACTGAAAAGTACTGCATCCATCATGTTTGGTACAGATCAAATGGTAAGTGAACATGTAATTTACGTCTAGAAAACACCACCAGAAATCTTTCTATCATATGTTGTTGAGAAGCAAGGCTCAGATTTAAACTTTGTAGCTGTTGAGCATTAAGAAAACTCAGTGACCGTTTTGTGGTAACTTACTGCTGTCACTTATGGAGTGTAGATTTTATGGTGAATACCATAGGAAACCTTTTCTGTATATTATCTCATTTTACAGTGGCTTTAAAAGCCAAGGAAGCAGAGAGACTGGATGCTTAATTTGTCCTCGTGGGAGTAGGCCTGGTTAGTATATGATTTGTAAAGAATATTTTTATGAGAAAAACAAGCTTTCCCTCTATTTGTACTACGTACAAGTTTTCATAAATTCCTTTAATGAATTTCAAAGAGGACATTTAGTTCAGTTCACCAGGAGCCTCCAAATTATTATTTTTTTTATATTAATTTTTGGTACCAGGGATTGAACTCAGGACCTTGTGCTTGTGAGGCAAGCTTAATGCCACTGAGCTAATCCTTGGCCTGCCTCAAAATTATTTAGGATTTGTACTTTTAGTATCATGAAGCTGATCTTAAAAACTATTTGCACTATAAAACTAAAATGGATAACTCAAGGAACCATTCTGCTACCTTAGGAAAATTAAAATCTTAAAACAAAAAGAACAAATATTGATTTAAATTATTTGAATCTTCATTTCTTTACCTTTAGCACAATGTCTGGTATAAGGGGAGCATGTTTGTTTGTTTTGGCTTTGTAATTGTACTTTGGAAAAGATATCTTGTTTCATACTCAAATGTCAACAAACCATTTCATGACTGTGTGCTGAAATTTATACCCCAAGAACTTCTAATTTCTTTGTATTTGACTGGCGTTATATAAATATATTATTCTTTTTGTGGCTAAAGCTAGTTACATTATCAAACTAATATTAGAGAAAATGGAAATCACAAACAGCATGAAGATTAAGGCTATGTCACTAAAATCCCCTACTAAAATCATTATCTCCATAAACTTAAATTATTCTATTGCTAATTAAAACTTGTAAGATCTGACTATAGAGAGAAAATAACTTCTGAAGTACAAAATACAGAATCATAATAAATACAACTTGCATGGTACTAGGAAGTAGATGACTCATTAAATGTTGTTCAGCAAGTAAAAGGCTTGAAAAGTAAAGGGGAAATCTTCTAGGAGGAAGTCAATCATACAGCATTCAAAAATTATTCATTCTTCTTAAAAATACAAATATTTCCTAGAGAGGTGACTTCAGGTTGTCTGACGTGTTTTCTCTGTACACACTCATGCTTACCTTACACTTGACCTACAGCCATTCATCATAACTGTCACCCATCATAACTACAGTTTGGAACTATGGGCTACACTGAATGTAAAACATTTAATAGCCATGTTAATATTATAGAACTGTGCAAGTGAAGTCACAGTTAATTTAAAGTAACTTTTCTTGTCCTCATCCTCTTCTTAGGGAATTTCCAGGCTCATTTACATAGTGAACTAGAGAGCCTATACAAAAGTATAGTCCTCAGACCCATCTAAATCACTCTGCTAACAAGAAGTAGGGCTGGTACATTCTTAACCTTGAAGTTCCTCTTTGGATGCCCTGCTGGACTAGGATTAATCAAAGCAGTATGCAAGTTTCAGATCGTAAAAGCAGGTTTGCTGCTGGTCCATTCACTGAGCTTGTTGGGGCCCAGTGCTATGCATACAGGTCTTATCCTGATAAAAGCTAGTAAAATTGCATGGAGAAGAACTAAGCACTGTTATGAAACTTTGTTTAACACCCGTATGACAGACCTCCTGGGAACAAATGTGTGGCTCAATCTGTAGAACTTCTTCAATCTTCCTGGGTAAACGAAATCTCTTTCTGGCTGGCAAGATCCTTTCTGAATAGGAAAAATAGTTTTCAAATGATCTGAGCCTACAGTTTGAATCCTATTAGTTTGTGTTGATGGGCTTTTAAGGTTCCTTTTTATTATTAGTTATCATCAGTTAACAGTAATGTCTTCTTTTACTGTTGGTTGTCATTAAAGCAGCAATATTCATCAGCATTTTATGAGTAAATACACCAGGCTCTGCACAGCAAAATGTTAATGCAAGATTGGCAGTCCTTGCTTCATGCTATGATTTGGTACTGTCACATGCTGTGAGCTAAGATAATTTAAATTCACTGCCATATTTATCTAAGCCAAATATAATTACAAAGACATTTTTTGCTGGCAAAAAAATAAAATGCATTCCATAGTCAAAGGAAAAATACTTTAGAATTGGATAAATTATTACCTCTCCTCTATTGGATAAGGAAAATTCAGAAGTATATTCTTTCTTAGACCCTTGTATTAGCTGAGATACAATTTTCACATGGATATTTTGGGGGAGGGGCTCATGTCTCACACTAAAACATTTTATCCATTTCTTTATGTTCAGGAGCGAAGTCTAAGACATGGAAAGAATCTTACATATTGTAAGTTCAAAGTACTATTCACTATTTGAGTAAGATTTTTGAGTGATCAAAGCGTGTAGCTTGACCAAAGTGCTGGGTAACACAGACATGCAAAAGACGTAGAATTTTCCTTAAGACAATGTATTATTTAGATTCATTCCAATTCCTTACTCTTATCATTCACTTTTATTTTATTCCAGTAACTTTATTTTCTTAATGATTTACAATTATCTTAAATTATCTTGTGTCTTAATTGTTTCAGTCTGCTAGAGCAAATTATTTTAGAGTGCATGTCATATAAAGATCAGAAATTTATTTCTTACAGTTCTTGGGAAGTCCAAGGTTAGAATGCCTACAGGTTGAGCTTGGGTGAGGCTTCTTATCCTTTATTGTAGGTGGACAATTTAATGTGTTCTCTCATAATGAAGAAAAAGACATCATTTCTCTCCTATCTTTTCATATTAGGGCACTAACCCCATCGTGAGTGTTAGGGAATTGATCATGTTAAAGTATGCTGTGACGCCGCCTCACAGGCTGCATTCTCCTGGCACATCTTGGCTCTTAAAATGACCTCATGCCCTTATCTCTGGTTTCCCTCCCCCCAAGGCCACAGTGGTCCAGGAAGTTGAAACTTGTGTCTGCAGGACTGGGTCCATAAAAGCAATCTGGCCTGTGATAGGTTCAAAGTAGCTCACTCCTCGTAAATAAGCAATAGCCCACCCCAAAACTGATAAAAGGACCTTCATTTCTTTGTTCTCTCTCTCCTTCTGCTTCTTCCTCCTCTCTCTCTCTCTCTCTCTCTCTCTCTCTGCCTTCCTGCCTCCTGCTTGCCTCCCTACAATAAAGATCTCCTGCCGGACCTCTCGGTGCGTGAGTGGCCTAATTGGGAAGGGGCACCCGAAAGGGCATGCAAACCCCCTTTCATTGGTGTCAGAAGCGGGATCTGGGATTGCCAGGTCCATGGGCTAAAATGCCTGAGGCCCGAAACCCAGATTCTAGGGCGCCCCTGCTCAGCCCCTGCCTGACGTCCGCGACCATTCTCCTCATTGCCATCTTTGCAGCCATTACTGACCTACTGATCTTCCGACCCACACCTTTTTGGGTAAGTTCCCCTTTCTGAGAAGTCCTCAGGGTAACGGGGACCCCAGACTCCAGACCACCCACAAGGACCACCTCCGGGACAAGGCTGGGGCCCAGGTCCTCTGTCCCTCAGTTTTGGCAAACCGGGTCTGCCTCCGTTGAGTCCGGGACTCAACTGAACTAAGTCTGGGACTTAGTTCACATAAATTCCTATCTCACGTAAGGGACGCCTTCGCGGGAGACTGAATTTCAGCTTTCTAGACCAGGTCTAGAAAAAGAGGAGTTTTATCAGAACTCTCAGAGATGTCTGGTCTTCTGATAACCTCCTGTCCTGGTGGTCATGGGCTCTGGTTCCTCTAAACCCACCGACTCTCCCTTGGGATGCTTATTCAGGAATTTGGAGGGTCTTGATTTAAAACCCAAATGGCTAATTCGCTTGTCTACTCAAATTTGGCCCCAATATAAATTAGGCAATCAAAACGTCTGGCCACCTAATGGCTCCTTTGAATTGGGTCTGATTAGAGACCTTTACAATTTGTGCGAGCGACAAGGAAAATGGTTGGAGATCCCATATGTCCAGGGTTTTTCCTATCTGGCTAGCCAACCCTCTCTTTGTTCCACCACCAAAGTCTCTCCCATACTTCTATTGTCTCAAGGTCGCCCCACAACTGACCCCCCTCCTTCCGATTCTTCAAACCAACCAGACCCGGCAGATAATCCTCCCCCGTACCGGACGACAAAAAACACACTCACCCCTCCTCCTACACCATCCGACTCCTCCCCTTCTCTGGAATCTCCTACCCCTCCCATTTCTTCTGACTCACCGACCACCCCACCCTATCCTCCACCTCTCACCCACTCCAAAACACACAAGGGCCACACAATGACACCCTTGCGCGAAGTAGCCAGAGCTGAAGGAATTGTCCACATTCATACTCCTTTTCCTATGTCTGAACTAGCTCTCATTTGGGCCAGACTTGGTTCTTTTACAGCTGATCCAACTACCTTTATAAAACAATTTCAACTTTTGACTCAGTCTTATCAACTAACTTACCATGATCTTTTTGTAGTTTTAACCAATGTCTTAACTCCCGAGGAAAATAGAAGAGTGCTGGATCAGGCTCGTGCACAGGCAGACCAAGAACATTTAACCAACAACCACCACCCAGCAGGTGCTGCTGCAGTCCCTGATCAAGACCCAGAATGGGACTACAACACAGAGGTGGGAAATGAAACTCGAAACAGGTACATTAATTGCCTCCTTCATGGGCTCCGCAGAGCCACCATGAAGTCCATTAATTATGAAAAGCTTAATGAAATCATACAGGATAAAAATGACAAGAACATTTAACCAACAACCACCACCCAGCAGGTGCTGCTGCAGTCCCTGATCAAGACCCAGAATGGGACTACAACACAGAGGTGGGAAATGAAACTCGAAACAGGTACATTAATTGCCTCCTTCATGGGCTCCGCAGAGCCACCATGAAGTCCATTAATTATGAAAAGCTTAATGAAATCATACAGGATAAAAATGAAAATCCATCCACCTTTTTACAAAGGCTGATGGATGGCCTCCACCAACATACTAAACTAGACCCTGAATCTATGGATGGCCAGAGATTAATTATGATACATTTCTTTTCTCGGAACTACCCCAACATTAGACTTAAACTAAAAAAGCTTGACTGAGGGCCCTTGACCCCTCAAGCAGAGGTTCTGGCCACAGCATTTAAGGCCTACCATGGCCAAGATGACCTTAAAACTACAAAAACAAAAATCAATTATTAGCACAAGCTCTTAACTCGACCAATCCACCTATGCTACAGGGAAGAAAAACCCTACAAAAGGACTCCCAACCACCAGGCCCCTGTTACAGGTGTAATCAGGAAGGCCACTGGACAAAGGACTGTCCTAATCCCAAGGTGCCAACTAAGCCCTGTCCCAAATATCACCAGAGGGGACATTGGGGTATAGACTGTCCCTTGGCGTCCAGCCGCCATTCGATTGTCAGCCCCACAGCTCCCCAACCTGCAGAGAGGGACAATGAAGAGGCCCTGGCACATCTGGCCCAATGCGGATCACCGCCCAGGAGCCCAAGGTAACCTTAACTGTAGCAGGTAGGACCATTTCTTTCTTATTAGATACTGGTGCCAGCTTCTCTGCATTAAGAGAATACCGGGAGCCTACCTCCCTTTCTCAGACTTCTATTGTTGGAGTAGAAGGCCAACTACAGCACCCTCACCAGATTCCCTTACTGTCATACACAATTGGTGACTTTTCCATTTCTTCATTCATTCCTAGTTCTCCCATCCTGCCCGGTCCCTTTATTAGGCCGTGATATTTTATCTCAAATTGAAACATCCATTCATTTTTCTATGCCGAGCCCTTCCAACACTCTGACAACTTCCCTCTGCCTGGTATTATCCCAAGCCCTCCAATCTCCATCTTCCCAATCCAACTGGCCGACTAGCCCCTCTCCTGTTAATCCTCAAGTGTGTGATATTCACTCTCCCTCAATAGCCAAATGTCTCTCTGTCAGAATTCTCCTTAAAAATCCCTCACAATTCCCTAGCTTGGCACAATATCCCCTCCCCCACTCTAATTTAGAGGGACTAACTCCTATAATACATGATCTCTTACAAAAGAGACTTCTGAGGCATGCCAACTCTCCCTTTAACACTCCCATTTTAAAAAAAAAAAAGAAAAAAAAACACTCCAGGCTTTAAGAGCCCCAAGGCCAACACTGTGTTATCAGCCTGATGCTACCTACAAAGGTCTGGAATCCAAAACAAAGCCAGAAAAACTGCAATTATATTTTACCAGACATCAAAAGAGATTTTACAAGAAAAATCAAATTAGAAATTTTAACTATTTATTAAATGTATCCTTGTTTCAATTTAAATTAAGTTTAATTGGTGTGCTTTAAACATTTCTTGTACACTGCAAATTCTTGAATTGTAATTATAGGGTTAACTTACACTTTTCTGCACTTTGTTGATAAAAACTCAAGCTTAATACTGTTCTATTGACAGCCAGTCAAATTTTAAGATATAACAATCTAAAAACAAAAAAAGGACACTTTAAACTAAAGTTTGTTATAGAAGATTTATAATAAGTGAGACGGCAGAAAAAAATATTAAAAAAAAACTATGGGTAAAAGAGATATACTTTTGATATGAAAGGATTTTGTATGCATGTCTTGTTAGGAAGATATAAAGAAAGATATACAGGACCAGAAGGCTTAAATATGTAGAAAAGGTATGTGGAAATGATTTAACAGGAAAATATGTATGTTTTCTTGTTGGTTTCAAGTTTGTTACAGAAGGTTTACTTTTATAGTAACAGCTTTCATTCCTTTTGATTTTAATTCTATGAGATCTGTTAATTGACCTGCAAAGGTTTTGACTAGTCATAGCTAAAAGATTTTATAATTCAATTGGCCAAAACCATCTGGATACACTCTAGTTTAAATTGTCTTATATGTTTGTCTGTCTAAATGTTATCTGGTTTTATAGGTCAAATAAAAATTTAAAAATAATTAAATATACACTTTTAAGTTTGGGTACACTCCTGTTGGTAAATAAAGAAGCAGCTGCTCAGAAAATTTATTCTGATCTTTATTCACTAATGGGAGCCCAGATAATTTTTATAACATTATAAAAAGATATTCATGATTAAATATGTTATTATAACATGTTTATGATGACTATCTTCAAAATATAATAGTTTCTGTATAAAGAAATTCACGTTGTTTATGACAATAACCTTTTGATCCAGGTATTATACCTTCTCTTCTGCTCCTCCTACTTATGGTTACAGGTATATTTATAGGCCCATACACTTTTCTTCGATGGTACCGTATCAAAAGGTAATAACTTAAATGTTTCTTATTTTTTTGTTTTTGTCTATATATATATATATATATTTAAAAAGATGAATACATTTAACAATGGCTATTCTATACTATGATACACATCTAAGTTTGTTACCAAGATATCATCATGGTCATCATGCTAAAATATTATCATTATATGTGACTCCTGGTTACAAGTTTTTCTGTTAATATTCTACAAAAAATTAACTAAACAACCATGACTGATAAAATAATAGCCCTCCAATTATATTTGAAATTCCAGGATACTTGCTATCTAGATAGTTATGATAGTTAAACTCCTACTATACTACTGATGTCACTGATCTTCTCTTCTGGGTGTTCAACCACCAAAGTGCAGAGACCAACACTAAAAGGTAACTGGACTAAGGAGATCGCCAATATTTTGGCTCTGGCCCTCCAAGGTCATCAAAGATCCAAGGTATGAAGGAACATTTTCTACAACACCTTATATCTTTGGTAAGTCACCCAACCTCCTGAACAGGGATATTGCTGGACACCAGAGGACAAAAGTAATGTGTGCTAAAGGAGGGTCACCAAAAAATTCTTCCATGCTTCTACTAAAAGCACCATGGTCAATCAAGACCAGGACCCATCCTAACAGCTGACACTGGGAGCTGAGAGGCTCTATACATGGTTCCAAAATAATGCCTAAAGAGACTTAACTGACCTTGGCAGATAGATAACAAGAGATTCATATTGATTCACACAAGTCTCACTCTAATATGGTCTTAAACACCCATCAGAAAAGAATAACCAAAAGAGATAATCAATAAACAGGCACTAATGACAGACTTTTGAGGCCCATTATCCTCCCAAATATTCCTCTTGATTAAGACACCCAACCCCTGTAAAGGTTATAAATGTGTTAATATGGGTCTATACTTTTTCTAGAGGGCCTGAAGCCTTCCCTATAAAAAACAGAGGGCTTCAGAAGTATACAAGATTTTACTTAAAAATTCCAAGGTTTGGTCTGCCTCTCTCCATAGACAATGACAATGGGCCAGCATTTATAACAGTTTATATAAGATCTAGCTAAACTGTTATACTGCTTATTGACCTCAGAGTTCTTGTAAGGTTAAAAAATGATAAATTATACCCTTAAAGTAAATATTGTCAAATAATAGCAGGTTATGAGTTGATCGGCTCCCTTTGACCTTCTTTTAAATAAAAGATACCTCAAGTCATACTGGGTTCTCCCCATATGAAATCTTGTTTGGAAGACCACCCTATATCTTGAGAGACTTTATATATGAAAAGGGCCATATATAAGACACTTATGGTTACTCCCACAGCTGTCAAGTTAACTAAAGTTCAGCTACCACCACTCTAAAGTAAAACAGGTCTATCCAGAAAACTTCATAGACTTTGACTCCAGGAGACAATGCACTCAAAGCCCTGCTCTAAATTTAAGTATTGCCCAGGATCCTTCACCATCATCCAGTCCTGAGTCAGATAAGCCAACCTAACTGTTTACCCTCTCATCCTCTCACAGGGTATTGTGACCCATTTCACACTACAACAGCCATTGATATCCTAAGTCTTCTTATATTAATACTCCTGGGACTTGTCCTTGGGATAGGATTGGCCACAGTATCTCCTCCCAATTATAATTTTACTTCCAGGTGTTTACTCTCATTGACCTATTACCTCATAATCTCATTCTTTGTCATTCTTAATTGCTGAAAACAATAATGGTTCCTCTCCTGCTCCTGTTTTCTCTCCTAAACCTTACCCAAGCCAATAGGCCCCTGGTGTGTACCTTGACTCTCTCCCAGCCTAACTCAGCCATCCTTCAGACCCAGGTAGGATCTCCTGAAATCACATTCCAGGCCATCTTATGCCAGTTCTTTGACCAAATCATCAAATTCCTGCTGCTCTTCAGACTGGCCCACAGCTGATTTCTGCTGCCCTTTCCATATCTACCTATACAGTTGCCCCCTGTGTTCTCCATCTTATTCAATCCCAGGTCAGTCGCCTCTCCACTCAAGTCTCCCGACAGACGGCTCACCAGCTGATACTTCAGGCCAGAGACCCCAGTGAGACCACCGTGTTACACGACAGCCAACCAACTAAGCATAGCTCAGATCTCGGCTCAATTTAAACATTTTCTGAATGATCTTTAGACTGATATTTTCTGGTTTGCTCCCCACCCTCCTCCTATTACCTACATAGCTGACTGGATCACTAATGCACAGCTCCAAAAAACGTTATCAGATTTCACCCTGTCTGAAATCACAATCTTTACCTTTATACTTGTTCTTAGTAACCCTCCAACCAGTCCACAGCCCCATACAAATTATCTTCTACTCTCCCCTCCCTCATTAACTGATTTGTGTGCTTGGACTTTTCTCAGGAAGCCCAACCAACAATTCCAATGATAATGCTGCTGCTGTCAACAATTCCATGTTCATAAAGGACAACTCAGCAGGGCAACCTCCATGCCTGCCCCCTATGTTGATTCGTTGCCCCAATTCAGCAGGAAGTAGATACAGAAGACAGACTCTCCGCCCCTTTTTCCACCTGCCATGGACATGTTGGCTGTCAATTGTCATCCAAAATCAAAGAGTGGGAAATGTTAGGGAATTGATCATGTTAAAGTATGCTGTGACGCCGCCTCACAGGCTGCATTCTCCTGGTACATCTTGGCTCCTAAAATGACCTCATGCCCTTATCTCTGGTTTCCCTTCCCCCCCAAGGCCACAGTGGTCCAGGAAGTTTAAACCTGTGTCTGCAGGACTGGGCCCATAAAAGCAATCTGGCCTGTGATAGGTTCAAAGTAGCTCACTCCTCATAAATAAGCAATAGCCCACCCCAAAACTGATAAAAGGACCTTCATTTCTTTGTTCTCTCTCTCCTTCTGCTTCTTCCTCCTCTCTCTCTCTCTCTCTCTCTCTCTCTGCCTTCCTGCCTCCTGCTTGCCTCCCTACAATAAAGATCTCCTGCCAGACCTCTCGGTGCATGAGTGGCCTAATTGGGAAGGGGCACCTGAAAGGGCATGTGAACCCCCTTTCAGTGAGGGCTTCACCATCTATCTTAATTGCCTCCAAAAGGCCCCATCTGTAAATACCATCACATTTAGTCCATAGCACCTTGCTAATTTATTTCTGTACTTGTTTCTAAGATTGTGTCAGTTCAATAGAAAATAAGCCCTTTGAGAGTGGGATGTTTTCTATCTCCCAAATCTATCCACAACAGGGCCTGTTAACTAAAATAAATTCAATAAGTACTGGCTACATAAAAGAATGAACAGTCATTATTTCTTACTTTGAAGAATCAAGATCCTCACTGCTGAGGATCAATAAGATGATTCATGAAAAGTAATAGCTAACAGGCTGATACATATATTAATATATATCTATGGGGTGAATAATACAACACCTATAGAAATAAGTGCTCTATAACCACAGCAAAGTCCTCCAACTATAAAGGAAACCATGCTGTTGTCTATTCAGGATGGGAGAAAGGTCTCATAATTGGCCTTGGAGTTGTTAAACAAGGCTTTTGATAGTCTGAGAAGCAGGAAGGTGGAGAGGAGAGGATGTACAAAGAGAGTGGCATGATCTTGGATGGGTATGTTTTGTGCCCAAAGGACAGGAAAGGAAATGAAGGTGAAAGGTGAAAGGAAAGAGTTAAACAACACAGAAGACCCTGAATACTGGGCTTGGATTTTTGAGGGGTGACGGAGAAGGCATTTATTATCCATTCAGCTAGTATTAACGGAGTTTCACCATTACTGACTACACAGTTGAAGTTGCTGGAGAAAAAGAAATAGACAGAATGTCAAGCTCACTGTTCTCATGGAGCTTTTATTCTATATTTTGCCTACAATACAGGAAGCCAAGTCCCCAAAGACTTATGTTTCAGCATCCCTGAATCCTGGTGTCTTTCCATACTATATTACATGGCACTAAAATGTAGGGATCTGCACAGCATGTATCCACATCTCCATTCCTGCTCTCATTCTTTGTGTTAGGGAGTTGATCATGTTAAAGTATGCTGTGATGCCGCCTCACAGGCTGCATTCTCCTGGTACATCTTGGCTCCTAAAATGACCTCATGCCCTTATCTCTGGTTTCCCTCCCCCCCAAGGCCACAGTGGTCCAGGAAGTTTAAACCTGTGTCTTCAGGACTGGGCCCATAAAAGCAATCTGGCCTGTGATAGGTTCAAAGTAGCTCACTCCTCATAAATAAGCAATAGCCCACCCCAAAACTGATAAAAGGACCTTCCTTTCTTTGTTCTTCTCTCTCCTTCTGCTTCTTCTTCCTCCTCTCTCTCTCTCTGCCTTCCTGCCTCCTGCTCACCTCCCTACAATAAAGATCTCCTGCCGGACCTCTCGGTGCGTGAGTGGCCTAATTGGGAAGGGGTACCCGAGAGGGCACGCGAACCCCCCTTTCACTTTGCAGTGTGTATGGAAAAAAAAAAAAAGAAAGAAAGGAAAACAAATGACTCTATTATCTAGAACTCTGTGAATTTAAGTAACATAATGGATTTCCTAGAAAAACAGACAATAAACCACAGATAGCTCCCCTGAGAAATGGAAGCAGTAGAAAAAAATTGAAGACACAAAACTGAAGGCTGTTGGTTTAGAAACACTTTTTGCAATGTCTGTAATCCTTTCAGGCAATCTTAGAATTAAGAGTCATTCTTTATTTTAGAAATCAAAACCCTAAAATGATAATAGCATTCTTCACTCAAACACAATTTAGTTCTATCTCATCCCTCAGCAGGGTACAAAATTACCTTTCTTCTTCAAAGAAGAGTTAAAATGTTTGCCCGATCAGAGGATTCAATAGATGAGAATTCTTTAAGTACTGACCCCTGAGGCTGGTCAGCAGGAATTGATTTGGTGGGATTACTAAAAGCTATCTCTCAACCCAGCAGGGATCATAAAGATGCTTGAATACAAATGGCCCTAGATGGCTTTCATTAGATATCTCTAAGTACAAACAAAATAAATGCAAACTCTTTGGAAGAACCCAGAAGTTGAGAGATTCCTTCACTATTCATCTTCCCAAACAAGGAGGATGGCACTTATGTTTGGTGAAAGGGATCTGAGAGCCAGTGTGTTAAAGCATTTTTCTTGAAAGTGACTTTGGAATCAGAACATTCAGAATTGAATTCTACATGGAGCACTGACTGTGTGACCTTAGGGAAGTAAACTCTTTAGGCTTGAAATTTCTGATCTATACCATGGGGGAAAATATCTCCTCTGGCACACAGTTAGTTTGAGGATTATTATATTAGATAACCCAGGTGAAACAAACCCAGGGCATTCATTGCATTCTTACCAAAATTAATAGTCTTTCTAATATATTATCTCTTAGACAGATGGCTATTTTAATACCGACTCTAAAATGAGAGTCACATTTTACAAACCCCGAAGTCAAATTATCTGGATGTAAATCCCAATTTTTCGTCTTAACAGCTAGAGTCCGTGTACCAATTACTTAATTTCTCCCTGCTTCCATATTCTTATCTGAACTAATTCCTGTCTCAATAGAATGTTTTGAGGATTAAAAAGATTCCTATATATAAAACTATTAGAAAAATCCCTCTCACACAGAAGTCCTTAGTTTTGACATAGTTTACATTTCTTTGTTTTTTTTGTTTTTGTTTTCTTGTACAGGGATTGAACTCAGAACCTTGCACTTGCGAGGCAGGTGGTGACACTTCTGAACTAAATCCCCGGCCCTACATTTCTTTCTTAGGAAAAACAATTGTTGGAGCATTCAGTCTACACTGATCTAACGCACTATTGCATAAAATGTATATGGAGAGTTTGAAAAATTCTGAAATTTTAAACATCTCTCATCTCATTTCATTCTCCCTACTCTCATGTGAACTGGGGACAGACACAGATATGTTAAACTAATAGTTTGTATTTACTCAAAGAGGACATTTTTTTCAGATTGTCTGATTGGTTTCTCATTTTTGCTACCATTAGGCAATAGGATACATAGTCTCTCTTTAGGCTCTTTTTGTGGAGAAAAAAGAAATAATAACAATACTTGTCTTCAGTATCCTCCCTACAAAAGTAGTTCCACCCCATTCTCCAGCAAATACTGGGTACCTACCCTACACCAGGCACAGTTTGAGGCACTGAGAATACTTGGTAAACAAACACATTGTGGTCCACTTGTCATATGCGATTGGAACAGATAGTTTTAAATTTGTATTAGTTATAATTTATATATATAATATATATATATATATTATGCACACACACACAATACCCTCACTTATATAGTCTTCAAAATATCAAGCAAGAGTTTTAGTTGAGAACAAATAGGTGCTCAACAGATAGTTGATGGAATTTAAAGACCATATCCACTGTTAGGGACCTGATGCTGCCATCACAGGCTGCATTTCCCTGATGCTTCTTGGCTCTTAAAGACCTCATGCTCTTATCTTTAGTTTCCTTCCCCCCCTCAAGTCCACAGTGGTCTGGAGAGGTTAGACCAGTTTCTCCAGGACCAAACCCATAAAGGGCAACCTGGCCTGTGATGGGTTAAAGGTAGCCCACTCCTCATAAATAAGCAATAGCCCAGCCCAAAAATGATAAAAGGACCTTCCTTTCTTTGTTCTTTCTCTTTCTCTCTGCTCTCTCTCTTCTTCTCCCCTTTCTCCCTCTCTGCCCCTGCTCCCTGAATAAAGTCTCCCGTTGGACCTCTTGGTGTGTGGGTGGCCTAGTTGTTGAGCGTTTCTATTCCCTTTCATCCACCTATGCACAACTTATGAATTTATCCAGGGATTTAGATGATTTTGGACTTGGTCATCTTTTATCCAGCCTCCCATTTCTTGGTAAAAATATTTCTGTACCCAAACTAATTACTCTATTTATATTCATGAATTAAAATTTTGTAAATTGGAGCCAGAAGAGACTTCACAGATCACTGGGCATACCTTTCAATGCACAAATATTATGCTGGCCTCTATCAGATATGTCCTTCTGGGACTTCTCCCCGGTGCTCTGTAGGGGCTGTGCTTTCTCTTCCCCTGATGGCAGGTTTGGCTTTATGGCTTGCTCTGATCATTGGAATATAAGAAGTGATCAATATTAAATCTAACCAGAAGCTTTAAAATACATTGTGTGGTTCTGCCATTGCTCTTTTCCTTCTTCTGCAATAATAGCTTATTATGGTTTGTTATGGTTATGTTATGTTAGATCAAAATGTACCCCCAAAGCCTCATATGTTCAAAGGTAGGGCTTTTGGAAAATTATTATAGGAGCACTATGTTCATCAGAAAATCCATCTACTGATGAGTTTACTCACTAGATGTTCTACTAGGAAGTGGTACCTGTTTGGAGGTGATTCACTCGGGGTGTGACCTGAAAGGACTTGTTCTTGTTAGTGGCTACTTTCTCTCTCTCTGGTTCCTATCTCCCATGGGGTGAGCCACTTTCCCCTGACCCCCCTTTCTGTCATGCTGCTTCTCCTTTGAGCTAGCTGAGCACGGACTGAACCTGCTGAAACTATGAGCTAAATAAACCTCTCCCCCTTTAAACTGTTCACATCAGAGTATTTTGTTCCAGTGATAAAAGTGACTAATACATAGCTTGCCCAAGGTGGAGGGGTAATACACAAGCCTTAATTCCCAAATAAAGATAAGTGGGGCACACCTTCAGGTGACTATTGTCTAATGTGTATCATGAATGAGAAGTAAATTTTATTTGTAAGTCAAAGATTTTTCAGTGTTGTTTGTCAATGTATAATGTAAATGTCTTACAATATTTCAGCCAATAGAATCTCTAATAATATTTATTTCTTTAAAAGGTAGAAACAGTCCTTAGAGTTGTGGAGAATAATTGCACACAAGGTGTATTTGAAAAACACTAATTATTCTTCCAATATGTTAATACACATGCATGTATGTAACATATATATTTATATGTATATAGCATATGTGTAACATATATGTATACATTTATATGTAAATAATGCGATTGAAATTGAAAACTTATCTATATTCAGAAAATAATCATGCCATCCTGTTCAAAGGCTGGCCACAGTAGTCTCATTTTTTTTTTTTTTTTTTGAGACTGAGACTGATCTGGAGCTCACTATGTAGCCCAGGCTGGTCTTGAACTCACAGCGATCCTCCTGCCTGAGTGCTGGGATTACAGGTGTGCGCCACCACGCTCCGTTTAGTAGTCTCAATCTTAATGTGAAATCCATTGCTCGTGAAAGGTCTTTGGTGAATACTTGTCACTGTGGTTGACAGACTCACAGAATGACTTCTCAGTAAAGGAACACCTACAATGAGCAGAGTGGAAGAACCTGACACTTCAACAGCCTCTTGATGTCCAGGTCAAGGGAAGAAAAGGAAAGATAGAAAGCAGTGCCGGCACTCATCGGTGGTCCTGGGTTTCCTGTCCTAGAGCTGGATTTAGCATTGACAGTGTTGAGTGCTCCTCCCATTAGTACTTTCCTATACTCAAGGAGGACAAGGAAAAGAGAATTTTTTTCCATATCTTCTCATAATACAGGGAGAGAATTGTGTAACAATATTTAATATAGGAAAGCCAAAAACTACAGTATTTAGATCAGATTAAAAACCAATTTATTAGAATTATTTTTTCTTCATGTCTGCTTAGAATGCTTCCTGTTGGTGTTATGGAGAACAGACTGAAGCACAGAATGGGAGAGGCTCAGTTCAAAGCAATACGATATTGTTTTTAATCATAGTGTCCAATAATGCCAGGTTAGGAAGCTAGATATTCATTTTTCCTCAAATTGGTCTAGTCAACTTCTAAAGTTATATCCAGCCAATACATGTGTTAGATTTTATCTGGATAAATAAAAGAAAAACATCCCCAATAATCCTGTGTGGAGAGTGGAAGATACTATCTTTTTAAAAGCAACACCAGCAACAAAACGCTGTAAACTTTTATAGAAGATAAGAATATAAGGTAACAAGAATCTTTGCTCTCAGGAGAACATTGCATTATCTCTTGCCAACTTCTTAAGCTTACTGATAGAATCAGAAGCTGATGATTTATTGTAAATGGTAAAGAATATTGCTTTTGGGAACTGTTTTTTCCTGGACTCCATATTCTCTTTAAAAATAAACAGGAAACTAAATTGGATTTCTGACAGTGCTTGAATGTTTTCAGTCTGAAACCTATTAAGGAGATTAAAAATGGGGGACCTTAAGCACAATATTACTTCTGAGAGGCTACAGTTTTGTTTTGTGATGCCTTTTAGTCCCTGGAATCATTGCAGGCTTAACCTTGACACCCTTGAAGCTTTCCATGCTGTAGCCAGGGCTTCACTCTCTGCAGAAGGTAGGACTTCACTTCAGTCTGCAACTGAGAAAACTCTTCTGAACACTGCTAGAGTGGGGAAATATAGACGTGGGGTGCATCTTTTCTAGCTCCATTCTGGTATTTACAAACCTTTTAGGTTTTTTTTTTTGATACATTTACATGACCCTAAATCTAAAAGTTATGAAAAGAATGCCACACCATTTCTTAAATATCCTTTAAAGATAAGGTTAGCACATACAGGGAAACTTACATGTAGTCACTTTCTCTAAAGCCCAGGCCATTCATCTATTATTCTTTACTTGCACCCTCTATGTTGTTGCTTCTGCTGAAGTTCTGGTTCCTTCCTCATGGTCACCAAGGACCATAACATCTGGATTCCCGTATTTGTCTCTACCTCTTGTTACCTTCATCCTGGATGATGTCAGTGCCCAAAAGTCACCACAGTTGGCAGCCCTTTGATTCTTTCAACTCTCATGATCCTTCATATTTATACTTCAGCAACTCCCCCTTAGTCTGACAGCTTCAATGCACAATGCACTCTGTAGCCATGACCTGCGATGTTCTTGCATGCTCATAAATTCTTTTGCTGCCATCCTTTCTTCACTTAATCTCTCTATATTATAAATTGATCGTAGAGTTCTCTAAATCCATTCCTTCAAGCCCATCTTACTGATGGTCTTGCTACCTACTTGTCCTAGGTATCTACCCTGCAAAGGCCTAGAAACAATTTAATCAACATCTGGACTTATCTGGACTTCTGCTGGAAATTAATGACAAACTCAGAACACTGAGTTGTCTTTCTTCTGTTATCTTTACCCATTTCTTCTGCTTATTTGTCTCTTATACTTACAAAAAAATGTCACTGTTATCTTGAAAAATATTTTCTTGATTCTAACCTCTTTAAGTATCATTTCAATAAATCAATATCCGTTTACATATGAGCATCTTAAATAGTTTACTCTTGTCTATTTATAATTTTGACTCATTCTTTATCCCATAGCAAAATGGTGTTGCTCAAGTCTGATGAAAAGACTCTTAGTAATATTTTTAATAGATTTTGAGTTGTTGAAGCCAATGTACCCTTTCTAGCCAACATTTTACATGATGCTTTTTCACAGTTAACATTGCTAATAATTCCTTCCTTAATAGTTCTCCTAGCGTGGCTTTTGTGATATTATGCTCTGGTGCTCTCCTTTTAACATCCTATTTATTTCTCTGTATTCCTTTCTTTTAATGTCTTCTCAAATGTCAATATATTTCAGAATTCTGAAGCTCAATACATGGCACCTGAGTAATCTCACTGAACTTGCTTGCTTCTGTTTTTTATACATAAATGATATCTGACTTCATGTTCCAGGCCAGTAAATCTTTGCTGAGGATTTTATCATTCCATCTCTGGCTACTGTCCCTTCAATATATCACACCCTCCTTTGACTCAACATGTCCAGAATGCTATTCATCAATTTCTCCACAAAACCTGCTCATTGTCCTGTGTTCTTTTTCTAGAAATATTCTTTTACTTTCCCCTAATAGCATATTGTATGCTCAGTCATGCTGATATCCAAATTAGTCACTAAACTCTTTGAATAATACTTTTTAATATCCTTCAAAATTATGCCTTAAACCTATGCCTTTCAGGCTTATTGCATTTCTTCTGGACTGCTACTTTAGCCTCCAAGCAGTTTGTCTCCATTTCTGCCCAGCTATAATCTGTTATCCATTGGCTTGGCATATTGGTCTTCAAAAGCAGAATCAGAACAAAATGTGATAAGCTACTCACATAAGTCCCAAAGGTTTTAGAGGTTGTAAAGAGCTTACAGTCCTTTGAAAAACACATTAAAACCTTTATAATCTGGCTCCTGTCTTCTGCTCCATCTTCATTCCCAGCCAGTTACTCACTCATACCCTAGGATTTCAGAATTATTTCACTCTTTATCAGCCCTCTTCAGTTTGCATTGTCTGTTTAAAGTTTCTCAATTCATTCTGTTTATCTAACTCCACCTCATAATTTACAACAAAAATGAAATCACTTCCTTTGAGAAGCATCATAAAGTCTGATGTAGATGCTCCTCCTCTGTTTTCCCATGGTATGCATGGACTTCTACATTGTTTTCTTTAATTTTCGAGCTTCTACAGAAGCTAGTATAGTACCTATGGTGTATTAGCTCTCAGTGAAGACTTGAAGAATGGATGGGGTCCTAGGGCAAGATGTGACTCTCATTCTCAAGTTCATAATAAAGAAAAATTATCTATTAGATAGGAATTTCACTAGTACATTAAAGACCATATTTCCAGGTGGTTAACAAAACTAATTTCATATCTGTAGTCTGAAGATAAAGGCTGGCTTAAGAGCTAAAATTATTTTAAAATTTTATGCTTTTCTAAATGTGTGACAATCGAAGTCTCTAGAAATTCACTTTCTTAGCAGCAAAACTACAGATGACATTTAGTTTTATCTAGTGTTTAAAGTGTTTTTCTTCTTGATAAACTGTTTAGGTATCACCCTAACATGAATTCTAAGAAGGCTAGGTAGCAGGTGACTAGTACAATTATTTTAAGATTTAGTGAAAAGAATATTTTCTGTGTTCCTGTCATCTGATAAGTTACAGCTATGTCTGTGAGTATTAACATTTAAGATATAACAATTATTCTCATAAGCTCAACTCTGACAGAGTCAAAGTCTTTTAAATTTTATTTATTACCACATTTAAAGATGAAAATGTACATTCTAATAGAAATAAGATACTCAGATAGAAGTGATAACAGTAGTTTTTTGTTGTTCTTGTTTTAATTTGTGTTTACAGTACTGGGGATTGAACCCAATGCCTCATAAATGTTATGCAAGCACTCTACCACTAAGCTGACTCCTCAGCTCAACAGCAGTGGTTTTGGTAACATTATTAGGTCTTGAGATGGATAATTTTAAAACTTGAAGTTGTACAAATGAAAGATTATCTTAGTAGACAGGAAGTATTTATATTTATAAAGACTTACAGATTTGCAAAAAAGTAGAGTTTCCATGATAAAAATGATCATACCTAATCAACTTGAAAGAAACAGGAAAATGCCTGGATTAGATATACATACTATACACCTGAGAGGAGATAAATTACTTGCCTGGCAAAGGCCCTTCAGTAATTGTATAACTTACATATATAAGGTCCTTGTGGCAGTACATTCAGTGGAGTATTTTAGATATTTTTTATATGGAAATGTTGATATTACATTAGCTACAGGCCACCTGAGATTTGAGAGAATATAGAATTTAATAAAATAGCTTTTCTAGGTATCAAAAATAAACGCAATGTGACTATTACAGTATATCAGATATATAATAGAGGGGAACAAATGAGTTTTTATAAAAAGTTGCCTTGACTGCTTTGATATTGCATCTAGAAATGTAACTTTCACCTGGAATTTCAAAAAAGAATGTTCTGTTTTGAAATACAGTGAGTGATGAAAGGCTATAAGGAAACCGTTATCTCAAAAGGAATACCCCCAAGAAAAAGCACAATATCCTGAAACTAGGACTCAATTTTTGTTCTGTGCCATGCATTGATGAGAATCCAGCTACCCCAGTCATTTTGGAAGTACTTCTGTTTTTGACAAACAAGAAAATTTAGAGAAGAGCTAATAGACTGACAGGTTGGGAAAATGACTTATGAGACTAAAAACTCAATATATATCAATACAACTAAATATATGATTATACATTATATAAGATAATAAATATATTATTGGCTAAAATGTACTTGGTTACAATACGTCTAACCCTTTTCAGAAAGTGACAGTCTATATGATTCCAAGAATTCAAAATGCAGCACCATGAAGGAAAAGAATTGTTTACCATGCTCCCTGGGGGCATAACTAGAAGTCAGCGCATGAAATTGAATGAGAGAAAATGTAGGCTTCATACGTACAAAGTTTTCCCAGTAGTGACATCTATTAAATTGTGGATTATCCTCACAATGGAAGTAGTGAAAGAGCCATCCTGTAAGTCATTTCACACAAGAGTTGACAAACTATTCAAAGATATACCTGTGGAAATAAATCTATCCTCCTTCTAAGATAGAGAGCATAATGAAGGGCCCACTAGAGTTTTCCAGTTCTGCCTTTGGAAGTCTTAAGTGTTTTAACTGAGCATCTGTCTTCTATTGTGAATATATTCATGTCATAGCTTTGATTTTATGTTTATCATTTCACTTTTTTGCTTTTATTTTCTAAAAGTCCTTTAGTTCATAAATCCTTTAGTTTGTTTAGTATATACATTATAAAAATCAAATTTATACCCAAGCTCTCTCAAGGTAACTGCTCTGAGGAAATAAAAGCAGGAAGTATTTTCATGCATTCTGATAGTTTTGAAATGTATGTATCTAATCCTAAACTACTAGACCTTGAAAGCTGATGAGAGTACAGAAACTTTTTATTACTAAAAATCTCATCCTAGAAATCTTTTAACACTCATAAATATGTAATTTCTCTGTATTTTGTTGAAACTATTCTTTTATTTATAGGCATTTTTAATACTGATTTTTCTCTTACAGAACAACTCATAAGAAATGGATTAAAAGTAATATTTATAAGAATAAATATTTGAGACTATACATTGGAAATAGCTGCTAAATTATTTCTGCTAAAATTCTTTAGTTAGTTTTAAATTTGAAACAATTTCCAAAAAAAGGGGGCTGGGATTTGGCTCAGTGGTGCCACAGCCTGCCTGGCAAGCCCAAGGTTCCAAGTTCAATCCCCATTACCAAAAACAAAAAACAAGTACCTAGAATATTATTTTATATAAGTGTTCATATTCTACCTTGTATGAGATCCATTTAAACCTAACAAAGAGGTTTTTTTTTTTTCACTGTAAAGCTATTTCTTACTTCATAGTTCTGTATTAGCAAGAAACACTTTACTTGAAATATAGACCATGCCCATAGGCACTTTGTTAATTATGCCTATTTCTTATTTTCCACTTTGAGAATATTGATGGCATGATTGTACAGCATACAGTAGTGATGGCAAGCCTTTTAGAGCTTTCAGTAATACAAAAAAAGCCAAGTGCCATAGGTTTGCCACCCCTGGCAAAGAGCATGCTTACGATGGATACTAAGGGAGGGTCACTGGAGTGAGAAACAGTGGGAGAGGAGTGATGATTTGTACAGATTTCTCTCAGTTTTCCTACATTGTTTCCCCTCCTTGTTTAAACCCTAATGAGTCTTTTTTTGTGTCTATTTCACTTTAAGCCTCTGTTTCTAAAAAACAAAACTACTGTTTCCAGGAAATCCCTAGTTAATTTGAGTAGTAAAATGAGTATAATTGGCTTAGAGCAAAGTTTCTCAAACTTAGCACTATTTAAGTTTTGGTTGGATAATTCTTTGCTAAATCAGGAGAGGGGGAATCCCTTAAATACTGTAGAACATTGGCTAGTATTAATGGCCTCCACACACTACATGCCACTAGCACTCTCTTCTCCAAAACATGTTTCCAGTTATTACCAACTATATTAAGTTGAGGCGTGTGCAAAATCATGACTAGTTAGAGCCATGGTTGGAGCAAAATGGCAGAGGGAAGGGGCAGCGCCTTGTATCATTCTTCCTCTTTACTTCTCTAAGGTTGTGTGGAGAAGCTGGCTGCAAGAAGGTTGGGCTGGGATTAGTTGTAAAAACAATAGTAGCCTATTTCTTTGCCATGTAACTTTGAGGAATAATATTGTGAAGCTCATTTTTGTGAAAACTCAACCAGAGGTACAGATAGGCTAATGCACTACCTTTCCACGACATAGTACCTTGTACCTAATTACTGAGAATGTGTCAATGGTAGGCTCACATCTGATTCAGTAAATGATGAATGAGATGGTGCAAATGTCAAGAATGTTAATGCTAATGAGAAAAAACCCAGTATTTACCTAGCAGTTACTATTTAGCAGCACAAATGTGGGTATATCACTTTATGCACTGTAGTGGTCTCAAAAGCAACACGGGGATTTTTATGAGTAATTTCAGAGATTGCTTAGTTTGTGTCTGCTTAGTATCAAGGCATATTTTTATATAAGTCTGATAACAACAATTCATTTATTAGAACAGCCTATGTACTATGAGTGTCAACTATGTGCAAAAGCTTAATTGAGGCTAGAAACACAGAAATGGGTAAGACAGGTCTCCGCCTCATGGAGTTTTTGGGTTTGACTAAAATATAAGTAAGTACCATTGAAATAATAGGATGAAGCAGTTGGCATCAAACTGAAACATGGCAAGGAGACACTTAAACAGAGGTTATATAATTATTAGAACCCGTGAAGGTAAGGTAGACCAAGCTCCTGTCACCTCACAGCAGGGAAAGGCTGAGAGATGGCACTACCTTCCACTTCACCCTCAGGCTCCTTTACAGAGTGCCATCCCCACTGCAAACTCCTTCCTGAGAAAATAGGCAGCAGGCATTGTGTTTTGTTGTGCAAATAAATCTTTTTGAAGTAGTTCAACTGAGTAAAATTTCTCTTAATTAAGTGTCTTCAAAATGAAATCCAATTTACTGAGGGAAGGAAACAGGTGCTGTATAAGGGTGGTGTTCTTAGGGAATAGGCTGTTTTCTTTTTCTTTCTTTCTTTTTTTTTTTTTTTGTTTTCCAAGAACATAGCAAAGCATGAATCTTCTCTTTCAAAGTGGACATCCTAGGAGTCTTTCTCATAATGATCTTACACAGGGAATTTGCTATGGAACACCTAACACAGATGCTGCTTAATTTGAAGATGGTATGGGATTGAGAACAAATTAATTGAGAGGACTTTAGATATGCTTACACTGATGTAAAAGTGAACTGTGTAAGAACACTCCAGCCTCCTGAGCTTTTAATGGGGATTAGGAAATACTCTGTAGTTTGTTTTAATACCTAAAAATTATGTAGGACACTTACATTCTACAAAGTGCTCCTCATACCTCATCTCATGTAATCCTGTTGTATGCTTGTTTTAGAAATATTCACAGATTTTTCCAAATGCTTTCTGCTTTCTGAATGAAATTGTGAATTTCTACAGGAATATATATCATGCCCCTATATTAAGGAATATCCCAGACCAGTCCTAGTCTAAAGACAAAATAACAAAACCTAAGTGGTGCAAAACAGATCCAGTGAGCTCGGTGCTAAGGAAGCAGTGTAATAAGTAGCAAACATGATGCAGAGAGGGTACATTCAGAGCAGGGGCTGAATTTGTGGCTCTGCTTCCTGCATAAAGACTTCCTATCAAGGTAAAGAGTTCACATCAGAATCTGGAGAGGAGCTTTTAAAAATAGTTTCCAAAACCCTTTTCTCCAAGAGATTCTGATTCAGTAAGTCTAAGCTCAGTTTTAAGCATCTATTCTTAAAGAAAAATATGTGCTTAAATGATTTTAATATAAACACTTGGTTACAAACCATTTTCTCTAGAACTGTGATGCAGCTGTTTGCCTCTGGCCAACATTCTTCCTTTAGCTTTAGGCTTTCTTGCTTTTAAATGCAAATAACTAAGCTTCTGGGAGGCTTTAAACTGTTATCAGCCAGGGACTTTTGTTCCTTCCACTGAGACCAAATGGCTCCCCAGTTCTTCCCTAGGTTAGATACTGCTTTCTTTATCATTTTCTGATGATCTCATCTTTCTCTGGGTCATAATTACTTTCTTTCTTCCCCTCTCTCACAAAAACTCAGCTATGGTTTAATCACACAGCTGCCTCACCTAAGTGTCTGAGGTCAGGGTTCACAACTGATCTGTATCCCCAGAACCCAGGGTAGAACCTGGGATAGAACCTGAGATCCACAAAAATGTAGGATGAATCAATTAATTTGAGAATTAATATCCAGCCCACTCTGCACACCATCTCTGCTAGTCACTTGGATTTATGAGGAAAGATCTTCAGGGCATTTGGTGAGGACACAGGATAGGGTGGGCAGGTCCCTCAGTAACTGCAAGAGGGAAGTGAGCCACAAAAATAAGATGAGTGTTGTTAGTCACCCTGCAAGTGGCCTTAGAAATAACTCTTTTTTATATTGATACACAGATTTTTAAAAATTAATTAATTTTATTGGTACATTTAAGATATAAACTGTAATGACATTTATCATTAGAAATTTTAACCTTTACATAATCCATCTTGGTTCCTACTTTTTCCGCACTTCCCTGCCCTCCCTTCAACCCCTCCACTCCTCCCTATCTGCAAGGACTTTTTTTCCATTTTTTATTTTTCTCATGTAAATTCCATTCCCATCTTTCTTTCCCCCATCCCTCTCACTTCCTCTTCCCCTTTGCATTTTTCTTCCTTTTTCACATTATGTATTATACCTTTTAATCCTTTGTTACACTTTCAGTTTCTCATTTGGTATTTACAAATATACATACTATTTTTTTCACTTAAGAGTACTGCCTCAATGTGCATCCATTTCACTATAAATGTCTTTAGTTTCTCGCTCTTTATCGCTGAGTAGTACTCCATTTTGTAGAAAAAAAAGCCCACATTATCTTTATCCAGTCTCCCTTTAATGGGCAATTGGGCTGCTTCCAAGTTTTAGCTATCACAAATAGTACTGCTGTGAACATGGGTGCACACATATCACTGTACGGTGGTATGATTCTTTTAATTCTTTGGGGAAGCGGGACAGCTGAGTCAAATGGGACCTCTAATCCTATTTCTCTGAGGTATCTCCATACTGATTTCCACAGTGGTGACACCAGTCTACACTCCACCAGCACTGAGCAGTGTTCCTCTTTTCCCCCAGCCCCACCAGCATTTATCATTGGTTGATTTCATGATAGCAGCCATTCTTTCTGGGGTGGGGTGAAATCTCATTGTTGTTTTCATTTGAATCTCTCAAATGACCAGTGATGTGGAACATTTTTTCATGTTTATTTGCTATTTCTATTTATTTGTCTGAGAAATGTCTCTTCATTTCAGATGCCCATTTTTGGGTTGGGTCTTTAAATTTGGGAGGTCTTGAACCTGCCAAAGATGAAAACTAGACCTATATCTTTCCCATGCACTAAACTAAGCAGAAACATTAAACTGTCTGGAAGGTTGAGTAGAACTCTTGAAGACATTGGAGTAGAAAAAGATTTTATGAACAAAACCTCAGTTGCCTGTGAACTAGAACAAACACTCAACAAGTAGGATCTCTTTTTATTAAAAATCTTCTGCACAGCAAGAGAAATGACCAACAGTGTGAAGAGACAACCCACAATGTGGGAAAAACTTCTTTCCAGCTCTTCCTCAAAGGTCTACTGACTAGAATATATAAAGAACTTTTAAAAAATCAGATAGTTTTCTTTTTTATTGTACCAGAGAGACTCTTACCAAAGCCTCAGAACAAAATGGATTCATTGTAATTGTAACAGCAAATCAAAATAAGGCACTTGCCTGAAATTTTAAAAGCAGACCTTTCCTTTTATAATTCTGATATTCTCTCAGAAATGATTCTTTTGTTTAGAACTTTGTAATCATATTTTTAAAAATTTTAACAATTAAAAATTATCTCCCTATCTGGGTTATCTGTCACAGCTAAATGAAATCATTTTGTATTGATCATTCATATTCCTTTTTCAATCTGTTATAGAGGTACTATATAAATTAACATATTTTATTGTCTTTTCTTTCTTGTGAAAAATATCTGGATTTAGCATATCAAGAAAAAAGAAAATGCCAGAAGAGCTGCCTCACTGTCTTCCTGTCACACAAGGATACAAGAAGTTGGCAATTTATCTAGAAAAGGGCTCTCACTAGAGCCATGCTGGCACATCGATCTCAGATTTCCAGTCTCCCAAAGTATGAGAAACTTATGTTTGTAAGCCACTGACTCTACAGTAGTTTGTTAGACTAGCCTGAACTCACTAAGATAGATATTTGGATTCTAACTTTCCAAAGACATTTAATGGTTGGGCTGGGGGTTTACCTCAGTGGTTCTGCTATGGGCCTTGCAAGCTCAAGGTCCTGAGTTTGATCCCTGGTACCAAAAATAAATAAATAAATAAAGACATTTAATGTTAGAAGTAATAGTAGCTCCATCTTTTATACACAGACTATGTACCAAATCCATATAGTTTACATATAACCCTCTAGTTGCATTATGGCGCGAATGGATCCTCCTCACTTTACAAGTGAAAAGACAGTAGCTTGGAATGTTTACAAATGTGCAAGGCTGCAGAGATGACATACAGATTTGACCTTGAGTGTTTCTGACTTATATACAGAATCTTAAAAGGAAAAAAAGTCAAAAGAAGCCTTGATGTCCCTCAAAATCCTAGAAAGTTCCTGAAGCCTCAGAAAAGATTTTCCAGAATGAAAGGGTCTACTGGGACCCTTAGGGACCCTTTAAAATTATTCTGAAGTCTTAAGTCTTTCTAGTTTGGTGGTGTTGTTCAAGAGCTAGGTCAGCTCATGGGCCAGAATTTAGCTCAGTGACACTGCACCTGCCTTGAAAGTGCAAGATCCTGAGTTCAATCCCTAGTACCCAGTACTGGGGGGTGGGGGGAAGAGCTAGGTGAGCTCAGCAGCTACATAACAAAGGACCTGAATCCTGTCTGCTGGGATGTCACAATCACACAATCTGATGAAAGGTCAGTCTGTTCTTGATGGAATTGCCTGCCTTTTTGAAGTTAAAATCTTATGGGTACCAGTTTTTAAAGTCAGAATGCTTTGTTATGTGCTAAGTGTCTGTTCTGCAATTTCTCTGACATTTGACCCCTATTATGCCCTCTTATCTTCATCTCTAAGCCAACTCTTCCCCTCCACCCCTCCAATGCTGTTAGTCCTAGGACCTGCAGCTAAGGGCCATGGGTATGGTATGATTGCAAAATCAGAGTAATCGGAAGTAGGTTTTTCAGAATCTTCTAAACACAGACCATGGTCTATCAGTATATTTTCCTATTATACATCATTGGGGATTGCTTTTTTATGTGTTTTAGCTACTCGATGAATACTTGTTGGTTAAGCTCAATTAAACATGATGAGGCCTACTTAGAGCAATGCCCTGTGACTGACCCTGTAGGAGTAAATCTTTCTGGATCCTCAAGGGGAAAGACTGAGACATGTTCATGGGTTTTTATGGATTGAAAGGCTGAAAAGAAATGTTTCTAAATATTAAAAATGGTTGTGTTTGAGTGGTGGGAATTGTGGGTGTCTTTTTGAAGTATCTGGGATATGTGTATATTATTTTTTCTTTGAAAAACTATACAGCTGATAAAAAACAGCAAAGTGGATGCTTAATAAGAGTCTATCTGGTTAAAAAGTTAAGAACAACGTATATATTCCTGACAGGAATGTGGCAGAAGGTAGGCAGAAGGGGCTTAGTTTCTTGAGGGAATACATGTAGGGAAATCTAACTACCAGAGAGTAGGGATGGCAGCTATGAGGAGACAGCAAGGAATAAGACCTGAAGAATATTTTTAGGGTTTAGATGGAGAATGCCCCCCAAAGGCCTCATGTGCTCCTAGGCCTTTTGGAAAGTGACTGCATCTTGAATTGTGGGGGTGATGTAGATGACTTGCTGTTAGGACGTGGGGTTCTGGTCAGGAGAAGTGGGTCATTGCAGGCATGACCTGGAAGAGTGTATTTCCCTTCCTGCTCCTCAGTTCTTTCGGGATTTCCCAACTGCCATAATGTGAGCATTCTCCTCTACCCAGGCCATTCTGACTGTCTTTTCTGTGTGTAAGCTTGCTGAACGTGGAAGAGACTTCTTAAACTGTGAGTCAAAATGAAACACTTCTCCTTTAAGTTGCAATTGCCAAGTCTTTTGTCCTAAGCAACTTGAAAAGTTCTGTGACAAAAAGTATAAAACATAAATGTACACACACACACACACACACACACACACACACACACACAGTGGACCCTTGATTTATGAACTTAATGGGTTCCTGCGGGAGTGTTGTAAGTCAGTATAGCTGAGAGCTGAATCTTTACCTGGGTACACACTATAGATAACAAGAGGCAGATAAATCTTACATTAACCTAATTAAGCCAATTTGTCCATATGTCAAGCTGATTGTCATTGAGGGTCCTATATATCTATATATAATATAGATATACATATATAACTATACAACATGTATATATGGTGTAAAATATATATACATGAAGAGAGAGAGAGAGAGAGAGACAGACAGAGATAGAGACAGACAGACAGGGAGGGAATTACAGCTAGAATGTTAGGTTGAAGTCAGAACATACAAACCTCTGAGTATCAGAATGAAGTATCTTCACAGTTTTCCATAAGAAACAAGAAGTCATTCACAGTTTTTCAGCTGGAAAATTATGTAATCACTGCTTTACTTTAGCATGCAACCATGTGCGGGACAGACTGATGGTAGAGACAAGAGGAAGGGATTAGACAGGAAGTAATTAGCTGGACCAGTCAAGAAGCAATGATTACTTGATTATTTATTCATGTAGCTCTTTTTTCAGGGGTAGCTCCAGCTCCACGCCTTTCCAATCCCCCACCTCTTATCTGGCTCCAATTTTCAATCACAAAACAAGAGCGACTTTGAATCTGTAGCTCATTTTTCTCACAGATGAAAGTAACAATTTTAAATGGAGGTCAGCCTTCCTCTGCCCACTGATATGGGGATGTTAAGGACAAGGATGGAAGAGTCCTGTCTATATGATTGATTTCTAATTCCTTCACACTCCTGGGAGAAGAGACCAACTTCTTTCCAGTCTATGAGATCTTTAACTTCCAGGCAGAATGGGTCATCCCTGGAGCACGGAGCAGATCAGCTAGGTCTCCTTAGACTGATGTGGGTAGAATTAAATTCTCAAGGACTGTTACCAAAACAACAGCTTGAAAAACTAAAACAGCAGACAGCCTTAGTTTATTCTTTTACAGAGAAAATTCCTCTTTCAGTATTATTGCCTCAACCCACAGATATGAAGATATCAACAAACATTTTTTTATTGTATTCTTTAACTATTTCTTCCCTTCGCCACTTCTTTTTTTTCCTCTTAAATTCTTTTATTGGTACATTTTAGGTATCCAATACATTTACATTCATAAGTGGGAACTTGTACCTTTACATGATAGATCGTGGTTCATTTTTCCTCATTTCCCCTGCTCTCCCTTCAACCTTTCCATCCCTTCCTATTTGCAAAAGCCTTGTTTCCATTTATTTCTTATCTAAAATTTTTTCCTTTTCCTTCTTTCCGTTCCCCTATCTCCCCTTCCTCTATCCCTTAGTACATTTTCCTCCTATTTAACATTATCAACTATTCATTTTAATCCTTATTTACACGTTTAATTTCTCATACCTGAGAAACTAACTGGTATTCACACGTGTGTCCTATTTATTCCATTTAAGAGTATCGGCTCAGGGTGCATCCATTTAGCTACATCTCCTCACGATTTCTTACAGCCTCTCTCCAATCTCTCATCCACACTCCCTCCCCCACTTTTCTCTGGACTGGTAGCTGCTGGCACTGACCATCAGGAGGGGTCTTAGTTCTCCTCCCCTTCCTCAGCCCACCTGCTCAGCACAGCTGTTCTCAGCAGCTGCCTTCCTTGCCAGCTCTCCTGCCCACTTGTGACTATTCCTGATCATTTGTGACCAGAACTGTGATCTTCCAGGCAGCAAGAGGAGAAAATGCACCCACATGTCTGATTGACCTCAGAGCCCTTATAAGAATCATTTGGTCTGAATTTGCATTTCAGCTAAGACGTCCCCACTTTGGCTTTCTTTCCCTGCCAAGGCCTGAATTCAGTTTTACTAAGGAGTCCTGAACTTTGGTAGTTTTTGAACTCTCAATTATAAAGCCACTGTTTTGGTTTCCTTTTGGCTTCTTACATATTTCTTCTACCAGCTGGAACGGTGCTAAGTGGTTGGTACCCTTAACGTGCAACAGTGAAGTAGCTCATCATGATAGTCTGAAACACTCTTTTTCTTGCCATTTTGCCTGTATTTAGGCAATAACCTATTCCTGAGGCTCTTCCTTCCGTGACTCAGCCCAGTAATATCTCTTCTTGTGAAGGTCAGTGCCCCTCATCTAAAGCATGGTAAAATGCAATTCACATTATTTTCTAATTGTGCACATTCCTTCGCCTCAGGACTCTCATTTTCTTCATATTATATACAGCATATTTCAGATATACTTGTTAAAACTACAACAGAAAATTAGATAAATATATTTTTATTGAATTTCACCTTAGTTAAAATTTGTTTGAAGAGAAAAAGAAGTTCTGCTCTTAGGCTTATCTCAAATACGTAAGCCATTTTCTAATTGACTACCTTTTGTCTTCTTTCTGTTTCTCATTTTTTTTTATCTACCAAAATATAATGCACCAAAAGGTGAAGTTACACAGAAAAGGTTATATGTGTATAAAAGGGACATAGTCATTTAAAACTCACTACAGCTTTCTTGTTTTCAAGAATCTGAGTTTACTTGTAGCGTGTCCATGTAATAAAATACTAGATAAACAGGATGCTGGATTTTCCAAGTATTATTAAACAGCATCCCTCTCAAAGCTGGAAACATATTTACTCAGCACATGGGGAATTTGCTCATGTGAATAGCATATGGAGTTTATGAGGAAAATTAATTACAGTGTAAAATATTATTTCAAACACTGTTTGTGTTAAAAAGGATTACTCAACAAGCAAGATAATATTTCCAAAGTCAGATAACATTTACAGGCAGGTATGTGGGGTTCTGAACCACACCTATGGATCTGTAAGATATCATGGGCGACATTCCGGGTGCGCCTTGAAATTTTGTGCACAATTTTAGATATGTTACTATTTATTTGATGTGGGGCCCAGGCTTTATATCACATACATAACATGTATGCATGAGCTCAGTGACCATAACCAATCTTCTCTCTTCTGTGTATTTGTACCTGTCTCATTTGTGTAACTGTAGAACCTAACCTGTGTTCATTGCTTCACTTGTACAGTAAAAGATCTGGTGTAGGTGCTCAATCTCTAAGATTTTGCATCTCTAAGTTGTATATTTTTTTAGTCAGTCTTCATGGGGATGCATAATTCAAGGTTTAATAGCAGTAGGTTATGGTATTTTAGGCACTGTATTAAAGACTTCACATATGCTAGATACTATTATGATAATATATTTCTAATTATTATTATTAGTAGGAGTAGCAGGAATAACAGGATTATACTATCAAACTCTTAAGTTCTAAAGAAACCTTTGGTTTGTTTACCACTCAAGACCAACTATTTATCTTAGTGCATAGCACATAATAGGTGTTTAATAAAATGTCTGTTGAAACAAATGCATGACTAGGGCCATTCCACCTAACTCTTTTGTCTCCTCCTTTTCTCTTAACACGTGGTTACCTACCTGCTCCTCTTTGCCACCCACCCCCATCAGAAGAACCCAACTTTACCTTTGTTCTCCTCACCCATTACCATTCTTATACACCCAGCCATATTCATTGTCAATTTTTCCTTTGCTCTGGGATTATGTTAAAGTTTGCTCTTCACTGTCCCATGAACTCTACTAGAGTTATGATTATATATTTATATTTCAGGGAGGCAAACAGATTAAAATAACTCATCTGATTCATTCAATCTTGTCAAAGGAAATATTAATTTATCAAAATATTCTCTGATTGATGAAATTTTAGAATATTGGGGAAATATTAAATGAGAACATTTAGCTGCGCATGGTGGTGAATGCCTGTAATCCAGCAGTCTGAGAGGCTGAGACAGGATGCTCCCAAATTTAAGCCCAGCATAGGTAACTCAGCTTCTTAGTGAGACACTGTTTAAAAATAAAATTAAAAAGGGATAGGGATGTAGCTCAGGGTGAAAGCCCTAAATTCAGTCTCTAGAACCGCAGAAACAAAACTCACAAAACACCTCTCTATTCCTACCTATAAAATACTGCAGCAATAAGACTCTGCTCATATGAAACTGTGCTTTGACCAATAGCCATCAAGGCAATCAGGCTTGCCAGCCTACCCCAAGAGCCCTGACTCTGGCATGGTGGAGCATATGTTTGCCCTCTAGCTCTGCTATCCTCCTGCCTGACCCTAACCATGCCCTTGATTTTCTGTCCACACATTGTTTAGTGTCTTGTTGCAACTTCTTAGCATCTGGCCTTAGTTGACCATCTGGCTTCAGCTGCTATAGTTCATCATACTGAAAACTTACAAGATATCAAAATAGGATGGACTGAGATAAGGATATGAAATCTCCTTACTCTTTACTGAGAGGAGTTATCCAGCAGTGTGCTTCTCCTTCTGTTTGCTTATTTCCCATAGCCAAAATGCCAAGCAAACAAGGGCATCATTACTACCAGAGGAAAAATGCCTTCACTTTTCTATTACAGACTTTTCTGTTTCTTAGCATTTGCTCTTCTTTTGTTTAATGAATGCATCTCTCACATGGCTCCCCTCCTTCTGATATTTCTGGTTTCCATTGCAATTTTACATTCACAGATCTTCCTTGACTCCTCACCCAGAGCAGGCCCTTTTTTAGTCACTCTTCATTACAGTACTCTTTTATATGCCTCCACTGAACTTAATCGATGTATTTACAAATGTATTCATTTTTCTGTTTATGGGTTTCATGTTTGTTCCCTCCCACTACCATGAGAGTTGCTGAGGGCAGAGACTGCCTCATCTGACTCACCATAGGCATTTATGAAACAATATTATAGGTCCAAACCTCCAGTAGGATACAAATGAGGGGAAGAAACTGAGATAAACAGAATCTGCCATGGTATCACCACACACACTTTTGACAGTTTCTGGCTCTCTCTATATATGTGTAGTCCAGGCTGAAGTGGCCAGAGCAAGAGTAGATTTCTAGAATGTCCAATTATCTGGCTCTGCAAATCATGAAAGAATTTCTACATATTTTACAGCTTTGCTTAAAATTTCAATTTAGAAGAGCTGCCCATCTTTGTTGTTGAGAAGTTTTTATTTCACTAATTAAGGTTTAGATACACAAAATTAGAATCTGCAAATCTACTCTGATATCTGAGCATTTTATTTTATTCAACTCCTGGGCTCTCCTCTTCCTCTTCCTCTGTCCCTTATGCTTTATATTCTTTTCCATTTCTCCCTTTTCTATTTTAAATAGTTATTTTATGCAAAACCATGCTTCAGTTGAGTTTTAAATCTCAATAGAAATCTTAACTGTACCACTTGAAGTTAATTCACTGCAGAGATAGTTAAGCAACTGGCCTGATGAAACTGTTTTTTTATCTTAGAAAGTATTAATAAAGGATATTAGCAAATTTCAATTTGTGAAACAAACTATACTTTTTAATAAAACAAATTTTGGAATAGTTTTCAAATGAGTAGTTTTGAATTTTATAAAAGTACCTTAATATTAAGTATATGCATGCGTGCACACGCACACAGCTCATGTTTTTTAAAGTACACTTCCACTTGGGTGAACAAAGTAAATCATTGTCAGAGTGTGCAAGGGTATGCACACACACACACACACACACACACACACACTGACAACTGGGCTGTTGAAACAGGAATACCAAGCTTACCTACCTCCGAAGTGTTAATAATGATACCACCAATAGCGAAAACCACAGTAGCAGATATTTGGGTAATTAGTAAGTTTCAGAGAGAATTGTATGCAGAAGCTATCCAATTTAATTCTCACGACTACTTAATGTAAGGACATCTTTGTCCCCATTTAGAGATGAAGAAATAACAAACAGCAGAGCTGAAACTCACATCTTTTGTCTCTCTACATACTCTCCACTGGTTACATTGTCACAGAACAGCTTTCCAGTAATATACTTAGTGGTCTTCCCAAAATATTCCTAGCCAAACAACCATTCTGTCATTCCCCAGCAAACTGGATTTGTGGTAGAAGGTCTTAATTTATTTAATCTATCTAGCAATTATTTGATAATATTATCCCCCTGTTTGATTATACATTCTGAAGCTATGGACTGAAGCTATCCTCAATGGAATGAAATGAGAAAAGAAGCTGAATAGGAGAGCAAGAGAATAAAATTAGGCAGTTCTTATTGTATATTTTCTAAGGAAAGGATCTACTCAACAAACATGCTGTAGTATGAGGCACTCTGGAGAATATGCATAGGAACAGATGCTTAGCCTAGTCCCCAAAGGTTTATTATTTTCTGGAAGAGATTTTTCA